>NW_026948219.1:1648003-2013003 GCF_963921235.1 Mobula hypostoma
TGTGATCAGTAATTGTGTTACTGATAAACACTGAAGATTTGTACCGTCTCCTGTCTCTCTGTGTCCTTCACCCTCACTCTCTCCCATCTCCAGGCTGCGGGAGGTCGGTCTCACAGATTCTGGTGCCGAGGATCTCGTCTCCGCTCTCACTACAAACCCATCACTGACGGAGCTGGACCTGAGTATTAATGAACTGGGAGATTCAGGAGTGAAACTGGTGTCTGCGGCTCTGAAGAACCCGGAGTGTAAAATACAGAGACTGCGGTAAGTACCAGACTGTGGGAGATTGTGTTTACAGTCACTGGGTGTCTGTCACTGAACATTAATATGATCAGTAATTGTGTTACTGATAAACACTGTGGATTTGTACCGTCTCCTCTCTCTCGATGTCCTTCACCCTCACTCTCTCTCATCTCCAGGCTGCGGGAGGTCGGTCTCACAGATTCTGGTGCCGAGGATCTCGTCTCCGCTCTCAGTACAAAATCATCACTGACGGAGCTGAACCTGGGATTTAACTCGCTGACAGACCGATCTGTCCCCGCTCTCCGCCGTCTCATACTGACCCTCCCGAGACTGGAGCGGATCGGGTGAGTGTTTGTGTTAATGTTCAATGTGATAAAATATCAGCGGATCCGCGGGTTTTCTGGTGATATTTGTCTGTGCTTGTTGTTGAAACATTAACCCCAGTCCCCTGTTACTGACACTGTTGTGTAAACTGTTTATTTCATCTTTATTTTCTCATCTGTTTCAGGTTGGATGACAATCAGTTCAGTCGGACCGGGAGGAATGAACTGAGATCTCTGCAGGAACCCAGACCCGGACTGACAGTGTCCGTGTGCACAGCCCGCCCGCGGGATGCCGACATTTTGGCCGATTCCCCGCCCTCCCCTTTAACTCCCGCCCTTACCTTTAATGGCCGCGCGCCAGGTTTAATTCCCACGTTCGCTGTTCTCCCGTAGTGACGTATTTCCACCTCCTGTCCAGCGGCGCAGCTTCCGCCGGATGTGCGGGTTCGAGACCCCGGGGAATGACACAGACGGGAAGAGCCCGGGGTCCGGGGCTCAGCCTGGGACACCGGTGTCCCGGGCTGGGATTATCCCGGGAGTACGTAATGCTGGCTGGCCTGCTGCGTTCACGGGCAACTTTTACGTTTGATGCCGGGGAATTACACAGACAGGAAGGGCCCGATGATGGCGGGTTTTTTTTCTGAGACACGGGTGACTCCTGACCGGCGTGGATAACTTCACTCACATAATCTCTGAACTGATTCCACAACCTACGGACTCACGTTCAAATAATTTACAACTCGTGTCAGTATTATTTAATATTTTATTTGCACAAATTTCCTTTCCTTTGCACGTTGCTTGTTGGTTAGACTTTGTTTTTGTATAGTTTTTTCATAAATTCTGCTATATTGATTTATTGTCCTGTAAATGACTGCAATTAAATGAATCTCAGTGTAGTATATGGTGACAAATAAGAACTTTGATAATAAAGAACACGCATCAAAGTTGCTGGTGAACGCAGCAGGCCAAGCAGCATCTCTAGGAAGAGGTACAGTCGAGACCCTTCGTCAGGACTAACTGAAAGAAGAGCTAGTAAGAGATTTGAAAGTGGGAGGAGAGATCCAAAATGATAGGAGAGGACAGGAGGGGGAGGGATGGAGCCAAGAGCTGGACAGTTCATTGGCAAAAGGGATATGAGAGGATCATGGGACAGGAGGCCCAGGGAGAAGGAAAAGGGGGCGGGGGGGACCGAGAGGATGGGCAAGGGGTATAGTCAGAGGGACAGAGGGAGAAAAAAGGGAAATAATAAATAAATATGTCTGGGGCCCTGACTGTCCCATCACACACTCCCGGGGTCAGACACAGCGTGAAGCTCCCTCCACACCGTCCCATCACACAATCCCAGCAACTCCCTTGTCCATTCGTCGTCCCCCCCCCCCCGCATCCCTTCCCACCGATCTCCCACCCAGCACATATCCTTGTAAGTGGAACAGGTGCTACACATGCCCTTACACTTCCTCCCTCACCACCATTCAGGGCCCCAGACAGTCCGTCCAGGTGAGGCGACACTTCACCTATGAGGTGGCTGGGGTGATATACTGCGTCCGGAGCTCCCGATGCGACCTTCTATATATTGGCGAGACCCGACGCAGGCTGGGAGATCGTTTCGCTGAACACCTACGCTCTGTCCACCAGAGAAAGCAGGATCTCCCAGTGGCCACAGATTTTAATTCCACATGCCATTCCCATTCTGATATGTCTATCCACGGCCTCCTCTACTGTAAAGATAAAGCCACACTCAGGTTGGAGGAACAACACCTTATATTTCGTCTGGGTAGCCTCCAACCTGTTGGTGTGAACATTGACTTCTCTGACTTCCGCTAATGCCCCACCTCCCCCTCGTATTCCATCCGTCATTTATTATTTATTATGATTATTATTTTTCCCCGTTTTGTCTCTTTTTTCTCCCCTCTGTCCCTCTCACTATAATGGGTTCATCTCCCCCTTTCTTTCTCCCTCGGCCTCCTGACCCATGACCCTCCCCCTTCTCCATCTCTGTATCTCTTTTGCCAATCAACTGTCCAGCTCTTGGCTCCATCCCTCCCCCTCCTGTCTTCTCCCATCATTTCAGATCTCCCCCTCCCCCTCCCCCTCCCACTTTCCAATCTCTGACTATCTCTTCTTTCAGTTAGTCCTGTCAAAGAGTCTCGGCCCGAAACGTTGACTGTACCTCTTCCTAGAGATGCTGCCTGGCCTGCTGCGTTCACCAGCATTTTTGTGTGTGTTCCTTGGTTAATGTGGCCGCCAGGGATGGAGTGAGACACTGACTTACAATGGTCACGGTCGCTCACAGAATCTATGGCGAAGGAACATGCGGTGCCCGTGGATACAATCCCGGGATCGAGTGTGTTATTGATTGTAATAGCAGTATTTTAATTTGTGTTTTATATAGTCTTGGGTATTGCATGTATGTTTTAATTCTAATAATTTTCTCATTGAATAAACTAATGTATATATCTCAGATATTCACACATACACATATACACGTGGGTTTTGGGGAGGAGGGGTGAGGGGTTTGGGAGGAAGAGGAGTGACGGGACGAGGAGTGGACTGATGAGACGGTGA
The DNA here is from genome assembly GCF_963921235.1 of Mobula hypostoma. Taxonomy (NCBI): domain Eukaryota; kingdom Metazoa; phylum Chordata; class Chondrichthyes; order Myliobatiformes; family Myliobatidae; genus Mobula; species Mobula hypostoma. The sequence goes on from NW_026948219.1 coordinate 1,651,135, forward strand.
CCCTGGCGAAGTCAATAGGGGACGAAAATGGGAGGCGAGAGTTCCTGTCACAAACTGGTGGTGACGTGATCAGATAGAGTCGGGGTGAGGAGGAGTGAAACGACAGGAAGGGAGCGGGAGTGATGTGATCAGGAAGGAGGGAAAGTGATGGGACGAGGTGGGAGGGGTTCTGATGGGATGGGGAGGGAGGGGAAGTTGCAGGACTAGGAGAGAGGGGTCTGATAGGACAGGGTGGGCAGGAACAGGATGGGGAGTGTGGAGGAAGAGTGGGTGGTTACAATCCTTCTCAAATAAGACAGACGGCAAGAAGGGGGGCGCGGACGGGGGAAAGAGGGAGTGAGGGGTCGAGACGCGATCAGGGCTGATGGGACGGAGAGTTGAGTGTCTGAACGGAGGGAGAGGGGAGAGACTCACTCAACGACGGAGGGAAGGGATCGGGTGAGGGAGCGAAATTTCTCATCGGAAAATGTTCACCAACCAGGATGTATTGGATGGCGGGAGAAAGGACAAGGGGACGGCGAGGGGAGGGTGTCAGGAGTGACGGGGTGAGTAGTGGAGAGACTCACTGGGTAACAGAGAGAGAGAGGGCGATAAGGAGAGGCGAAAATTGGCATCGCAAAATGGCAGCCATCCAGCGTGAGTTGAACAACATCGACGTGGCGGGGAGAGGAAAGCGAGGGGAGGGGTTTGTGAGTGATGGGATGGGAAGGAGGGTGACAGGATGGTGTGGGTGAGGGAGTGACTCACTGAGTGGTGGAGGAAGTGGGAGGGAGGGTCACACCCGGTCACTGAGTGTCTGTCTGCAGAAGGTTAAATGGAGAGTTGGGAGAGCTGGGGGCGGGGGGCCGGGGGGGGGGGGAGGAGAGGAGGGATGAGGAGCTGAGATTGAATAAACAGGGAGGGAAGTGAGTGGAAGGTGAGGAAAAGGATGTGACTATTTCTACGATGCTGGGGGAGCAGTTGTCAATGATAACCATCACAGAATGGCCGCTAGCCAGGGTGAGACGGGCAGTGATAGAGGGGACAGAGAGCGGAGTGTTTCAGGAGTGACTGGATGCCGAGGGTGGGAGAGAACGACTCGTAACAAGGGAGCTTGAACTGCGGGGTACCCACGGGGAGGAATGTGACCACGGGAATGTTACCCACCAACCCCCACCCCCCCAACTCCGTCTCCAAAATCCCGCCTTGATTTTCCTTTCAGGCCGCTCGGCCCGAATCCTTCGGGCTGTCCCGTGGAGCGGGGAACGTGACGTCACTGAGGCCCGTCAGAGGCCGGGGTGGGCGCCGGTTTGCTGGAGAAGATGGAGGCGAGGTCCGGCGGTGCGGGCTGGTTAGCGTGGATCACCACCATTTTCTGTGGGTGGGGGAGAGGGAGGGATCAGATTGAGGAGGGGAGGGGAGAAAGAGAAGGTGAGGAGAGGAGACGGGATCCACTACTCACTCCCTCAGCCTCTCTCTCCCTCCATCCCCTCTCTCCACTCCCTCTTTCCCTCCATCTCTTCCCCCCACCTCTCTCTCCCCCTCGCCCCACCCCTTTCATTCCCTTTCCGCCCCCATCTCTCTCTCTTGCTCCCTCCCGTCTCTCCCCACCCTCTTTCCATCTCCCCCCATCTCTCCCACCCACGTCCCATCCCCCGCCGCCCACCCCCCGGTGCACAGGAAGATCCCACTCACCACCGGAGGCTGCGCGGCGCAGCACTGGAGGTTCCCGCAGTTGACGATGGTCGTGAGGACGGACATCACCAGGGAGACCAGGCAGTTCACCAGCAAATCACCGTCACCCCGCTCACAAACCTCTGCCAGAGGGAGAGAGGGAGACCTGGGGTGAGAGAGAGAGGGGCTTGGGTCAGGGAAGAGAGAGACAGAAGAGGGGGAGAGAGGGTAGGGATGGGAGGCGGAGTGTGGGGTATGCGGAGGTGGGAAACCCAGACGGGGAGGAAGAGACTGGGGGGCGATGGGTGAGGCAGAGATGGGGTGGGTGGGAGAGAGGTGGGGAGAAAGAGAATAGTTGATAGCGGGAGAGACAGACCGGGCAGAGAGAGTGGGGGGGGGGGGAGGGAGCGGTGGGATACAGAGGGTAGAGAGAGGGGGGAGGGAAACGTGAGAGGCAGGAGATGAGGGAGAGAAAGGTGGAGAACAGAGGGGGGAGAGACGGAGAGGGATGAGGGACAGAGAGGGGTGAACGAGGTAAAAGAGGGAGTGGAGTGGGAAATCGAGAAGGGTGAGGGACAGAGAGGGGTGAACGACGGAGAGGGGAGAGAGGGGGTGAGAGACGGAGAGGGGGAAAGTGGGGTGAAAGACAAAGTTGAGCAGACAGGAGAGATAGAGTGTGGGACAGAAGGGGAGAGTTGAGAGTGTGAGAGAGAAGAGGGGAAGTTTCGAGGGAGGAGTGAGAGAGGAAGAGATACTGAGGGGGGAGTGAAGAGGGAGAGATGGCCGGTAAGAAGGAGGAGGGGGAGAGTTTGGGGAATGGGGTAGAGACGGGGGAGAGGGAAGGAGCGCGTTTGGTAGGGGGAGAGGGGGAGTGTGGGAGAGGGAGATGTGTTTACAAGTGTCGGGGGGAGTGGAGAGAAATCTCTGTTAACTCCTGTCTCAGGAATGTAGTTTTCTCTCCACGGAACACACCAGGTTTTGGGTGACGGTTCCCTGAAAGTGGGGTGACGGGGAGACGGGGCGCTGAAGGCGGCGTTCGGCATCCCCGCCATGGTCGGACCGGACACCGGGAACAGGAGACCGGAGATCCCGGGGATTTACGGGGATGTCGCCGGGACTGGAGGGACTGAGTTACGGAGAGAGGTCGGGCGGGTTGGGAATTTATTCCCGGGAGGGTCGGGGTGACCTGACAGGGGTATGTAAAACCACCAGGGGTACAGACAGGGTGAATGAACACAGACCTTTTCCCCAGGGTCGGGGAATCGAGAACCAGAGGGCGCAGGTTTTAGAGATTTAATAGGGGACCCCGAGGGGAAACTGTTTCACCCAGAGGGTGGGCCGTCTGTGGAAGGAGCTTCCGGGGGAAGTGGCCGAGGGAGGGACGGGGGGAGGGACGCTATCACCGAGGGGAGGGAGGGTTCTGAGGGAGCTTGGCGTGGAGGGAGCGAGCGCTACCGGGAGGGAGGAAAGCGTCGCGGGAGAGGGGGAAGGCCGAGTGGAGATCTCCGGGGGTTGAGGGGGGGGATGAGGGCTGGTTCGCCAATGTGTTTGGGGGGGGGGGGTGCGGAACACTCACCATCCGGCACCCGGTGTAGCAGTACCCGATGCAGGGGAAGACCCGGACGTTCAGCGAGTACAGGATGACGGCGAGAGTGCAGGCGAGAGCGCAGATCACATTCGCCACCAGGCAGGCGATGGTCTGTCGCAGAGAGAGAGAGTGAGAGAGAGAGAGAGCGAGAGAGAGAGAGAGATAGACTGAGAACAGACAGAGGGACGCGGGGTGGGGAGGGACAGTGATGGGACAGGGAGAGATAACGGACGGGGGGGGCGATGGACGGAGAGAGAGAGACTGGAAAGGAGGAGGGCGGCGAGAGGAAGGCAGGAAGTCGAAAGGAAGAGCGGATAGGAACAAGGTGGGAGAGAGAGAGATATAGAGAAATTGGAATGGAGAGCGGGAGAAAGATGAAAATGGAGAGGGGTGAGAGAGTGTGAATGAAGGGAGGAGGGCCAGAGAGGGATAAAGCCAGAGAGGGGGAGAGAGAGGTGGAGGGATGAGAGAGGGGAGGGAGGGGGGATGGGATGAGAGGGGGGGTGGGATGAGGGAGAGGGGGGATGGATGAGGGGGAGGGAAGAGGGGGATGGAAGAGAGGATGGGATGAGAGGGGGGGAGGGGGAGGAGAGGGGGATGAGAGGGGATGGGAGGGGGAGGGAGGGGGATGGGATGAGAGGGGAGGGAAGGGGGGATGGGATGAGAGAGGGGGGAGGGAGAGGGGGATGGGATGAGAGAGGGGAGGGAGGGAGCGAGGGGATGGGATGAAAGGGGGAGCAAGAGAGGGGGAGGGGAGAGGGAGAGGAGGAGGGAGAGGTGAAGAGTGAGAGAGAGAGGGGGAGAGGGGGAGAGGAGGGGGGAAGTAGATAGGGGAGGGAGAGAGAGCGGGGAGATAGGGGAGGGAGAGAAGGGGATAGAGCGTGGAGAGGGGAGGGAGAGAGGCGGATGGGATGAGCGAGGGGAGGGAGGGGCGATGGGATGAGAGGGGTGGGGGGGAGGGGAAGAGTGGGAGAGAGAGGGGGAGGGAGAGAGGGGAGCGGGAGAAGGTGGAGGGAGAGAGAGTGGGGAGGGAGAGAGGGGAGCGAGAGAGGTGGAGGGAGAAAGAGGGTTGGGAGGGGGGAGAGAGAGAGAGAGAGGGAGAGAGAGAGGGGCGGAAAATTAGAAGGGGAGACAGAGCGAGAGAGAGGGAGAATGTGGAAAGGAAGACGTAGAGGGAGACAGAGCAAGGAGATAGAGACCGAGAGGACGGCAGGGGGACAGTGGGAATGTAGAGGGGCGAGTGAGAGAGAGAACGTGGAAGCAGAGAGAGGTGTGGAAAGAGAGGAGCGGGAGAGAGGGGAAGAGAGAGGGGGAGAGGAGTTGGAAAGGAAGGGCAGAGATAGAGGGGGGGAGCGAGAGAGGTGGAATGGGAGAAGGGAGAGCCAGGGAGGGGAAGAACGAAAATATAGAGGGAGAGGGGCTGGGGACAGAGAGAGAGAGAAAGAGCGAGGAGATTAACAGAGAGAGGGAGAGTGGAAAGGCAGAGGGGCGAGTGCGAGCGGGGGAAGAAAGTGAAAAGGGAGAGAGGGAGGGGGAAACAAAGGGAAGGAGAGGGAGGCGGAAAGGACGGAGGAGAGACGGGTGGAGAGAGAACTGGAAAGGGAGGGGGCGAGTGACGGGGACGAGGATGAAGGGGAAAAAGTTGAAAAGGATGGCAGCGAGTGAGCGGGGTGGAGAGAGAGAGTGGAAAGGGAGATGCGGGTTGGTGGTCCCAGGGATAGAAAGAGAAGTGGGAAAGAGATAGGGGAGAGACAGGGGAAGTGAAAATGGAGGGGAGACGGGGAGACCCAGAGGGGGAGAGAGAGAGAGGGGGAGCGTGAGATGGCCAAGAGAGAAAAGACAGGAGCGGACAGAGGCAGAGGGAGAGGGTGTAGAGGAGGGATGAAGAATGGGGGAGAGATGGAGATCAGGGAAAAGGGAGGGGAAAGAGAGAGAGGGAACAGTCGGAGAGAGAGGGGGAAGAGGAGGAAGAGATGGCGGGTGAGAGACACGGCGATGGGGGATAAAGAGAGGGGGAAGGAGAGAGGGGGAGGGAGGGAGAGAGAGAACGAACACGAAAGGGAACCGTGTGCGGTGAAGCTCCCGGTGTGCTGGGGGACCCGGAGACCGGGAACCGTAAACCCACCGTGGATTTGTTCGGCGACTGGCGAACGGCCATGATCAGCATCCCGGCCACTGTGGACTGAATAAACAGGGGTCAGACTCACAACTCCGACTCCCTCCCTCCTGCCCTCCTCGCCGCCTCCCCCCGCTCTCCCTACCCTTTCCCTCAGCCCTCCCTCCTTCCCCTCCTGGGTTCCAGCCCGAAACGCCGACCGATCTTTTCCCACGGATGCTGCCCGACCTGCTGAGTTCCTCCGGCGCGTTGTGACTCCTGCCCTCCTCGCCGCCTCTACCTACCCTTTCCCTCAGCCTCTCCACCTCCCCCTCCTCCTCGCAGACCTGCCTCTGCCCGAGGGGGTGGGGGGAGCCCCCACTCACGATGACTCCGGTCCACCAGGGGGCGCCCACCAGCATGGCGTAGCCCAGCCGCCACCGGGCGGTGAACAGGATGAGGAGGCGGAGCAGAGCGCTGGAGACCCCCGAGGCCATCTGTCCGAACTGCGGGGCAGAGAGACAGACAGACAGACAGAGCGGAGGGAGAGGGGAGTGGAGAGGGTGGGGGGGGGTGTTCAGAGGAGCGCAAGGGGAGAGCGGGCAGGGGTGAGGGAGGGGAGGAGAGGAGTGAGGAGAAGCGGGTAAGGGGGAGTGTGGGTGAGAGGGAGAGGGTGGGGAGCGGGGACAGAGAGACAGAAGGTTAGAGGCGGTGAGAGATTAAAAAGAGTGCAGGCCGTTCGGGTACAAAGCAGTGCCGAATAAACTAATTTTCAAATGGATAACACAACTCACCTCTTTTATTTAGCATGATATCATGGACAGTCCAGATGTGTGGAACTCTGAGGTACAAGTAAAAAGCTTGACTTTATATCTAGTAACAGAAAAGCGTGCGAGACCTTAGCAGGCGAATGGAATGAATGTTTTCAGGGTTTGTGGCACATCCGATTTTCCGCTCATCTCATTTGTGCAGATCTGTTATCGTCCTGAGGAGCAGTACTACCAAGCACGGTATTTTTCAGTGGAAAACGCAGACCTCCGCAATGTCACAAACCTAAAGCAACGTACAGCCCTGTGAACTTTATATTCGGAAACTTCATCCACAGGGCGGGAGGTGCGAGGTCAGAGAGAGAGAGAGAGAGAGAGAGTGGGAGAGAGGAGGGTGATGGAGGTGAAGAATGTTGGAGCGAGGGAGATCGTGGATGCGAGTCGGAAGGAGGAGTCACCGAGACAGGAAGAGTTGGATGTTTGGGCTTTATATCTCGTCGTAGAAAAGTGTGTGAAACCTTAGCAGAACAAAGAAATTAGTTCATAATGTTGTTTTTTTTATTTGTCGCTCATCAGTTTACACCCACCTCATTTGTGCCGCCGTATTATCGTTCTGAGGAGTGGTAGCGACAAGCACGATATTATCCTGGAAAACATAGAAATCCGCAATGCCTAAAGCTAAAGCAACATACAATCCTGTCAACTTTACATTGGAAACTTTCATCCACAGGGCGGGAGGTGGGAGGTCAGAGAGAGAGGGAGGGTGCCGGTGGTGAAGAATGTTCGGAGCGAGGGAGATAGCGAATGCGGGTTGGAAGAAGTGTTGAACAGGGAAGGCGTCACCGAGACGGGAAGGATTGGATGTTTCGGCAGCACGTTATAATGGTGGCATTGCAATCCCATAATGCGATGCGTGATGGAAACCCCTCTAGCTCCTAACCGTACATTGTACTTGATTTTGACTCACACTTCCCTCACCCCCTCATCTCAGACACCCCTCCCACGCAACCTTTCTCTGCCCAACCCCGGTCTTTTTCTCGCCCCACTGTCTTTCCATTAACCCCTATCTCGCTCTCCCCCAGGCTCTTTCTCCACCATCCCGCCGTACATTGGGTGCCTTGCCCCTCTTCACAGTGTCAATTTCCCATCTCGCTCTCTCTCTCTCTCTCTCTCTCTCTCTCTCTCTCTCTCTCGCCGCCTCTTTATAGTTCCAGTCTATCTAGTGCACCCAGCGGTCTCTCCTCAGTCCTATCATAGGCCCTCCCCCAGCTCTGATCTCTCTACCCATCCGAAATCACTCTCATCATCGCGGACTCTCCTCCTACACAAGGTCCCTCTCTCCTGTCTCTCTTCTCCTCTCTCCCCTCCAGTTCCTCACTCCCAGGATTTTTTCTATCCCACAGTCGCTTTCTACCTAGTGTCTCCCTCCTCTCCCTCTCCCTCTCCCTTCTCTCTCACTCTCTCTACACGGTACTTTTCCCCGTCTCTCGCTCCTCCTGTCTTTCTATCTTCCAGTCTCTCTCATCCTGTCTCTCTCTCACTCTTCTGGGACTATAACCAACCCTTCACCCCAATCTCTCCTTCCCACACACCTTTCTCGTACCCCAGTCAGGCTGTCGTTCCCCAGTCTCCCTCAGCACCAATGTCGCTTCTCCCAGACTTTCTCTTATCGCTTGCGCACAGCCGTCTCCATCGTACACCTCTTCCCCCTCAGCTTCTCCCTCCATACCCGAGTCTCCTTCACCCCAGTCTTTTGAGTCTCCTACATACCTTGTGGCAACTGTGGCCGAGATACCAGGTGAATTTGCTTTTCAGCAATGTCTTTCTCTTTGCCACTCTCCCATAACGCGGCGACTTGTAAAACACCCAACAACAGTTGTTTTATGCGCAATCTCTCCCGTCTCAGCCACTAAATCCTGTATGTCCTCCAGAGTTGCCGTAGGTCTCTTGTGGTCTCCCTTCACTAGTCTCCTCCTGACACAACCACTCAGTTGGTGCGGAATGCCTGCTGAAGGCATATTTACAATTGTGCCATGTCTTTTCCGTTTCTTGATGATTGATTTAACTGTACTCTAAGGGATATTCAGCGACTTTGAAATTTTCTTATATCCACACCTGACTTTTACTTTTCAATGACCTGTTCGCGGAGATGCTTGGTGTGTTATTTTGTCCTCATGATGCAGTTTTTGCTCGGATACTGACTCACCAACAGTTGGATTTTCCAGCTACGGGTATATTTTTACTACAATCGACTGAAACAGCTTGATTGCACAGTGATCTCCAGTTAACTAATTGATTGACTTTTGAAACTAAGTGGCTGCACCAGTGATGACTTGGTGTGTCATTTTAACGGGAGTGAATACTTACGCAAACAATTGTATTGTGTTTTATATTTGTAATCAATTTAGACCACGTTGTACAGATCTGTTTTCACTTTGACATGAGGAGACATTTTCTGTTCATCAGTGTTAAAAAATCCAAATTAAATCCACTGTGATACAATGCTGTACAACAATAAAAATGAAAACATCTGGGGGGGGCGCAAATATTTTTCACAGACACTGTATGGGCATTTGAACTAAGTTTAAACTTTTAAAATTGATTATTCAATAAGACAATGGCGAAAAAATACAGATATAAACATAAAACAAAGAAAAACTACAGCACAATACAGGCACTTCGGCCCACAATTTTGCGCCGAACATGTACGTACTTTAGAAATTACTAGGGTTACCCATAGGACTCTTTTTCTAAGCTCCATGTACCTATCCAGGAGTCTCTTAAAAGACCCTATCGTATCCGCCTCCACCACCATTGTGGGCAGCCCATTCCACGCACTCACCATTCTCTGAGTAAAAGACTTACCCCTGATATCTACTCTGTACCTACTTAGATGTTGATCGGGGTAGACGCGTTGTGCTGCGATTTGTTCTCGATTGGAAAGCTCTGGATCGAGCCTGGGCTCATCGTCTTGGAGAATGAGAGATGTCCTGATAGAGTTATGCACGATGGTAAGAGGCACAGATAGACCCAACTGCTGGAGTCTTCTTTTCTGGGATGGAAATGTCTAACACGAGGGGGAAATACAACGCGTGGGTGGTTATAGGTTTTTCACACAAGGAGAGGTAGGTGCGGAGAAAGCGCTGCCAAAGATGACGATAGAGGCTGATATAATGTGGCGATAGAACAGACATTGGCACATACGTGTTCTCAATTTGATGCATAATTTCTCTACTTCTGATTTTCACAGAGAACGTAGTGACGATTGTCATACTATCGCGGGGAAAGACTGTTGTCTCTAAAACTGTCACCCCCTACCTGTCGGCCATGTCAGTGTCAGACCGAGCGGTCGTTTGCTTCGACGTTATCTTGATGAAAGTTCTGAAGACTTTTCCCAATGGCTCTTCCTTCCTGTTTTACGTCCGCGTGTGTAGAACCCACGTCTTCTTATTGGAAGCTGCAACAGATTGCTACGTTTGGTTGACCGTCGCTTTCACCTCTGATCGATTTGCGGCCATTTGCTTCCAGGATCTAAACGCTTACTATTGAAATGGGCGGATGGCGGCTGTGGTTCTGATCTTTGTGGCTTCACTGAGTCGTTTAAAGAACATTTTCTGGTTCTTCATGGTCCAAGATATATATTCGTCTTCTAACAGAGGGTGGTCTTGCATACTGAGTTGGCAATTTCAGGTGGCACTGTACTGGATGTCCTTCGTTCAGTCTTTTCAACTATTATCCCATTCCTCGTTATTATCCTGCTCAATCCTTTCACCATCATCATCACTATTATCTCATTCGTCGTTATGATCCTGCTCAATCCTTTCACCATCACCATCACTATTATCCCATTCGATGTTATTATCCTGCTCAATCCTTTCACCATCATCATCACTATTATCCCATTCGTCGTTATGATTCTGCTCAATCCTTTCACCGTCATCATCACTATTATCCCATTCGATGTTATTATCCTGCTCAATCCTTTCACCATCATCATCACTATTATCCCATTCGATGTTATTATCCTGCTCAATCCTTTCACCATCATCATCACTATTATCTCATTCGATGTTATTATCCTGCTCAATCCTTTCACCATCATCATCACTATTATCCCATTCGATGTTATTATCCTGCTCAATCCTTTCACCATCATCATCACTATTATCCCATTCGATGTTATTATCCTGCTCAATCCTTTCACCATCATCATCACTATTATCTCATTCGTCGTTATTATCCTGCTCAATCCTTTCACCATCATCATCACTATTATCCCATTCGATGTTATTATCCTGCTCAATCCTTTCACCATCATCATCACTATTATCCCATTCGATGTTATTATCCTGCTCAATCCTTTCACCATCATCATCACTATTATCTCATTCGTCGTTATTATCCTGCTCAATCCTTTCACCATCATCATCACTATTATCCCATTCGATGTTATTATCCTGCTCAATCCTTTCACCATCATCATCACTATTATCCCATTCGATGTTATTATCCTGCTCAATCCTTTCACCATCATCATCACTATTATCTCATTCGTCGTTATGATCCTGCTCAATCCTTTCACCATCATCATCACTATTATCCCATTCGATGTTATTATCCTGCTCAATCCTTTCACCATCATCATCACTATTATCCCATTCGTCGTTATGATCCTGCTCAATCCTTTCACCATCATCATCACTATTATCTCATTCGTCGTTATGATCCTGCTCAATCCTTTCACCATCATCATCACTATTATCCCATTCGATGTTATTATCCTGCTCAATCCTTTCACCATCATCATCACTATTATCCCATTCGATGTTATTATCCTGCTCAATCCTTTCACCATCATCATCACTATTATCTCATTCGTCGTTATGATCCTGCTCAATCCTTTCACCATCATCATCACTATTATCCCATTCGATGTTATTATCCTGCTCAATCCTTTCACCATCATCATCACTATTATCTCATTCGTCGTTATGATCCTGCTCAATCCTTTCACCATCATCATCACTATTATCCCATTCGATGTTATTATCCTGCTCAATCCTTTCACCATCATCATCACTATTATCCCATTCGATGTTATTATCCTGCTCAATCCTTTCACCATCATCATCACTATTATCCCATTCGATGTTATTATCCTGCTCAATCCTTTCACCATCATCATCACTATTATCTCATTCGTCGTTATTATCCTGCTCAATCCTTTCACCATCATCATCACTATTATCCCATTCGTCGTTATTATCCTGCTCAATCCTTTCACCATCATCATCACTATTATCCCATTCGATGTTATGATCCTGCTCAATCCTTTCACCATCATCATCACTATTATCTCATTCGTCGTTATTATCCTGCTCAATCCTTTCACCATCATCATCACTATTATCCCATTCGTCGTTATTATCCTGCTCAATCCTTTCACCATCATCATCACTATTATCTCATTCGTCGTTATGATCCTGCTCAATCCTTTCACCATCATCATCACTATTATCCCATTCGTCGTTATGATCCTGCTCAATCCTTTCACCATCATCATCACTATTATCTCATTCGTCGTTATTATCCTGCTCAATCCTTTCACCATCATCATCACTGTTATCTCATTCGTCGTTATGATCCTGCTCAATCCTTTCACCATCACCATCACTATTATTCCATTCGATGTTATTATCCTGCTCAATCCTTTCACCATCATCATCACTATTATCTCATTCGATGTTATTATCCTGCTCAATCCTTTCACCATCACCATCACTATTATTCCATTCGATGTTATTATCCTGCTCAATCCTTTCACCATGATCATCACTATTATCCCATTCGATGTTATTATCCTGCTCAATCCTTTCACCATCATCATCACTATTATCTCATTCGTCGTTATTATCCTGCTCAATCCTTTCACCATCATCATCACTATTATCCCATTCGATGTTATTATCCTGCTCAATCCTTTCACCATCATCATCACTATTATCCCATTCGATGTTATTATCCTGCTCAATCCTTTCACCATCACCATCACTATTATCCCATTCGTCGTTATGATCCTGCTCAATCCTTTCACCATCATCATCACTATTATCTCATTCGTCGTTATTATCCTGCTCAATCCTTTCACCATCATCATCACTATTATCCCATTCGTCGTTATGATCCTGCTCAATCCTTTCACCATCATCATCACTATTATCCCATTCGATGTTATTATCCTGCTCAATCCTTTCACCATCATCATCACTATTATCCCATTCGATGTTATTATCCTGCTCAATCCTTTCACCATCATCATCACTATTATCCCATTCGATGTTATTATCCTGCTCAATCCTTTCACCATCATCATCACTATTATCTCATTCGATGTTATTATCCTGCTCAATCCTTTCACCATCATCATCACTATTATCCCATTCGATGTTATTATCCTGCTCAATCCTTTCACCATCATCATCACTATTATCTCATTCGATGTTATTATCCTGCTCAATCCTTTCACCATCATCATCACTATTATCTCATTCGTCGTTATGATCCTGCTCAATCCTTTCACCATCAACATCACTATTATCTCATTCGTCGTTATTATCCTGCTCAATCCTTTCACCATCATCATCACTATTATCCCATTCGATGTTATTATCCTGCTCAATCCTTTCACCATCATCATCACTATTATCCCATTCGATGTTATTATCCTGCTCAATCCTTTCACCATCACCATCACTATTATCCCATTCGATGTTATTATCCTGCTCAATCCTTTCACCATCATCATCACTATTATCTCATTCGTCGTTATGATCCTGCTCAATACTTTCACCATCACCATCACTATTATCCCATTCGATGTTATTATCCTGCTCAATCCTTTCACCATCACCATCACTATTATCTCATTCGTCGTTATGATCCTGCTCAATACTTTCACCATCACCATCACTATTATCCCATTCGATGTTATTATCCTGCTCAATCCTTTCACCATCACCATCACTATTATCCCATTCGATGTTATTATCCTGCTCAATCCTTTCACCATCATCATCACAATTATCTCATTCGTCGTTATGATCCTGCTCAATACTTTCACCATCACCATCACTATTATCCCATTCGATGTTATTATCCTGCTCAATCCTTTCACCATCACCATCACTATTATCCCATTCGATGTTATTATCCTGCTCAATCCTTTCACCATCATCATCACTATTATCTCATTCGTCGTTATGATCCTGCTCAATCCTTTCACCATCATCATCACTATTATCCCATTCGATGTTATTATCCTGCTCAATCCTTTCACCATCATCATCACTATTATCCCATTCGTCGTTATGATCCTGCTCAATCCTTTCACCATCATCATCACTATTATCCCATTCGATGTTATTATCCTGCTCAATCCTTTCACCATCATCATCACTATTATCCCATTCGATGTTATTATCCTGCTCAATCCTTTCACCATCATCATCACTATTATCCCATTCGATGTTATTATCCTGCTCAATCCTTTCACCATCATCATCACTATTATCCCATTCGATGTTATTATCCTGCTCAATCCTTTCACCATCATCATCACTATTATCCCATTCGTCGTTATGATCCTGCTCAATCCTTTCACCATCATCATCACTATTATCCCATTCGTCGTTATGATCCTGCTCAATCCTTTCACCATCATCATCACTATTATCCCATTCGATGTTATTATCCTGCTCAATCCTTTCACCATCATCATCACTATTATCCCATTCGATGTTATTATCCTGCTCAATCCTTTCACCATCACCATCACTATTATCCCATTCGATGTTATTATCCTGCTCAATCCTTTCACCATCACCATCACTATTATCCCATTCGATGTTATTATCCTGCTCAATCCTTTCACCATCATCATCACTATTATCCCATTCGATGTTATTATCCTGCTCAATCCTTTCACCATCATCATCACTATTATCCCATTCGATGTTATTATCCTGCTCAATCCTTTCACCATCATCATCACTATTATCCCATTCGATGTTATGATCCTGCTCAATCCTTTCACCATCACCATCACTATTATCTCATTCGATGTTATTATCCTGCTCAATCCTTTCACCATCATCATCACTATTATCTCATTCGTCGTTATGATCCTGCTCAATCCTTTCACCATCATCATCACTATTATCCCATTCGATGTTATTATCCTGCTCAATCCTTTCACCATCATCATCACTATTATCCCATTCGTCGTTATTATCCTGCTCAATCCTTTCACCATCATCATCACTATTATCCCATTCGATGTTATTATCCTGCTCAATCCTTTCACCATCATCATCACTATTATCCCATTCGTCGTTATGATCCTGCTCAATCCTTTCACCATCATCATCACTATTATCCCATTCGTCGTTATGATCCTGCTCAATCCTTTCACCATCATCATCACTATTATTCCATTCGATGTTATTATCCTGCTCAATCCTTTCACCATCATCATCACTATTATCCCATTCGTCGTTATTATCCTGCTCAATCCTTTCACCATCATCATCACTATTATCCCATTCGATGTTATTATCCTGCTCAATCCTTTCACCATCATCATCACTATTATCCCATTCGATGTTATTATCCTGCTCAATCCTTTCACCATCATCATCACTATTATCCCATTCGATGTTATTATCCTGCTCAATCCTTTCACCATCATCATCACTATTATCCCATTCGATGTTATTATCCTGCTCAATCCTTTCACCATCATCATCACTATTATCCCATTCGTCGTTATTATCCTGCTCAATCCTTTCACCATCATCATCACTATTATCCCATTCGATGTTATTATCCTGCTCAATCCTTTCACCATCATCATCACTATTATCCCATTCGATGTTATTATCCTGCTCAATCCTTTCACCATCATCATCACTATTATCCCATTCGATGTTATTATCCTGCTCAATCCTTTCACCATCATCATCACTATTATCCCATTCGATGTTATTATCCTGCTCAATCCTTTCACCATCATCATCACTATTATCCCATTCGATGTTATTATCCTGCTCAATCCTTTCACCATCATCATCACTATTATCGCATTCGATCGTTATTATCCTGCTCAATCCTTTCACCATCATCATCACTATTATCCCATTCGATGTTATTATCCTGCTCAATCCTTTCACCATCATCATCACTATTATCCCATTCGATGTTATTATCCTGCTCAATCCTTTCACCATCATCATCACTATTATCCCATTCCTCGTTATTATCCTGCTCAATCCTTTCACCATCATCATCACTATTATCCCATTCGATGTTATTATCCTGCTCAATCCTTTCACCATCACCATCACTATTATCCCATTCGTCGTTATGATCCTGCTCAATCCTTTCACCATCATCATCACTATTATCCCATTCGTCGTTATGATCCTGCTCAATCCTTTCACCATCATCATCACTATTATCCCATTCGATGTTATTATCCTGCTCAATCCTTTCACCATCATCATCACTATTATCCCATTCGTCGTTATTATCCTGCTCAATCCTTTCACCATCATCATCACTATTATCCCATTCGATGTTATTATCCTGCTCAATCCTTTCACCATCATCATCACTATTATCCCATTCGATGTTATTATCCTGCTCAATCCTTTCACCATCATCATCACTATTATCCCATTCGATGTTATTATCCTGCTCAATCCTTTCACCATCATCATCACTATTATCCCATTCGATGTTATTATCCTGCTCAATCCTTTCACCATCATCATCACTATTATCTCATTCGTCGTTATGATCCTGCTCAATCCTTTCACCATCATCATCACTATTATCCCATTCGATGTTATTATCCTGCTCAATCCTTTCACCATCATCATCACTATTATCCCATTCGATGTTATTATCCTGCTCAATCCTTTCACCATCATCATCACTATTATCCCATTCGATGTTATTATCCTGCTCAATCCTTTCACCATCATCATCACTATTATCCCATTCGATGTTATTATCCTGCTCAATCCTTTCACCATCATCATCACTATTATCTCATTCGTCGTTATGATCCTGCTCAATCCTTTCACCATCATCATCACTATTATCCCATTCGATGTTATTATCCTGCTCAATCCTTTCACCATCATCATCACTATTATCCCATTCGATGTTATTATCCTGCTCAATCCTTTCACCATCATCATCACTATTATCTCATTCGTCGTTATGATCCTGCTCAATACTTTCACTGTCACCATCGTTTTACTAGCCAGTAGAGTCCACCGCAGACTCCGGGGTCCCAGCAATGGTCAGAGTTCCAGAGACCCGGAGATGCGGAGTCGCAGGAAGTCCCTCGTTTTACTCCAGATCGTCTCGGAAAATGTCACCCTATATGGACATTGTATCGGTGATGGCTATCGGGAACAGGATGATTGATGCAGTGGACGACCCACATTGTTTGAAGATTACTTCATTTTTCAATGAATTGTGCTCCATGCTGCAACATCTGAGCTCTTTGCCTCGTCTGTCAGACTAAGCTCAGGGAGCAGATGAAGGAGATGCTGAACTCTCCTCCGGCACTCATTCTGAAAAGGATTCGACACTGATGGTCTATGTGACCAGCGTCCTTCTCTAATGCTTTCAAGAAGGAGGTCGGAATGTTGTCCATTGATTATCCGTGTCGCTCCAAATTTTCCCTGGGTGGATGGACACAACTCTCTAATTTCAATACTTCATGTCCCTCACTCTTCCCTGAGGATCTCGACCAACCTCCTCCATTGTCCTCTGCAACGTTGTTCATTTCGTGAATGAGGCTGAAACACTCTGTAGCCTCTCGAATGGATCGCACACAGTGTACTAGAACCACATACATGCTGCGGCGTAAACCCTCAAATTTTAACACTGGAAACGTACGAGGGTTGCGCCAGACAAACAAAATAAGTATGGAACACATTACAATATTGCTGTTCAAACACATGGAAAGTTTGGGTGTTATAAAGCACCACGACCTAACAAACTTACTCATAACATAGTACTCGTTAATGGGATAGTCACAAGTTGGAGCTACAAACTGAAAAATAAATTCAACACTTTAGCCATACTTTATTGATCCCGGGGGAAATTGTTTTTCGGTATAGTTGCACCATAAAAAATTAAATAGAAATATAACCATAATTAGTTAAATAGTAATATGTGAATTATGTCAGGAAATAAGTCCAGGACCAGCCTATTGGCTCAGGGTGTCTGACCCTCCAGGGGAGGAGTTGTAAAGTTTGACGGCCACAGGCAGGAATGACTTCCTATGACGCTCTGTGCTGCATCTCGGTGGAATAAGTCTCTGGCTGAATGTACTCCTGTGCCCACCCAGTACATTATGCATTGGATGGGAGACATTGTCTAAGATGGCATGCAACTTGGACAGCATCCTTTTTTCAGACACCACCGTCAGAGAGTCCAGTTCCATCCCCACAACATCACTGGCCTTACGAATGAGTTTGTTGATTCTGTTGGTGTCTGCTACCCTCACTCTGCTGCCGCAGCACACAACAGCAAACATAATAGCACTGGCCACCACAGACTCGTAGAACATCCTCAGCATCGTCCGGCAGATGTTAAACGACCTCAGTCTCCTCAGGAAATAGAGACTGCTCTGACCCTTCTTGTGGACAGCCTCAGTGTTCTTTGACCAGTCCAGTTTATTGTCAATTCGTATCCCCAGGTATTTGTAAACCTCCACCATGTCCACACTGACCCCCTGGATGGAAACAGGGGTCACCGGTACCTTAGCTCTCCTCAGGTCTACCACCAGCTCCTTAGTCTTTTTCACATTAACCTGCAGATAATTCTGCTCACACCATGTGACAAAGTTTCCTACCGTAGACCTACAAATCTACTAATGTATCATCAGACTAATGACCTCTCAGAATAACATCGTGAGAGCAATAGCAGCTTGATGTTTATGAGAGTAACACGTTCCACATGTTTGTTGCTGCAAAGATGGAAAGCTGCTGGCCTTTAAATCACTTTATCTGAGTACAGGTTTTCAGTGTCATTAATAACCGGAACATTATGGGTCACCCGGTATTTAATTCAACGTCATTATTGAAATGCAGTGAAGCATCAATGGCTCAAAATCATTGCAAAAACACGTTTGACTCGCACCCCGCGTCACGATGCCTCACAACATAAATACTAAAAGCGACACAAACAAACTGCGAGAGGATCAGGCAGCATCTATGGGAATGAATAAACAGCCGAAGTGTCGGGCCGAGACACTTCTTCAGGACCGGAAACGAAGTGGTGAGACGCCAGAATCAAAAGGTAACGGAGGAGGAGAAGGATAGCTGGACGGTGATGGGTCACGCTTGGTGGACGGGAAAACTAAAGGGATGGAGAGGAAGGAATCTGATTGGACTGGAGAATGGACCATAGGAGAAAGGGAAGCTGGAGAGGACAGACGAGGAGACAATAGGCAGGTGAGAAGAGGTAAAAGGCCAGACTGGGGAATAGAGCAAAAGGGGAAGGGTGGTCATTCTTTCTACCAGAAGGAGAATCGATATTCATGACATCAGGTTGGAGGCTACACAGACAACATATAGACTGTTGCTTCTCCACCCTGAGCAGGGTCTCAACGTGGAACGAGAGGAAGCTGAGGAACGACATGTCAGAACAGGAACAGGAATCGGAATTAAAATGTTTGGCCTGCGGGAAGATCTGTTTTTGGTGGTTGGAGCTGAGCTGTTCGACCAAATGGTCCCCCAATTAACGATGGGTCTCGCCAATGTACAGAAGGCCACTTCGAGAACATTGGACACACAGACTACCCCAGCCGTTTCGTAGGTAATTTGTTGTCTCATCTGGAAGGGCTGTTTGGGGACAAAGACTGGTGTTGAGGGAGAAGGGGGATGGGCAGGTGTAGCGCTGTGGCCGCTTGCAGGAATAAGCGCCGGGAGGGAGATGAATGATGAGGGACGGAGGGGAAACGGAATAACGGAGGAAGCGATCCCTGTGGAAAGCGGAATGTGGTTGGTGGGGGTGGGGCGGTGATGTGGAGGTAAAGATAAGCTTGTTTGTACGATATCATTGGGGTTGGTGGAAGTTGCCAATTATGATTTTTGCGTGCGAAACGCCATGGGGTGGCAGGTAAGACCAAGGGGAACTCCATCACCGTTAAGGCGGCAGAAGACCTGGTGAGCGCGGACGGGCCGATCCCACTTTTATAGCGATGTTACCTCCCAACCCCATCTCTCCGTTTACCGCAGGAATCCCTCCCTCCATGATCCCCTGTCTCTTTCACCCGCCGCACCGATCTCCCTCGCGGCGCTTATCCCTGCAAGCACCCAAAGTGCTACAACAGCACATTCATCTCCTCCCCCGCCATTAGTCCGGGACCCAAACAGTTCTTCCAGGTAAGGCAACACTTCCCCTGCGAATCTGCTGAGGTTGTCTATCGTGTCTGGAGCTCTTGGTGCAGCCTTCTCTACACTGGTTGGACTTGTGATAAACTGGGGCTTATTTCGTCGAGCACCACCGCTCTATCCGTGAAAAGCGGAGATTCCCGGCGTTGAAAAAATTTTAATTCTGATTCCCATTCCCGATCCAACATGTTCGGTCCATTGCTTCCTCTTGTACCACAGTGAGGCTCACCTCAGGAGGTAGGAGAGACAGCTTATTTTCCGTCTAGGTAACCTCCGACCTGGTGTCAGGAATGTTAGTAAAAGAGTACCCTCCCCCTCCCCTTTTCTTCTATTCACCACTCTGGGCTATTCTCACCGGCCTATCATCTCACACGGCGTCCCAAACTACTCCCGGTTTTCCTGTACTCCACTGTCCTCTCTTATCAGCTTCTTTCCGCTCCAGCCCTTCGCTTTTCACCCGAATTCATCTGTCACCTTTCCCTTCTTCACGCCGTTTTATTCTGCCGCCATTTTGCCTCTTACGTTCCAGACATGAAGAAAGATCTCGGCCTGATATCTCAACCGTTTATTCATCCCCATAAATGCTGACCGCCCTGTTGAATTCTCCCAGCATTGTGTGTGTGTGTGTGTGTGTGTGTGTGTGTGTG
Organism: Mobula hypostoma; assembly: GCF_963921235.1. Classification (NCBI taxonomy): domain Eukaryota; kingdom Metazoa; phylum Chordata; class Chondrichthyes; order Myliobatiformes; family Myliobatidae; genus Mobula; species Mobula hypostoma. Next base: position 1,671,360 of record NW_026948219.1, read on the forward strand.
TGTGTGTGTGTGTGTGTGTGTGTGTGTGTGTGTGTGTGTGTTTCTGTGTGTGTGTGTGTGTTTCTGTGTGTGTGTGTGTGTGTGTGTGTTTCTATGTGTGTGTGTGTGTATGTGTGTGTGTGTGTGTGTGTGTGTCTGTGTGTGTGTGTGTGTGTGTTTCTGTGTGTGTGTGTATGTGTGTGTGTGTGTGTGTGTGTGTGTTTGTGTGTGTGTGTGTGTGTGTGTGTGTGTGTGTGTGTTTTTCTGTGTGTGTGTCTGTATGTGTGTGTGTGTGTTGGCTTGCATTTCCAGCATCTGTTGAATTACATAGTTATGTTTTGAAAATTTGAAATGGACGGAGACGCACCGCCGAGTGAATTATTCCGAAAAAAAATCACGCCATACGTGTTTTCAGAGATTCCTTTGTTGGAGAAAATGCGAAAAGCGGAAAATCATCTCTCATTACAGATTCGGCAGGAATAAAATTCAGCACAAAAATAAACAAAAATGTATCACATCTGATTATCTGCTCCCAACAGTGATGTTTTTTATACGAACGACGTAACACCTCACAAAGTTGCACCTCAAAATAACACAGACGCGGTCACACGTTATCAGTTCAGGCTATTTCAGTTTCTGCAGTGGTAATAAAGTATCAGCAAATTTGCAGAAATTTATAATCACTGTCCCACAGAGCAGGGTCATTGCATTAACTTCTTTTCTTTCAATTCGCATGAGCTATTGCTAATGATCTGCATCTCAGGGAACGTTGTGTCAATGCATTTCAATTGAAATCAGATTTTAGTCAGGAATCTAACTTGTTCAGTAGTAGCAGACAATTGAAAACTCTTTAACATTTTTTCTGTCTCATTTCAAATTCGCCGTGATTCTTCGCAACTCGAAAAAATATGAGATACAAACGTATTATCCTGAGCAGGGAGAAACTGCAGCCTGGGGTATCAACTTCATTCTGGAAATTAGGAAGGTGGTTGTGTTTTGCAAAGATTTCAGTGCTGCCAGGCCATTTTCCTTGGTAAGAGGATAACACTGCTAACTAAATATAAACTAATAGGCATTTAGTTCATCCCAGAGCCGGAGAATAACAGCCGTACAGAGAAAGCCACAAAGCCACGCGCTTGAAGTGGCCACTCTCAGTGATAAATGATTGCATACAGGATGCTAACAAAATCAAACAATTACAATGCTGATTATATCTCAAATATAAGAGATTATGCACATAACGGATATCTGGCGAAATTCACTCAGAATGTTGGAGGTGAATGAACAGTCGATGCTTTTGATCGAGCCTCTTCTTTAGGATTCGTCTGGGGTTTTTATCGCCGGAGTACTTTGTTCGGCTATGGAAGGACACTTTGCCCTCGGGTATTGCAACGCAATACTTGCACCAGTTTTAACTATAAAATAAATCGGGAAAATACGCATACTGTTCTCTCCTGGTCCTCAGTTATACAACCATCTGTGGCAAAGCTACCGCGGTCACACAGGCAATGGAAGAATGCTTCCATCCCTTGCTCACGAAAATGTAAAAAATAACATGTTCTGCTTTGAAATCTATTAAACATAATGCAAGATTCAACAGCAATATTTTCTGTTACAATAAAGGTTTCCATTCTGGGGTCTAGGCATAAAAAGTTTCGGAAACTCCTGGACTACAACAGAGTTAGATCTGATTTAATGGATAGGAATCTAAATGGCACATTACTATATTCCCAATGAGTTTTGTATAAACGCGGGAAAAAAAGACGTAATAGCGAAAGGCACTGGGTGGCGATGCTGCAGGTGCCTGAAACCCAGACATGGTCATGAATTCCTGCATCCTTATGACGTGTTTGTGAAGGGAATGGGATGTCCCCAGTCACACCCCGCTCCCCCAACATGAATAGGTGTTGGCGTCATAATGCTGAAGATTAACACGTGACGTAGACATAATTGACATCAGCACATGCATCAGAGACCCTGACGTACAGCTCGCATTTTGCATTCAGCCGCAACAAAAAAAATCTAAGCAAGCCAGGCAGCATCTATTCAGGGAAGTTTCCAGTTGTGACTCTCGACCTCATTCGGAATGGAAAAAGAAGTTAGCAGAGGTCAGAGTAAAGTAGTGTGGTTGGATTCGAGACCACATATTGCAAGATTGTATTGCAAGTATATTCATAAAAGTTTCCCCAGATTTGGCATTTAAACTTTTACAAACTTCTACAGACTCACAGTGGTTTGTACATTTTGTCTGCTTTTGCATGTTCGTTGTCGCATCTCGTGTCATCGGCGTGCTTATTTTATGAAAGTACTTTGATATCTGAACTTCGTCATTCTTAGTTCCTGAGATTCAGTTTTTCATCTCCCACAGAGGACTTTGATATAATGTTATACGTATGAATAGTCATGTGGTGCGCAGAGATAATAATCACTTTGTTGCTGCTTAATCTGTTTGTCACGTTTCCATGCTGACAGTCGCTTTCACTTTCGATCGCTACGTCGCGATCTGCCTTCCGAAGCTGCGGACCCGATATTGTACCGAGAGAACAGCGACCGTGGTGATCGTGGTAGTGGTCATAGGGAGCTGTGTTCAGTCATTTCCATTTTACTTTGCAGGGGAGTCAGGGAAACCCAAACCCGAGTACTATACATCATCCCTGTGGAGAGGTTACGAGTTATTTGACACCATCATGAACCCGTTATTACCAGTTGGTTTAATTCTGCTGTTCAATGTTTTAACCGCCAGATATATTATAGCAGCGAATATGGTTCGCCGTGGACTTCGGAGCCATACTGACGACAAAAGTGATCCAGAGATTCAGACCCGGAGAAAGTCAATGGTTTTGTTGTTCGCTCTATCTGCCAATTTCATATTATTGTGGATAACCAATATTGTGCACTCCATGACCTGGGCAGCGGTAAACGTGTTTTTCACTGACAAATATTACAACACGCCTACATTTATCCTACAAGTGTTCGGCGATATGTTGATGTTGCTCAGTTCCTGCACCAACACGTGTATCTATGGACTGACACAGAGGAAATTCAGGGAGGAGCTGAAGAATGGGGCGAAATATCTGTTTACACTAAATGGGAAGCTGTGTAAATAAAGTGTAAATGTAATTATCCCTAATTGTGTTTTACCATAATTATGTAGAATATTTTACTTTTGTATCGCTGTTCAGTGGCTGTTTCAGCTCTCACTCTGTAACTCATTGTACTTTGCATGGAACAGTCCATGGCTGCGATCGTCAGAATAGGTCCCAGAGCACGCAGCCGATATTTCATCACGAAGACAGCATACAAATAGAGAGTATTGATTTTGTCCAATACAACACCAAAGACAACGACTATCAGATCAGCTGCCGCCATGGCCACGAGGTAGCGAGTGATACATTTGGAGAGCCCACAATTTCGGCGAGACAGGATCACAATCGCCACTAAATTAACTGAAACAAAAGAAAAAGATTTATTGCTTAATGGGTCTCGAGTGCTCAGTGTGACTTTATTTGGATGGTAGGTCTAGTAGACGAGCTCGTGTCGCTGCCAGAAGGGGCCGCCAGTGCGCTGACTGAGATCGATCACCCTGACACCCCTTCAACGACATGCAACTGAGCTCTCTCCAGTTTCACGCCGGGATGTTTAGATTAGATTATAAAGACACGTAGTCCTCTTTTATTGCCATTTAGTAATGCATGCATTAAGAAAGGATACAGTATTTCCTCCGGTGTAATATCACAAAACACAGGGCAGATCAAGACTGAAAAAAAAAACAACAAAACCACAAATTATAACATATAGTTACAACAGTGCAACAACACCATAACTTGATGAAGAAGTCCATGAGCACAGTAAAAATTTCAAATTCTCTCAAATGTCCCACATCTCACGCAGTCGGGAGAAGGAAGAAAAACTCTCCCTGCCATACCCGACCGCGGTCCGACTCTGAGTCATCCGAAAACTTCGAGCTCTGACCAGCTCTCCGACACCGAGTACTGAGCGCCATCTCTATGCGAACGATTCGACCTCCATCTCGGTCGCCAACAGCAGGCAAAGCCGGGGATTTTGACAGCTTCCCTCCGATAGATTCCCGATCACGCAGTAACAGCAGCAGCGAACTAGCATTTCAGAATTTTTTCCAGATGTTTCTGTGTGCTTTCACGTCCGTCTCCATCAAATCAGAATTGCCCACGGCCGCTATTTAACGGATACGATATCATTTTTCACCGGAGGGCTGCGCACGCCCGGCGCGCTGCTCCCTCTCCTCCCGCCGGATGGCAATGGGCAAGAAGAAAAACGGTTCGAACTCCATTGGTTCATAAAGCAGAGAGCAGACAAGAGGGCATATTCGGATCAAATTGTTTGACGGCATCCTTCATTATCTGTCCTGCTCCGTGTCCTTCTCTGTGCTGTTCATTTATGCTGCTCGCGTGTTCCTTCTCCACGTTTAGTGGGGCCTGGTTGTTCACCATTGGACAAAAGGCACAGGCAGAGAAAGGGACAAAGTACTGACGAGTGGAAATAATGAGCCAGGAAAGAAATTAGTATCAGGCCGGGTAAGTGGTAAAGAAATCATTCAATTCGTCTGGATTGATACGAGTGTCGTCTGCTAGAGAAGTGAAGAATTGGAGGTTCTCAGATGAATCTGTGGCTGAAAATGCAAAGACAGATTTTTTTTTAAATATTGGCGTCGCTTTATTCCACAAGTGATCTGTACAATAAGGGCAGTTTGCACTGCTACGGCAGAGGAGCAATAAACGTAGGTTTTTCTATGCTGCGATTAAATTGACCTGGTCATGCGTTCAGCAGCACCGGGGGGGGGGGGCAAATGAGTGGCAATAAAGAAGCAAGAAGCTGATACAGAAGTCAGGCGGATTACCTTCAGTAGACAAACAAGGCAACAGCAAGGCAATGACTGGGGCAAAGTGAATTGAATGTATTCAGAGTGGAGACAGCAACACGCTATCGTGATATTATGCCCATTACCGAAACGTAGCAGAAAGGAAGAATGTGAGACCATAAAACCATAAAACATGGAAGAAAAACGAGGCCATTCGGCCCACGGAGTCTGCTCCGCCATTCCATTGACTGATTCTATTATTCCTCAACCCCATTCTCATGCCTTCTCGCGGTAACCTTTGACGCCCTGATTAATCAAGAACTTGTAATCCTTCACCTTAAATATAACCAAAGTCTTGGACTGCACAGTCTTCTGTGCTAAAGTATTCTAGAGATTCACCAGCCACTGGCGAAATACGTTTTCCTAATCTTTGTTTAAATTCGACGTCCTCTGTGTTGAAGATGGGACTTCTGGTCCCAAACTCCCCCACTATTGGAAACATTCTCTCGACTTCCACACTTTGTTCACCTTTCAATATTCGATATATTTAAATGACATCAACTGTAAACCCCAGCGTGTACAGACCCATATCTGTCGAACAGTCGTTATATATTAGCCCTTTTGCTCCTGTGATCCTTCTGGTAAACATCCTGTAGAGTTTTCCTGAGCCAACACATCTTCTCTTTGATTAGGGGCTCGACACGTCTCATACTATTCCGTGTATTCTGATGAATGCCTTATGAAGCGTCAGTGTTATATCCTGGTGTTTGCGTTCTAATTCTCATGAACTGAATGCTAACGTCACATATACATTCCTGAGCGGACACTCATCCTGACCTTAATTGACCTTAATGGCATCCTAAACCAGGACACCCAGGTCCCTTTGCACCTCTGATTTTTGAATGTATTCTCCATGTAGACAATTATCTACGCCTTTATTCGTTCTATGCATTTCGCTACACTAACCTTCACCTGCCACTTTGCTGTCCATTGACCCTATCTGTCAAATTCCTTCTGCATGCATCCGGCTTCCTTACCGCTATCTGCTCCACCATCTATCTTCATAACTCCAGCAGACATGTCCACAAAACCATCAATTCCTTCGTCCCAATCATTATCATACCACACGAAAAGGATCGGTCCCAACACCAATGACAGAACACAACATTAGGCGGAATGCACAGCAGAGCCACCATAACTATTCACGTTAGAGGACATCGTGAATCAAACACATTCACTTAGCATTAGAATCTGAACCAGAACCAGGTTTAATATCACCGGAAAATGTCCTGAAATTCATTACATGCGAAATATAAATTTGTAAGGTTATGATAAAGTATATTAAAACAAAAAAAAACGTGTTTCTATTTTCAAAATTTCCTGAGTGAGTTGATCTTGGATGGGAAAACACATCCGCTCCAAGTTGCAACGCATAATATAAAGACTACAGTATGTCACATATCGGGGCATTTCCACGAGCTTACCGGGAATACCAACGGCTGCCAGTACGGGGTAGTAGATACGGACAATATAATAAATTGCTGGATATCCCATTTTCTGCCAGAAGCGGCAGTCAGTTGTACGAAAAGTGCCAAATGTCTAGATGTACTGGTTCAGTGAGCCCTTATATACCAGGAGGAATGTCCCTTAAGTCAATTAATATCCCTTTAGTTACATTAGCTACAGGACAGTGAACAAGCAACCAGTGTTTGTCTCAGTCTATTTTTATTCATTGTGACATTGTGTCACCGGGCGTTACAGACAATTCATTCGTTGTTTATTCAATGTATTTTAGAAGAGTCAGAGAAATAGCATACTACGACACAGAAAACAGAACCCATCCATTTCATGTCTAATTCTGCCTGGATCTCCATACGGTTACATTCAGGTACTTAGCCAAATTTGTCTTAAACGTTACATCAAAACTGCGTCCATCACTGTCGCTGGCAGCTAGTTGCACATTCTCCCCACTCTTAGAATACAGCTCCCGATCAGTTTTCCTTTCAGCCTTTCACTTTTCACTCTTAACCTATGAGAGATAGTTCTAGTCTCACCCAAAGGGGGACAAAATCCTGTTTCCATTTACTCTTCATAATTCAGTGTGCCTGTACGAAATCTCTACACGTTTGCTGCGCTCAAGGGAAGAAAAAGCAATGTCCTAATCTCTTCAAACATTCCCTATGAATCAAATCTTCAAGTCTCGACAAAGTCCTGGTAAATTTGCTCTGTATCTTTCAATCTCATTGATTTCTTTGTGCGGATAGTTGACCAGCACTCCGCACAATACTCCAAGTTGTGCTCGCCAACGTATAATGCAACTTTAGAATAACATCCTGGACTGAATAGTCTGATTCATCAATGACTAACTGCCAAAAACCCGCTTCACCACCCAATCTACCTACGACGCCACGATCAATGAATAATGGATCTGTACTCAGAGACCCCTTTGTTCCACTGCACTCCTCAGTGACGTACTCTTCCATGTATCCGTCCTACCCGGGTCAGCCCTCCCAGTGTGCATCATCCCACACGTCCGCAATAACAGCTGACCCAGCGGTGATCACTGATGCCCCCCACTATTCTCAGTCCTCCTTTCAGAGTGGCGACCATATAACTTCACTCTCCGGCCTCTACCGCAAAATCATGTCGAATCCGGCTTACTGCTTCCCACCGAATAAAAGGGACTGAACCTCTGGACTAACCGCCCATGTGGGTTTTGTCAAAAGCTTTGTTAATGTCCAACTCGACAAGACGCACTGACACTTCATGAGTTTCCCTGGTAACTCCTGGACAAAATTTGTAAGATTGCTTAGATACGAGGTACCACTTAGAAAATCACGTTGACTTTCAACAATAATGCCTTGTCTATCGAAATACCGACCATATACATCCCGACATGTCGAGTACGTGAAATGATTTACCTACTATTGGCGTCATAATCATTGGCCTATAATTTCCTAACATAATTAGAGCATCCCCTGACCAGAAAATTAAAAAAATATATAAATTTTCCTGTCACCTGTCACCTTAACCTTGATAAAAGTACTTTTAAATATATCTGCCGAGAGCTCCGAAATGAATGAACTTGCCTCCCAGCGTTGGAAGGGGTTTCAAGGATCTAGAACTTAGAATATAGACAATAGACAATAGGTGCAGGAGTAGGCCATTCGGCCCTTCGAGCCAGCACCGCCTTTCACTGTGATCATGGCTGATCATCCACAATCAGTATCCAGTTCCTGCCTTATCTTCATAACCTTTGATTCCGCTATCTTTAAGAGCTCTATCCATCTCTTTCTTGAAAGCATCCAGAGACTTGGTCTCTACTGCCTTCTGGGGCAGAGCATTCCATATATCCAATATCTGGGTGAAAAAAGTTTTTCTTCAACTCCGTTCTAAATGGCCTACCCCTTGTTCTTAAACCGTGGCCTCTGGTTCTGGACTCACCCATCAGCGGGAACAAGCTTCCTGCCTCCAGCCTGTCCAATCCCTTAATAATCTTATATGTTTCAATAAGATCCCCTCTAAGCCTTCTAAATTCCAGTGTATACAAGCCCAGTCGCTCCAATCTTTCAACATGTGACAATCCGGCCATCCCGGGAATTAACCTTGTGAACCTACGCTGCCCTCCCTCAATAGCAACAATGTCCTTCCTCAAATTTGGAGACCAAAACTGCACACAGTACTCCAGGTGTGGTCTCACCAGGGCCCTGTACAGGTGCAGAAGGACTTAACCTCGAAAATTTCTTTCAAGAGAAACTTATTGAGCTAGCTTTCTCTCTATCTATCTATCCATCGAACTAACTGTCTGCCTATCTATCTGTCTGTCTGTCTGTCTGTCTGTCTATCTATCTATCTATCTATCTATCTATCTATCTATCTATCTATCTATCTATCTATCTATCTATCTATCTGTCTGTCTATCTGTCTGTCTATCTATCTATCTATCTATCTATCTATCTATCTATCTATCTATCTATCTATCTATCTATCTATCTATCTACCTATCCATCTACCTATCCATCCAGCTATCTGTCTATCTATCTATCTGTCTATATTGCTATCTATCTGAGTGTCTGCCTAATTCTCCTTCACGTTTTGTGCCAGAGCAATGTCATGACAGCTTTTAAACCAGCCAGCTTCCCTCTTCTCTTCTCTTGTTAATTCCTTATTCCTGCTGTGCAGCCCCTTCGGTTTGATACCCCTCGAAAACCAGGGTACTGTAAGATTGGTGGACCTGCCTTTTGTTCTAACAGGAACACTGCACTCTCAATTCCACTTTCAAGGTCTCCCACTTACCAAGCATTTATTTGAACAGATCTGGCAAAGTCAATCCCATCCAGTCCTCTATAGTATCGGAGTCCCAGTCAATATATAGGAAGTTCAAATCAACTCCGAATACAATTTTAATTTTCTTGCACCCATCTGACATTTCTGCAAATCTGCTCCTCTCAATTCCGCCGGTCTTTAATGTAAAATCAATACCGTGGTCATCACTTCGTTTTTTATTCTGTTCTACTCATGCAGTCTCATTAGAGGAGCCCTCCTGTCGGTCCTGTCTGAGCACTGATGTGACATATTCCATGACTAGTAATGCCACCCTTTCCCATTTAATAACAACCTCTCATTTTTATCGTTTATGAAACAACGGAACCCCGGAACATTGATCTGCCAGCGATGCCACCCCGCGTGTAATTGTCACCAGTGGCTACAATATCAGTACTCCGCGTGTTGATCCATTATCTAAGATCATCTGCTTTATCTAAAATACCCATTGTATTGAAACAGACCAATTCAGAGTATTAGTCGCACCATGGCCAGTCTATCGGTCATGCCTTTGTATGTCGGCTTAATATTTGCTTTCCGCACATCTACTTCACTAGCTGACCTGTCGCACTAAAATCCATATCGCCACAACTTCATTTTAAACGTCTCGGAACAACATTAGGAACTCCTGACACAACGATATTGGATCCCGTACAGCTGATATGCAATCCGTCCCCATTGTGAACGTCCGACCTGCCGTGGACCAGAGTCCAATGATCCAGAACTCTGAAGTCCTCTCTCCTGCACTGTCCCCTTCGCCACGGCTGAACTGTGTCATGTTCATATTTCAAGCATCACTGGCATTTGCTCCGGGTAGCAACCTCCATACCACCACCCTTGTGGTCCGGCCCTTTAAATTATCACCTAAGTACCCGGAAGTCACTTTGCAGGACATCGTTTCTCATCCTGTCTATGTAATTGATAAGCCCACGTTTCACAACCTTGGCTGCTCCCCCTCCCCCAGACACCCCCACATTGATAATGCTATGGGCCACTATCCGAAATTTCACCGACCCTGCTACCTCGGGGTCATATTGTCTTCGAATCTCGCCCACATACAGTTCTGCCTGTTCCTGTAACCAATGAATGCCCTATTATTACTATCGGTTTTCTTTCCATGTCGAGTGCGGTAGTGAGGCCCGAGACGATATGGACAACGGAGGCAGGGAAGCGTTTACAGGACTGGACTGTGTTCAGAGATTCAGGTTCGGGTCTGGAGTCCACCATCTGTGCGGATTGGAAATAACATCTCCACCTCGCTGACAATCAGCACTGACGCACCACAAGGACGCCGCTGTTGTCACCGACGTCATTAAACCCTGCCTGGATGAGTGTTTGCCTCTGAAATATCCCAGTACATCCCAAAACCAAAATTCGAGGAAAGCAGGAGGTGCTTCGTCTACTGACAGCCAGATCAGTGGCACTGAAGTCTGGTGACCCAGGTCTGTGCAATTAAACCTGGTATGACTTGCGAAGGGTTATTTCAAGAGCTAAGAAGGAATTCGTAGAGAGGTTAGCGGCGACGTCGGATACACGTCAACTCTGGCAGGGTTTGCAGCTATTACTTCCTCAAAGGAAAAAAAAAACATCATGACTCACAGTGAAGTTTCTATTTTATATTAGGTTATAAAGGAAGAATAAAGCTTCAGCGATGAGGATCCCTGCACCATTCGTTGACCCTGTGACCTCAGTGCTGGAAGCCGACGTCAGCACGTCTTTTAGATGGGTGAACCCTGCAAGGCAGGATTCCCCGATGGAGTACCTGGTAAGGCTCTGAAAACGAGCATCAACCAACTGGCAATGGTATTGAAAGACATTTTCAATAGCATTGCTGCGGATGGAAGTTCGCACCTGCTTCTAAAGGGAGATAATTATAACAGTGCCCAACAACATCAGTGTAAACTGCCTTAATGAATATTTCAAGAGCTCCCTCGTCTACAGTGATGAAATGCTTTGAGATGTAGGTCTTGGCTCCAATCATCTCCAGTCTTTGTAAGGATCTAGACCTTCTGCTGTTTGCCTACGCAACAATAGATCTGGATGAATCTCCTCGCGACCCTGGGTAACCTGAACAATACAAATTCCTCCGTCAGGATGCAGAATATTGGCTATAGCTCAGCGTTCAACACCATCATTCCCACAGTCCTGATGGAAAAGGTACAGATCATGTGCCTCTGTACCACCATCTGTAACTGGATACTCGACTTACTAAAAGGAAGACCACCATCTGTGCAGGTTTGAAATAACATCTCCACCTCGCTGATAATCTGCACTGCGCGCCACAAGGATGAGACCACTGCTCCACCCTCTGTACACCCATGATTGTGTCACTAAGCACAGCTCAAATGCAATCTATAAACCTGCTTATGATACAACTATGGTTGGCAGAAACTCAGATGGTGACGAGAGGGCATACAGGAAGGAGATGTACCAGCTGGTGGAGTGGTATCGTAGCAGCGACCTTGCACGTAATGTTAGTTAGACAAAATAACTCGTTGTGGGCTTCAGGAAGGGTAGAACAAGAGAACACAAACCAATCCACATAGAGTGATCGGAAGTGGAGAGAGTGAGCAATTTCATATTCCTCGGTGCCAATATCTCTGAGGAGACAGCCTGTTCTCCATGTCGCCATAAAGACGGCAAAATAGCGGCTACATCTCTTTCGGAGACTGAGGATATTTAGTTTTGTCACCTACAACACTCAAAAACTTCTACAGATGCACCGTCGAGAGCAGCTGACTGTCTGCATCACGGTGTTGTGTGGTGGTGGTGGAGGGGCGGCCACTGCACAGGATCGAAATATGTTGCACAAGTTTGAAAACTAAGTCAGTTCAATCATGGACACGAGCCTCCGTAGAATCCAAAACATCCTGAAGGAGCGGTGCGTCAGGAAGCCGGCGTCCATCATTAAGGATCCCTCCCCCACCCAACGTGCCCTTTTCTCATTGTACTGTCAGGAAGGAGGTGCAGGATCCTGCAGGCGCATGCTCAGTGATTCAGGAACAGCCTGGTCTCCTCTGTCAGTGGATGTCTAATTGGACTTTGAAGCCTTGAACATTACTGTTTTTTTTCCCTCCACACATGAGAAAAGATCTATCCTGATGTTTCTCAAAATTTCCAGCACATCATTCTCTTAAACTCGACATGGTCCAGTATATCAGCCCACTTAACCTCTTCACAAAGATCGAGATCACTCTCAGTGATGGATACGGAAGTAAAGTCTTCATGAAGTTACTGCCCCACCTCCCCGATTCCAGGTGCACATTTTATCTTCTATCCCTGATCGGTCCTACCCCCACTCTAGTCATCAGCTTCTTCTTCACATAAATCTGGAATGCCTTGGGGCTTTCCTTAATCCTCCTTGCTAAATCCTTCTAAAAACCTTTCTAACTCTCTTAATTCCATTCTTCAGTTTGTCTCCGGCTAACTCTACAGCCCTGTCTGATCCTTGCTTCATAAACTTTAAATCTGTTTCTTTCTTCCTCTTGACGAGATGTTTCACATCTCTTGTCACCCATGGTTCCTTCACCCTGAAATCTTTTACCTGCCTCAGTGGGACAAACCTAATATACCTCCATAATTCCGTTGTGTATTTCCCAGAGCACATCTGTTCCTGTCCATTTCCAGCCATATAGCATCATAATTCCACTTCGCACAACTGATTACTTAAGGAACTGAAACGGAGCTGTGGGGAGATAGTGGGACTGTTTATTCGGTCTGTTGGGAGGTCGTGGGACAGCGTGATTAACTTGGAGACTGACAAGATCGGAGATAGGTAAAGGGAACGGAGCAGTTAAATCGTTTGGGGACTGCCGTGGGCCCATGGGAAGAGAACCGGGCGGTGGGATTAATCTAGGCATTGACACTGGTTGTGGGGAGAGAGTGGGACAGTGTCATTAGTCTAGGAACTGACATGGACTGTGGGGAAAGACAGTGGAACAGTGTGATTAGATCGGCGGATGACGAAGACTCTGGTGAGTGAGTGGGACGGAGCGATTAGTTCGGGGACAGACACGGGCTGTGGGGAGATTGGGATAGTGTGATTAATTTGGGGACTGACACAAGACTGTGGGTAATGGCAGGGCAGTGGTGTTAGTTTGGAGACTGAAACGAGTTTGTGGGGCAATCGAGGTGCAATGTGATTACTTTGAGACTGACACGTGTCTGTGAAATTATTTTGAGGACTGACGCAGGGCTGCAGGATTAGTGTGTGTTCCCTGTTTATGAACGGAGGCTGCTGGAACAGAGTAAATCACAATAAAATATTAATATTATTATATTTTTTTCACAATCTGTGTTATTCCATAAGTGTTTAAGGTGATCTATTGAGCTAATTTAAGACCATGCCCCGAACTCTTTCCTCTCCGTCGAGGAGCTCCCCCTGACGGCCCAACGCCCCATTACCGCGATCTCATTCCACACTTCCTTTGAGCTCAGGACCACGGAATCCCAAGCCCAGGAACACCGCCCACCCCACATGTGCCGGGAATCCGGGATTCCCTTCCCCACCCCCCACTTACCCTGTCGCCGCTGGCTCCAGGAATCAGTCCCACGGAGGTCAGATAAATCTCCAAACTTCTATCCTCTTCGTTCGACACCGCCGGCCTCAGGACCATATCAACCCGGAATGACTCTGTAGGGGCTATCAGCTCCTCCCTCCTGCCGGGGCTGCGGGAGCAAGAGCCTGCCATTACCCCTCAACCGTCTGGATGGTCGGACACCATCCGGTAAAAGCCTCCGCAACCTCCCGGGAAGCTGAACCCGAAACTCGCCGCCTACCCCTCTTGAGCCGGAAAGAGTTGCGAAGCCTCTCTGTACAGAGTTTCGTGACGTGCCCTCTCCCCCCGCTCCCTCAGCGCCTGAGACAGAAGCCAGCGGTAGCTGCGAAAGGCCACGCAGGTGGTTCGGGTGTTTTGGGCCGGGGATGAGGCTAAGCACTGGCGGGCCACCCGATCGAAGAGAGGTAGACGGGAACGGAAGGGGTTGGGGTGCTCCAGGGTATGAGCGACCACCGGCCAGGCCAGACCCTCCCCCAAGGGAGAAGCTACCTCCAGGACTCTCCCCGAGCTCCATTCCGTGCCGACTCCAGGATGCACTGAGCACCATCTGCGACTCCAGACTGGACAGGAGGCTGGTTATATGTCCCCGGGCTGATCCTCCTGGGGACCCTTCGCCTCCCGCCGATAGACATGGAGACAGTGCCGTCCGAGAAACGCAGGGTTCGGGTGCAGGGAGGGTGATCCCTGTGGCGCGAGGGAGCGAGGGTCAGGTCGGAGGGAAGATAAGGTGTCGTGCAGATGGGAAGAAGTGCAGGGGAAGGATGTGAACGGCTTTATCAGATCGATTGCGACAATGTGGCAGGTGCGCATGCGGCTGATTGATAGCGCTGGTATATCGATTGGATCCCTTTCGCGTGTGAGGCGCTGACTCCGCGCGGGCTTTCCAGTGTCCGTGTTTATCGTCTCGGGTGGGCTCGGTTCGGTCCCACACTGTAAATTGCACTGAGCGTCCCGTTAGTAACATGACTCAGTGTAAGTGTTTCGTCACACTACTTTGCGTGTTCTCAATAGGAGCCAACGGATATGGTCACAGAGACAAGGAGGGAGGGAGGGTGAAGATCGCGAAGACCGGTGGAGGAAAGGGAGATCGTGGATACGGTGTGGGAAGGAGTGGAGTCAAACAGGCGGGGTGGGAGAGGTCAGAGAGATGGTATGGGTTGCTTGTCTCAGAGGGACTTTAGAATGGACGCACTGTAATCCCAGAATGCCCTGCAGGAAGGAAAGTCTTCAAATCGCTCAGTGCATTTATGAACAGCATCCTCTGACTCACACTTCGCTACCTCATCCCAATCTCTCTCTCTTAACCACCTGTGTCTATTTCTCTCCAGAGGTCTTATAATCTTCCGTCTTTCTGTATCTGCCCGTCTCTCCAACCTCCCCAGTCACGAGTATCTAAACCCACCTCCCTCCCCAGATTCACTCCCTAATCCCAGTCTCTCTCTCCCACGTGTGTCTCCCCCTACCAGCCGTCACTCCTAACCTAACCCGACGACCCCTCAACCCCCGTCTCGGGGTCTCCCCTTCAGAGTTCTCTTCCAATCTCCCTCCTCACACCGATCTCTCCCCCCGTCAGAAATATCTCTCCTCACCCGAGATCTCTCGACTTTCCCGGTCTCCCTCCCTCTGCTCTTTTCTCTAACCTCTCAGTCTTTCTCTACTTCACCGGTCTCTCTCCCAAGTCTCTCCTCCATCTCTCTACCCTAGCTCTGTCATAGAATTCTCCCTCTCACTCTGCCGTTTCTCCTCTCCTAGAATCTCGGCTGCGTCTCTCTCTCCCTCCCGTCCTTCTCTTCTCAGACTCTCGCCGCCGTCTCTCTACATTCCCCAGTCTCTTTCTCCTCTCACCCGTCTCTCACAGTCTCTCTACCCCATCTCTCCGTAACCGCGGCCTCTCTTTCCCAGCCTCTCTCTCTCTACCTACCCGAACTCCTCGCCTTCCTCCGGGCTTTCCGTCCACCATTCTGTTTCTCATCCAGTCACTCTCTCGGCCCCCGGTCTCCGCACAGTCTCCCTCTCCGTCCTCGTATTTTTCTCCCGGCTATCCCCCCTCCCGCTTTCTACCGAAATCAAACTCCCGACTCCGATCTCTTCCCCATCTAAAACCTTTCCCTAGCCCCCGATCTCTCTTTGCACCAGATCCCTCGACTTCCCCGGCCTCCCTCCCCATAGTCTGTCTCTACCCTCCTCTTTCTCTCGCTCCCTCACCGTCTCTGTCCCAGTTTCCTTCTCCCCAGTCCCTCTCACTCGTCTCTCTGGCCAGCGTCGACTCCTTTCCCAGGTAATAACTTTTCTCTTCATTGACCGCTCATGGAGTGTCATGGAGTGAAGTCGGCATGTGAACCTACCTGCTTTTTGAGTTGAAATAATAAAAGTTACTTCTTGTTAAATACAGATTCACTGTACCTCACTGAACTTTATTAGAAGATGGAGGCTGGAGGAGAAGATGGCGGCGCGACGCATCGCGAGCAGCTCTCTGGTGAAATGATATTGTTTCTGTTAAACAGGGGCCGTGGACAATTCTGTTTTGATGGAGACAGACGTGAAAACACATAGGAACACCTGGGGAAATTTCTGAAACGCCGGTTCGCTGCCTCTGTTACTGTGCGATCGAGAATCTTTCGGAGGGAAGGCCCCAAAATCCCGGTGCTTTGCCTGCTGCTTGCGACCGAGGCTGAGGTCGAATCGTTCGTATAGGGATGGTCCTCGGTACGCGGCGTCGGGGGCTGATCGGAGGCTCTAAGTTTTCGGACTACTCAGAGTCGGACTGTGGTCGGGAATGGCAGGGAGAGTTTTCTTCCTGCTCCCGTCTGCGTGAGATGTGGGACGTTCGAGAGACTTTGAACTTTTTTACTGTGCCATGGCCTGTTCTTCATCAAGTTATGGTATTGTTGCACTGTTGTAACTATATGTTATAATTATGTGTTTTTTGTTAGTTTTTCAGTCCCGTGTTTCTGTGATATCACACTGGAGGAATATTGTATCATTTCTTAATGCATGCATTACTAAATGACAATAAAAGAGGACTGCGTGTCCTTATAATCTAATCTAATCTAGAAGAAGTGATCCTTGTAACAGTGGCGTCCATCACTAACGTTGCTCACCAACAGGATACGCCCTCTGCACAGTGTTACCATCGGGATGGAGATACAGAAGCCTGAAAGTTCACGCTCAGCGATTCAGGAACAGCTTCTTCTCCTCTGCCACCTTAACTCAGGCTTTTTTTTTCTCTACATTAATTTATCCTGTGTTTCATTGCAGTGTTACGGGTTAACACATTTCACGTCTTATGCCTGTGATATTAAATCTGGTTTTGATTCTGATTCAGATGAAGGGGGATGTGTTAGTTTGAACTTAAATTAGTTGAAACTCTATCGGAACCTGCTGAGACGAAGGGTTGTACTGTGCTGTAATATTCATTGTTCTATCCTCTATCTTGTATACCTTATCTTACTATTTAAGACCAATCAATTAATTAGTTAAAGCTTCCACGCCTTCCTTTTCCAGATCACTCTCAATGCGTCTGATAATACTGCAGGAGAATTTAACAGCAATAGGCCATGAATGTGACTGCCGGCCGCTGGATGATATCGATAGTTTTGTTTGGAAAGGGCTCGTCAAGAATTACAAAATGAGGAATTGTCCTTGGTGTTCAGACTACGCCGGTCATGGGGAATGAAGGGAAGTATCTGGGCAAACAGGAACATTAGTGATAGTCAGTATAGACCGGTGCGTAGTAGGTCATGTCTAAACAATCTCACAGAGCTTTACCAGGTAGTTACCAGGAATGGTGTGGAAGGCAAGGCAGTGGATGCCGTCTACAGGGACTTCAGCAAGAAATTTTCAAGTTTCCGTATGGGAGGATGGTCGAGAAGGTTAATTCACTTGGCTCTCACGATGAGGTAGTAAATTGGATTAGCCATTGGCTGTGTTGCGGAAACTAGATAGTGGTAATGGATGGTTGTCTCTCTGAATGGGGACATGTGACGGGAGGAGTGCCTCAGGGATGGTTGCTGTGTCCGTTGTTATTTGTCATCTCTGTCAACGATCTGAATAATAATGTCGTTAACTTGATCAGCAAATTTGCCGATGACAACAGCATTAAGGGTGCAGTTAACAGCAAGGAAAAATACCAGAGCATGGCACCAGAAACGGGATATGGACCAGCTGCCAAAATGGGCTAAAAGATAGCGGATCAGATTTAAGGCAGACAAGTGTTAGATGCTGCATTTGGGAGGACCAGCCAGGGTTGGTCTGACACAATGAGGAATAGGGCACTGAGGAGTACGATAGGACAAACGAATCTGGGAATGCAGACCCATAATTCAATTAAACTTGCGGCACAGTTAGACATGGTCGTAAAAAAGCTTTTCGCACTTTGGCCTTCAAAGACCAAAGTACTGAGTACAGGAGTTGGGATGTTATGTTGATGTTGTTTAAGACTTTATCGGGGCCCTATTTGGAAAACTGTGTGCGGTTGGGCTCAACTACCTGCAGGAAAGATGCAAATAAGATTGAAAAAAATGCAGGAAAAATCACACGACAATCGCTGGGACTGAATATTTTGAATTAAAAGGAAAGATTACATACGTTAGCACTTTATTCCCGAGCAGGTAGAAGACTGAGGGGAGATTTAATTGAGGTATACAACATTATGAGGCGTATAGAGAGAGTAAATGCAAGCGGGCTTTCTCCAGTGATGTCGGGTGGAGATCAAGGGCGAACGGTGAAATGTGAAATGTTTAAGGGAAAGATGAGGGGAAACTTCTTCACCCAGAGGGTCGTCAGAGTGTAGACAGTGCTGACGTCAGAGTGTAGGCAGTGCTGCCAACGCAAATGGGAATTGAGATTTTGATGTCAACGTTTAAGAGATGATTGGATAAGTGCTGGGACACGGATGACCACGGTCCGGGTGCAGTCGATGGGAGTAGGAAGTTTAAGTAATTCCTCACTAACCTGACGGGCTGGAGACCCTGTTTCTGTGCAGTGGTTTCCTGTGGCTGTCTAACTGTATGTCTGGGTTAGAACTTTAATGTCTTACTGCACCGACCGATCTAGAAAGTCGTTGACACTGTTCTATCCCTCTGTCCTTGCACACACACTGAAGCAAGGAGACTGGGGAAAATGGGTGGTTATAG
Source organism: Mobula hypostoma (assembly GCF_963921235.1). NCBI lineage: Eukaryota > Metazoa > Chordata > Chondrichthyes > Myliobatiformes > Myliobatidae > Mobula > Mobula hypostoma. The sequence continues at coordinate 1,690,193 of NW_026948219.1, forward strand.
CATGTGAAGATGGAAGCTTAGGGAATTGTTTATTCTGCATTCTTCAACCGCCTGCGATGGCTTTGAAGGAAGACAAGTGTGAGCCCGGATGATTGATTTGCCTTCGTTGCGTTTTTAGTTTGTGTAGTTTTGTATGTTTCATCTATTATTGATTTCAGAGGGAGAAACGGATTCCACACCGACCATGTAGACTCAGGGTTAAATAGATCGAAATATGAGCGTATCTACACCCGATACGATAAAACCACGATTCAGAGGTAAATTGGCATTGGGAAAAATTGGTGTGTACTTGAACTGGGAATTTGGAATTGGCAGTTTGGAAGGCTGGTTCTTTTAATAAGCATCAAAAGCTGCGGCTGAACACTTTGAAATGCTGGTTTTAAGTTGTAGGGCTCGATTGGAAAAGATGTTTTGAAGTCATTGCAGCATTTGCCCTGTAATATGTAACTGACAGGTCAGTTTAGAAAACGCGCTGGAGCAGGGAATCGCTCAGCGATTTGCTTACATCATCAGCCCTAATTCCATTAATTATCCAGGTGCTGTTGGGTGGTAGGATTAGTCGGTTATTTCCTCAGCCCTGTTTCTCGGAGCACTGTAACTGCAGACTCGAAATAGAGTTATAACGTGTACCGAAATTTCGACTCTCTGTGCGGAGCACGGCTGCCTTTGACTTCGAGGCAGAATTCACTCTATCTACCACATCATCTGCCTTCTGTGAGGAAGCCAATTCTGAATCAACGCCGCAGCCAGGATTTCCCAGATCCCATGCCTCCTGACTTACCGAATGAGTCTACTATGGGGAACTGATCAAACGCCTGAACAAAATTAATGCACCCAAATCGACTGTTCTGGTTCTTCTGTTTGTTTTATTTTCACTTTTTCAAATAATTCAATCTGGCTCAGAAAGGACAATATGCCATGTTGATCTCCGTAGCCTGACTACGTTTCTCCAAATACTCATCAATTTCCTCTTCAATAATCCTCTCCATTACTTTACCCACTACTGATGTAAAACTCCCTGGTCGATAAATCCAAGAATCCCTATTATCTTTCATCAACAAATGAATATCATTTTCCACCCTCCAATCTTGCGTGGCCCGCAAAGTCACAAATATTCTGTGCAAAAGCTCTGCAGTAACTTCACTCGCATTCCAAAATTACCTGGACTCTATCCCTTCCGGTATCGGGAATCATCCATCATAATGTTTTCCAAGTTTCCAGCGCATCCTCTTTCTCAGCGTCGGCATGCTCTGGCGTATCCGCCTTTTTACGCAGTGTTTACATTCATCAGCGTGTTCAGTAAGGAGCTTCACTGCCTCCTTAGACTCCAGACACGAGTTTTCCTCTGATCTGCCCACACTCTCTCCAGTCTTCTCCTATTTTCACAGAGCAACTCGCCAAGGACTTCTCAAGTGCCCTTCTACCTCTTTTAAGTCCATTGTTAAAATCTTTCCTGTCTACATTGTGACTCGCCATAATCCTACCTGATCCTTTCTCCCTCATCTTTAAGTATCGTTCTTTCTTCCTCATGATGAGTTGTTCCAACTTTCTTGTCTCCCAGAGTTATTTACACTATCATCCTTTCCCTGGCTCACGGAGACTAGCCTATACTGAACCACATGTCAGTGCTCCCTAATCAGTCCCCACATATCTGTTGCGCATTTCCCTGAGTACACCATTTCCCAATTTACCTTCCCAAGTTCCGGCCAGGTAGCACCCCCAATTCAATAGGTTCCATGCTCCCTTGTGCTATCCCCGTGCAAAGTAAATGTCGAGGAGTTCTGTCCTATCGTTCTGAAATGCTGACCCGCGGAGAGATCTGCCACCTGACCCGTTTCCTTTTCTAATATTAGATCCAGTATGGACTGGTCGATAGTCCGCCTTTCGTCTTATAGTGACATGGATCCTTCCTGGACACAACTGAGAAATTATGCCATACTTAAATCTTTAAAACTGGGGAAGCGCAAAATAATATTGTGGAAGTTTTTAGGTTTCCGTTCCAATAACATGGTACACGTCCACGTTCCGCTTCCCGATCGGTTCCTCACTGTTTCCGTTGCGTTTTTTTTTGTTAAACTGGTGGGCGGATGTACAGAATACTACATATAGAGTGTTTATGTTTCTTTGTTCGTCTCACAATCCATGAACAAACGAACGCTCCACGTTGTCCTCCCTTTCTGCATCTGCGATACTATCCTTGGTTTGCCTTCGCACTCCCTTTACAGTCTGTTACCCGACACTGTCCATTTTGAAACATCTAAAACACGGAAAGCCCTGAAGCCATCCCTGCCCTTGTGACAGTCGAGTGTCTGTGATAGTTTGGAAAATACCTCAACCATTGTAACGATCACATCAGCAGCATTGAACGTTTGTATTGCTACCTGACCTGTATGAAGTCAGCAATCTTCCGCCAATTCTGCTTTTTCCGGATGACCAGGCATAGGATTGTTTGAATTCAAGACGTATTTGCCAGTCAATATAAAACGGCTTTATTTGAAAACTCCGCTGAATTGCCATTGGAGGCGGGTGTTATCTACACAGACGGCCATTTAATGTAAACACATACTTCATTCCAATCCTCAGCTCCTCTCTGAATTTCCTCTGTGTCAGTGTATAGATACAAGTGTTGGTGCACACGCTGAGCATTACCAACATTAACCCAAATTGCTGTAGGATGTACACCGGGGAACTCAAATATCTGTCCTCGTAAAAATAGTTTTGCTGTTGCCATTTCAGGGAATGGGCTACATAGGGCATCGACAATAATATGAAATTAGCTGATATAGAAAACAGCAAAATAATCGACTTTCTGCGGTTTTCCACCTCGGCATCTTTCTGATTGTCGCTGCTGTGCCGAAGCCTTCTGCGGACTCTAATTGCAGCAACGATATGTCTTACGGTTAACCCGTTAAACACCAGGATTAAGCCGATTGGTAGCAAAGGTTTTAAAATACTGTCTAGTAATTCGTATCCTCTCCACACGGGTGAAGCAGCGAATTCATATGAGCCGGTGCACCGCCACGGCGTGTTGTCAATGATGATGTGAGGTTGAACGACAAAGTAAGCCGGGGCACATCTCCCGCAGCTCACTACAACCACGGTCACGATAACCACCGTTGCTGTTCTCTCGGTGCAGTATCGTTCCCGCAGCTTTCCGCAACATATTGCGATGAAGCGATCGAAGGTAAAACTGACCGTAAACCAAACAGAACAGTCCGTTGTTACAGCCCGAAATACAAGTGTCAGAGCGCATACAGGAGTGATGAGCAGGGATCTGCAATAAATGTAGATATTGTTGGTCTGATCCACTAAAGCAACAACGATAACCACCATCAGATCCGCTGTGGCCATTCCAACCAGGTAACGGGTGATGCATTTGGAGAGTCCGCATTTTCCCCGAGAGAGGATCACAATCGCCGTTAAGTTAACTGCAAGAAATTTGGAAACAAAATAGAAATATGGTCAGCTCCCTGAATCCCCCCATTCTACCGATGCTACGCAGGGTATGGTCTGTTTGGAAGTGGAAACCGGAAATCCAGTGTGTGCGGTCTCGGTCGCTACACGCCGGCTGGCGGACAATGACGGGTGTGAGTGTCGGTGGATTGGCGACCTTCCCACAGTTTAGAGCGAGGCATCCGAGTTCCACGGCTCACGTACCGGTGATCAGTCGATCGCTCCTGTGAACAACACCATTTCCATTATTAGAGGTGAAATAGCTGAAGGGATTATTTGTAGCGGTGACAAAGTGGAGTCAAGGAGATATGAAGCACGAGTAAACAACAGGAATTCTGCAGATGCTGGAAATTCAAGCAACACACATCAAAGTTGCTGGTGAACGCAGCAGGCCAAGCAGCATCTATAGGAAGAGGTGCAGTCGACGTTTCAGGCCGAGACCCTTCGTCAGCACGAGTTCTCATTTACTGACTTACAGAAGAACAGACCTATGTGTTGAACATAGACTGGACCGTCATTTAAATAAGCTGCCATGTTGTTATAAGGTCGAAGTGTCTGCACTGATAGAGACTCGGACCTAGAAAACCAGAGACCAGCATCACTTCAGAAAGCCTAGCGAGGTGAAATTGTGAAACACTGACAATATCGGCTCCAACTTAATTGACAAAGGAAGAAGACATTGCGATCGAAGTATGGAAAATGAAAATAAAACAATCAGATGCTGGGACCCTCCATTCCGGAAACACGTTTCAGCCGACGGCAGCATCTGTGCTCAGTAACAGTGCGGATCCCGCAGCAGAGTAACAGCAAGACGACGGCACCGTACATAAAGTAACCAGCTCCGGCATCTTACTGGGGACACCAACCGCTACGAGTGTGGGATAGAAAATGGCCGCGATGTTGTAAATCGCCGGCTGTCCCATATTCCGTCAGAAGCAGCGTTCAGTTGTACGGAACGTTTCAGCTGCTCAGATGGACTGGGCATCGGTTTAGCAGACTTTTATTGAGGTGAGAGCAATTCCACTGAGGCAATTAGCGTGGCTATCACGTCAGGGACATTAGTGACAACCAACTGCACAAACACTTACGCAAAACTATTTTTACTCACTCTGTCCCCGTGTCATGAATTCAATTCTTTAAGGGATATTGCAAACTCTTTACTTCAAAACAAAATATGATGCGAGTTTACAAAGTTATTTTCCATGAGACCTGGCTTCAGCTATTTACATAGGGTATTTTTACATCTGTGTTGCTTTGAAGGTAGGCATTTATCATGAAGTCATTTATTTTGTAACATTTGACAAAGCACATTCGCTTCTGAAATTGAGGGAAGGTGTTTGTTCCGGCAGGTGAAATGGAGAACGCATCTTTATTAAAGGGGAACATTCGCTCATTCTTTTCTTTCGTTCGTTCCAGTCATTTCTGCGGTTTGAATGATGGAAATCGCAGTGACAGCTGATATGTGTTACAATAAAATACACTGCACTTATACTCCTCCAAACAATTTAAAAGATCCGCAGCGATATTCCAGAGACCTGCGATCAAAAAGGGAGCGTGTCTTCGGGAAGTTAGCGAGGGCTGTGGACAGTTTGAAGAGCAATGTTTTCCAGCGCACACATGGGCCGTTCGGCAGGAACCTGATCTCTGCCAGTCAATGACTTGACCCTGCCACACCCCTGATGTGCGATGCAGTCTATTTAACTTTAAACATATTCTCAAACCTGCCACAATTCTACCACTGTTTCTCTATCCATTCTCTGTTTGAACAAATATAGCAAGTAAAATCTCTGAACAATCCGCAGGTTCCCAGGCTGTTCTACTATTTACCATTAAGTTTTATTTTTTTTTTTCTCCTGATTTACTGTCAGGTATATTCCCTTTCGAGCGTCGCTGTAAGTATGTGCAGAACAGCGGATGTGTTCAAGCTCACCTGTCAATCACACTTCCTTCTGCTCTCGCAGTGCACCGCTCCGTGCCTATTGTACCGAATGCGTACCGATGAGCGGCCCTCCCCTTACTGGAGAGAGTCTCGTCACTCTGTGTCCATTGTGGAACTCGTACTATTGTGTGGCCCTCGGCGTCTCGAGAAAGTATCACCTCTGCCTTCAAATTCATCCTTCCAAAGTGAATCACTTCGCAATGTTCCGGTTTGAACTCCATCTGTAACTTCTCTCCCTGCTCTGCGTCCTGTCACTGTCCTGTTGTAATCTGTGATAAACTTCTGTACTCTCCATAATTCCACTAACCTCCCTCCACATCATTGCAAATACAATAAACCACCCGCCCACCTCCTCATCCAAATCATTCATAGATACACAAAAAGCCGGGGTTCTCAGAACAGATTTCTGCAGGACTCCACTGGTCACCGACATCCAGAGAGAAAACGCTCCATCCACAACTATCCTCTGTCTTCTGTGAGCGTCAGTTCTGAATCAACCAGCCAGCGTTCCCTGGATACCAAACCTTCTGACGTTATAAATGGTCCTACCATGGCTAACAATAAGGCCTTATTAAAATCCATTTACAACAGAACAATTATTCCCCACTTTATTTGCGGAAGACCACATAATAAACGCGCTGTCACACCTGTTTCTCGCCCCCACTGTCTCCGCCTTGGCTTGGGCGAGTGCAAAGATGTGAACTGTCCTTATCCTCCGGGTACAAACTGGAAGTGGTTCTCCAACTCACTGAGAGGACAACTGCTCCTTTATCCCCATCACCGTCGATTGCCTGAAACATAAATCTAAGAGGATCATCTCATCTCGGTCCACAACATCCCAGTGACAACATGTTTTCTGGACTCAGCTACGAGAGGAATTGACTATCTCCAAGGGGTTTAAGTTGGTTAATATGATATCAACCCAACTTATACGGAGAAGTCTGGATTGGATATACTGATGGACTGGCTCCGTCCGGACAAATCGCGAAGGTGTGAAGGAGTTCGGCTGATGTAGTGATATCATAACCTTCTGTCCTATTTCAAACGCCCGCGGTTTTGTTCGCACCTCGAAACAAGCTTCGCTCTGCCTTTTCTTCCGTCACATGTTATGGGCGGCATCACAATGGGCCTCCTTAATAGAGACAATTAATTGCTGCTTACATTTGTCCTTTCCAACGCTATCGTACTCGGTCTGTGATAAATCTAGCCAAGCAGGAAAACTAACCCTTTTATTTATTCTCCCGATTGTCAACTTAAAACGTGTAAGTACAGGAGAGGATGTTTCTGTGCTGAGGACTATCGTAAGAACATACGGTGAGACAGTGACCCATGAGCCGTTTAGTCATTTTAGAGAACATTGTCTTTGAAGTACAGTTCATCCGTTCAACAATCGCATTATTGTGGTCGATAGGGTATATAAAACCTCTGTTTTACCCCAAACAGTTTCATCAGATTCTGTGTCATCTGTGCGGTGTAGCGGGGACCCTGATCTGATTCTAGAGTCCTTGGCAATCCCCAACGGGTAGAGACTCTCGCGGACAAAATCCTGGCTGTAACGCCAGCGGTTTTCATTGTCTAGTTGAGAAAGCATCTATCCACTTGCTGAACGCATCCACTACCTCGAGGATATATTTCTGTCCTCCAGGGGATGGAGATGAAGATCCAACAAAATAAACCTGCAAATTAACACATGGTGCTTCTACTGGGCGGGCCTTGAAACTGCTTCTCCAGCCGATTTATCTGGGTTATTAGTGGGCACAAATGAAGCAATTCTTACGATAATGTGGTACATCTCCTCGCAGTTTCGGCCACCAACACAGGTTCTACAACTGTTCCATAGCTCTATCTGATTTGATGCCCACCTTTGTGATGGTGCCAATACATCACCTGGTTTATTTCCCATTCTGGCACCACAAATTTAGCATTATTAAGTACAATCCGATTCCGTACCTGTATCCCTCGATATTTCTAAAACTCTTCAGATTCCTCTCTTCCTTTTACCTTTGCCAAATCCTGATCCTTTTGCTGTGTCATGACTAAGTCTACAGTTATACAGTTTGATGGTTTCTCTGTCATCCTTAACTCTACACCTGAATTCCTTTTCACCACCCAGCCTGATTCTGGCTTGGTTAAATCGCTAGCCTTCCTGCTTCCTTCCGGAAGAATCTGTAACTGAACCTTCACCTTTTTGTTTAATCCGTAGGTGTTTCCACTTCCCTTCTCAAATATTTCCTTCAACATAGGAGCTGATGTTACTGGTTTGCCATCTTTTGAGATAAAACCTCTAGCTTCCCATAACGGTTAATATTGAATCAAAGCACATGCGTATGCAGTGAATGAAGGGAGATGGGTCATGTACAGTCATCAGAGTTTAATCTCATTCGGTATCTTGTTCAACGCAGAAGTAGTGAGTCAAAGGGCTTGTTACTGTACTCTACTGTTCCCAGGATCCCAACATCTCCAATTGATGTGCTCAGAGTGTAATATCAATCTATTAATCATGAGCTGTCCATTCTCCTCCATTCATCTCTGTCTTCAGCACTGACGAGTGCAATATAGGACACGGTGTCTTGCCACACAGAGGCAAACTCTTCCGTCCACCATGTCCCTGACGAGCGGAACATTCCCGGCTGAGCTGTGACGTAACCAGTGACGCCAAATTCTCGGGAAGTCATCAATCACCCGGATGCTGCAATGTGGAACTTGGATTATTCCAAATGTGAAACTTGACCTTCTCTCGCATTCCCATTCACAAACTCTCTCAGTGCTGCACAGAGCAACATAGACACAAGTCTGAAGTTTATCATAAGAAACTCGAAATGAATATTATATTATTTATGAGTGGGACATAACTCGAATAGATTTATGGTGTAGTACACATTAAGAAATATATGACAGAATCGGCAAACATAAGAGAGCAGGTACACGGTCAAGGCAGCAATTTAGAATGGCTGAGATGAAATGTATTCATATCAACGATGCTGGAACAGGAAACGCTCTGCCTCGGTTGGTTTATTCGATCAAATTATAAATTTAATTACTCACTTATTTATATTAATTATTGAATTTATTTATTTTGATTATGTTCATTCAACATTTAAGAGGTGGTTTTTCAAACCACAAGAAGTTACAGATCACGTGCTGTTCAATTGGCTCCATGTAGTAGAGTAACGAATAGCGTGTAGAGTGATGCCGGGCCGAATGGTCTGTTTCCCATATGACTCTAAGACGTTGAATGTCCTGCTCGATCCAGCCGTCGTCATTCATCGGTGCACTGTCCGTCTGACAATTATCACATAAGCCGACTTGCAGGAGACTTTTGCTCCAAAAATAGCACAGAAAATACAAAATCTATTCTAAGATTATTTTAAGATTGTTCCGTGTAAGCGGAACAAGTGCTACACATGCCCTTACACTTCCTCCCTTACCACCACTCAGGGCCCCAAACAGTCCTTCCAGGTGAGGCGACACTTCACCTGTGAGTCGGCTGGGGTGATATACTGCGTCTGGTGCTCCCGATGCGGCTTCTTATATATTGGCGAGACCCGACGCAGACTGGGAGACCGCTTTGCTGAACACCTACGCTCTGTCCGCCGGGGAAGGCGGGATCTCCCAGTGGCCACACATTTTAGTTCCGCATCCCATTCCCATTCTGATATGTCTATCCACGGCCTCCTCTACTGTAAAGATGAAGCCGCACTTTGGTTGGAGGAACAACACCTTATGTTCCGTCTGGGTAGCCTCCAACCTGATGGCATGAACATCGACTTCTCTAACTTCCGCTAATGCCCCGCCTTCCCCTCGTGCCCCATCTGTTACTTACTTTTATACACACATTCTTTCTCTCACTCTCCTTTTTCTCCCTCTGTCCCTCTGAATATACCCCTTGCTCATCCTCTGGGTTCCCCCCACCCCCCTCTGCATTTCTTCCCGGACCTCCTGTCCCATGATCCTCTCATATCCCCTTTGCCAATCACCTGTCCAGCTCTTGGCTCCATCCCTCCCCCTCCTGTCTTCTCCTATCATTTTGGATCTCCCCCTCCCCCTCCTACTTTCAAATCTCTTACTCACTCTTCCTTCAGTTAGTCCTGACGAAGGACCTCGGACTGAAACGTCGACTGTACCCCTTCCTAGAGATGCTGCCTGGCCGGCTGCATTGCCCAGCAACTTTGATGTGTGTTGCTTAAGATTATTTACAAGGTTTGAGAAACAGTGTAAAAGAAGGAGAAAAAATACACTCGCTCACACGGACTCAGGTCTCAGAGGTACAGACAGAGACGGCGCACTTAACGGTGGAGCCGAGGTGGACAAATACAAAAGGAAACCCACACTCCCACACTGTAGCAGAGACTGACAGATATAAAATGAAACCCACACTCTCATACTGTAACAGAGACTGACAGATACAGAATGAAACCCACACTCTCACACTGTAGCAGAGACAGACAGATATAAAATGAAACCCACACTCTCATACTGTAACAGAGACTGACAGATACAGAATGAAACCCACACTCTCACACTGTAGCAGAGACTGACAGATACAGAATGAAACCCACACTCTCACACTGTAGCAGAGACTGACAGATACAGAATGAAACCCACACTCTCACACTGTAACAGAGACTGACAGATACAGAATGAAACCCACACTCTCACACTGTAGCAGAGACTGACAGATACAGAATGAAACCCACACTCTCACACTGTAGCAGAGACTGACAGATACAGAATGAAACCCACACTCTCACACTGTATCAGAGACTGACAGATACAGAATGAAACCCACACTCCCACACTGTAGCAGAGACTGACAGATATAGAATGAAACCCACACCTCTCACACTGTAGCAGAGACCGACAGATACAGAATGAAACCCACACTCTCACACTGTAACAGAGACTGACAGATACAGAATGAAACCCACACTCTCACACTGTAACAGAGACTGACAGATACAGAATGAAACCCACACTCTCACACTGTAACAAATACTGACAGATACAGAATGAAACACACACTCTCACACTGTAGCAGAGTCTGACAGATACAGAATGAAACCCACACTCTCACACTGTAGCAGAGACTGACAGATACAGAATGAAACCCACACTCTCACACTGTAACAAATACTGACAGATACAGAATGAAACACACACTCTCACACTGTAGCAGAGTCTGACAGATACAGAATGAAACCCACACTCTCACACTGTAGCAGAGACTGACAGATACAGAATGAAACCCACACTCTCACTCTGTAACAGAGACTGATAGATACAGAATGAAACCCACATTCTCACACTGTAACAGACTCTGACAGATACAGAATGAAACCCACACTCTCACACTGTAGCAGAGACTGACAGATACAGGATGAAACCCACACTCTCACACTGTAACAAATAGTGACAGATACAGAATGAAACACACATTCTCACACTGTAGCAGAGTCTGACAGATACAGAATGAAACCCACACTCTCACACTGTAGCAGAGACTGACAGATACAGAATGAAACCCAGACTCTCACTCTGTAACAGAGACTGATAGATACAGAATGAAACCCACATTCTCACACTGTAACAGACTCTGACAGATACAGAATGAAACCCACATTCTCACACTGTAACAGAGACTGACAGATACAGAATGAAACCCACACTCTCACACTGTAACAGAGACGGACAGATACAGAATGAAATCCACACTCTCACATTGTAGCAGAGACTGACGGATACAGAATGAAACCCACACTCTCACACTGTAACGGAGACTGACAGATACAGAATGAAACCCACACTCTCACACTGTAACAGTGACTGACAGATACAGAATGAAACCCACACTCTCACACTGTAACAGAGACTGACAGATACAGAATGAAACCCACACTCTCACACAGTAACGACTCTGGTATGTACAGTATGAAATGCACACTCTCAAAATGAACGAGAGAGTGAGAACTAAAGAACCCCACGCTCTCATTCTGTACCAGGGACTGATATCTATAAAATGATCCCCACACTGTCACATTGCTCCGGGGACTAGTGGGTACAGAATGAACCATCCCTCCACACTCTACCGGCGACAGGCAGGTGGAGAATGAAACCCACACTCTTATATTATCCGACTGAATGTCTCCGGTTTGTCGATTGTCTCTGCACTGCTGTCGTTCTCTCTCACTAATTCTGCATTTTATGTCAACTGCACATTAACCGTCTCTTCATTTTCATCTTGAAAGCGACTGCATGCTCAGTCCTTTCCTCTCTCCGGCAGACTGGAGTAATACTCTGTTCTCCCAATTTACTGCTCTTCTTCGTTTATTCTGCTGTGAATAATTCTTGTTTGTACAACATGGCCTGGCAGCTGTTTAAATGTCGCTTCTGTTTCATCAATCCTTTCATCGATATGCTGACCCCACCGTGAAACATCGTGCTCAACGCGTTCCGACTGGGAAGAGAAAGGCATGAACTGGGAGATCGACAAAGAATTTAATACATGTACCGACGTTCGTTTGCTTCTGTGTTTGTGTGTGTGTTTGTGTGTATGTTTGTGTGTGTGTGTGTGTGTGTGTGTGTGTGTGTGTGTCTGCTAATAATGGTTTTTAATATGGCTTTATAACGATGTAACCATATATATAATCATATAACCATTACAGCACGAAAACAGGCCATCTCGGCCCTTCTAGTCCATGCCGAACTCTTACTCTCACCTGGTCCCACCTAGCTACACTGAGCCCACGACCCTCCATTCCTTTCCTGTCCATATAGCTGTCCAATTTAACATTAAACGACAACATCGAACCTGCCTCAACCACTTCTGCTGGAAGCTCGTTCCACACAGCTACCACTCTCTGAGTAAAGAAGTTCCCCCTCATGTTACCCTGAACTTTTGCCCTTTAACTCTCAACTCATGTCCTCTTGTTTGAATCTCCCCCACTCTCAATGGAAATAGCCTATCCACGTCAACTCTATCTATCCCCCTCATAATTTTAAACACCTCTATCAAGTCCCCACTCAGCCCTCTACGTTCCAAAGAATAAACACCAAACTTGTTCAACCTTTCTCTGTAACTTAGGTGATGAAAACCTTTACATTATGTAACATTAGGTAACATTCTAGAAAACCTTCTCTGTACTCTCTCTATCTTGTTGACATCTTTCCTATAATTCGGTGACCAAAACTGTACACAATACTCCAAATTTGGCCTCACCAGTGCCTTGTAGAATTTCAACATTACATCCCAACTGCTATACTCAATGTTCTGATTAATAAAGGCCAGCATACCAAAAGCTTTCTTCACCACCCTATCCACATGAGATTCCAACTTCAGGGAACTATGCACCATTATTCCTAGATCTCTCTGTTCTACTGCATTCTTCAATGCCATACCATTTACCATGTATCTCTTTTTTCTACCTCTGTCCCTCTGACTATACCCCTTGCCCATCCTCTGGGTTTATCCCACCCTCCCCCTTTTCCTTCTCCCTGGGCCGTCTGTCCCATGGTCCACTCATATCCCTTTTGCCAATCACCTGTCCAGCTCTTGGCTCTATCCCTCCCCCTCCGGTCATCTCCTATCATTGTTGATCTCCCCCTCGCCCTCCTACTTTCAATTATCTTACTAACTCTTCCTTCAGTTAGTCCTGACGAAGGGTCTCGGCCCGAAACGTCGACTGTACCTCTTCCTAGAGATGCTGCCTGGCCTGCTGCGTTCACCAGCAACTTCAATGTGTGTTGCTTGAATTTCCAGCATCAGCAGAATTCCTCTAATTACCAGGAATGTCCTATTTTGATTAGTCCTACCAAAGTGTAGCACCTCACATTTATCAGCATTAAACTCCATCTGCTATCTTTCAGCCCACTCTTCTAACAGACCTAAATCTCTCTGCAAGCGTTGAAAACCTACTTCATCATCCACACCTCCACCTATCTTAGTATCATCAGTATACTTACTCATCCAATTTACCACCTCATCATCCAGATCATTAATATATATGACAAATAACATTGGACCCAGAACAGATCCCTGAGGCACACCACTAGTCACCGGCCTCCAATCTGACAAACAGTTATCCACCACCACTTTCTGGCGTCTCCCATCCAGCCACAGGAATTCTATTTCACTACTTCCATATGAATACCTAACGATTGACCTTTCTAACCAACCTTCCGTGTGGATCCTTGTCAAAGGCCTTACTGAAGTCCATATAGACAACATCCACCGCTTTACCCTCGTCAACATTCCTAGTAACCGCTTCAAAAAAATCTGTAAGATTTGTCAAACATGACCTTCCACGCACAAATCCGTGTTGACCGTTCCGAATCAGACACTCTCTATCCAGATAATTATACATACCATCTCTAAGAATGCTTTCCATCAATTTACCCACCACTGACGTCAAACTCACAGGCCGATAATCGCTAGGTTTACTCTTAGAAACCTTTTTAAACAATGGAACAATATGAGCAATACGCCAATCCTTCGGCACCATCCCCGTTGCTAATGACATTTGAAATAATTCTGTCAGAGCCCTTGCTATTTCCACACTAACTCCCCTAAAGTTCGTAGGGAATATCCTGCCATAAAACGGAGACTTATCCATTTTTATATTCCTTAAAAGCTCCAGTACTTTTTCTTCTTTGATCATCATAGTTTCCATAAGTTCCCTACCTATTTCCTTTATCTTAAAGCCTTCAGTATCCTTCTCCTTAGTGAATACCGAAGAAAATAAATTGTTCAGAATCTCCCCCATCTCTTTTGGCTCCACATATAGCTGTCCACTCTGATTTTCCAAAGGAGAAATTTTACCCCTCACTATCCTTTTGCTATTTATATAAAGATCGGAACCTTTGGGATTTATTTTCAGCTTACTTGCCAAAGTAACCTCATATGTTCTTTTAGCTTTTCTAATTTATTTCTTAAGATTATTTTTACATTCTTTATATTCCTCGAGCACCTCATTTACTCCATGCTGCCTATATTTATTGTAGATATTTCTCTTTTTGCGAACCAATTTCCAATATCCCTTGAAAACCATGGTTCTCTCAAACTTTCAACCTTTCCTTTCAACCTAACAGGGTCATAAAGATTCTGCACTCTCAAAATTGCACCTTTAAATGACCTCCATTTCTCTATTACATTCTTCCCATAAAACAAATTAGCCCTATCCACTCCTTCTAAATCCCTTCGCATCTCCTCAAAGTTAGCTTTTCTCCAATCAAAAATCTCCACCCTAGGTCCAGACCTATCCTCCTCCATTATTATATTGAAACCTATAGATTGTGATTACTGGACCCGAAGTGCTACACAACACAAACATTCGTCACCTGACCTATCTCATTCCCTAACAGGAGATACAAAACTGTCCCTTCTCTCGTTGGTACCTCTACGTATTGCTGCAAAAAACTATCTTGCACTCATTTGGTAAACTCCAAACCATCCAGCCCTTTTGCAGAATGGGCTTCCCAGTCAATGTGTGGAAAATTAAAATCTCCCACAATCACAGCTTTGTGCTCACTATAAATATCTGGTATATCCTTACAAATTTGCTCCTCCAATTGTCGCTCCCCATTTGGTGGTCTATAATACACCCCATAAGAGTTACACCGCCTTTCCCATTCCTCAATTCCACCCAAATAGCCTCCCTAGACGAGCCCTCTAATCTACCCTGCCAGAGCACCGCTGTAATATTTTCCATGCCAAGCAATGCAACACCTTCCCATCTTGTCCCTCAATTATATCACACGTGAAGCAATTAAATCCAGGAATACTTAGTTGCCAATCACACGCTTCCTGTAACCATGTTTAACTAATAGCTACCTCATCATACTTCCACGTAACAATCCATGCATTAAGCTCCTCCACCTTTCTTATAATGTTCCTAGCATTAAAATAAATGCATTTTAGAAATTTTCCATCTCTTACTCTTTGTTTATCACTAACTGTGCAAACAACTTTAGTATTTTCTTTTTCTTCCTTCTCCCCTACATCTGTGCCTACACTCTGGTTCCCCTCCACACTCGTATCTAGTTTAAATCCACTGGACCCTCTCTAGCAAACCTACCTGCAAGAATATTTGTCCCCCTCCAGTTCCGCCCCGCCGGAACAGGTCCCACATTCTCTGGTAAACTGCCCAATTATCTATAAATCTGAAGCCCTCCCTCCTGCACCATGTCTTCAGCCACGTGTTGATCTGTGCTATCTTAATATTTATAAACCTGCCTGCACGTGGCACTGGTGGCAATCCTGAGATTGCTATCCTGGACGTCCTGTTCCTTAACTTGTCAACTAACTCCCTAAACTAACCTACCAGGACCTCCTCACTCTTTCTACCCACGTCATTGGTCCCTACATGGACCACGACATCCGGCTGCTCACCCTCCCACTTGAGAATACCGAGAACTTGATCGGAGATATCACGGACCTTGGCACCAGGGAGGTAACAGACCATCCGAGATTATCGATCCCTTCAACAGAACCTCTTATCTGTCCCTCTAACTATCGAATCTCCTATCACTACTGCTCTCCTCTTTTCCCTCCTTCCTTTCTGAGTTGAGGGTCCCATCTCGGTACTAGAGACGCAACCACTGCAACTCGTCCCTGGTAGGTCGTCCCCATCAACAGTATCCAAAACGATGTACTTATTATTGGTGGGAACAGCTACAGGGGTGCTCTGCTCAATCTGTCTATTCCCCTTCCCTCTCCTGACAGTCACCCAGCTACCTGTCTCCTGACACTTAAGGGTGACTATCTCCTTGTAGCACCTCTCTATTTCTCCCTCTGCCTCCCGAATAATCCGAAGTTCATCAAGCTCCAGCTCCAGTTCCCTAACTCGGTCTGTGAGGAGCTGCAGCTGGATGCATCTTTCGTAGGTGTAGCAATCAGGGACGATTGTGCTCGCCCTGACTTCCCACATCCTGTAAACGGAGCACTCAACTGCCCTAACTGCTGCCTGCATTACCTACTCCGAAGGTAATTACATTTATTAAAGGAAGTTACCCGGTCTTACCTCACTTGGAGTGAAGCTCTTCCTCAGCCTCTGCTCACCGAAGCCTCAGGAGCCAAAACCTTCCTTTATGTGATGGTGTGGCCCTATTTGTCTGTCCTGCATTTATTTCTGCAGGGCACTGCGAAGGGAATGCCAAGGATACGGGCATTTTTAGGTTCAACCATGAGAAGAATCGGAATGGAATCTATAGTTGGCAGAAAGTATTTTGTTAAATTATGCCGGTATTCACACCAGGGAGAAACGTGTTGATGGTTGTGCTCTTAACCCGCAGGACAGCGAATCGTAGCCTTATCAGCCTATTGTATTCCTACAGCTAATTGGACAAAACAGTATTTCAGTATCGAAATGTCCCTCAGGTGGATTCAACATCGGCTTTGTCCGTCACTTTACCGTTTCAAACTCCACAGCACGAGTAGGAAATTTTATACATATTCGTTATGAGATATTTTCTGAAGCCCTTTGACAAGGCGCCACACATGAGGCTACTTAACAAGATAAGAGCCCATGAAATTACGGGAAAGTTACATACCTGGATAGTGCGTTGGTTGATTGGCAGGAAACAGAGAGTGGGAATAAACGGATCCTGTTCTGGTTGACTGCCGGTTACCAGTGGTGTTCCACAGGGGTCCGTGTTGGGGCCGCTTCTTTTTACATTGAACATCAACAATTTGGATTATGGAATAGATGGCTTTGTGGCTAAGTTTGCTGACGATACGAAAATAGGTGGAGGGGCCGGTGGTGTTGAGGAAACGGAGGGTCTGGCCTTACATCTACCATTACACCCCCTCCCTCAGGGCCCCAAGCAGTCGTTCCAGGTGTGGCGACACTTCACCTGCGAGTCTGTTGGGGTCATCTACTGTATCCGGCCGTTGAGAGCTCAAGATATCAGTGAGACCCAACGTAGATCGGAAGCCTTTCCCCCTCGTCGAGCACCTGCCACGAAAAGCGGTGGCCTCCCATTTCAATTCTACTTCCCATTCCCATTCTGACACGCCAGTCCGTGGCCTCCTCTACTGCCAAGGCGGCGACACACAGGTTCGAGCACTGACACCTTGTATTCCGTCAGGGGAGCCTCCAATATTATGGCATGAACATCGATTTCCCTAACGTCTGGTCATTGCCCACGCTCACCCCCACAACTTCTTCACCATTCCGCATTCATGTCTCCCTTTCACAACTTTTCTTCTTACCTGATCATCCCCACCCTCTGGTTCTCTCCCCTACCCACCCCACGTCCCTTTTTTCCATGGACTTCTCTCTGCTCGATTCAGATTCCCTCTTCTCCAGACCTTTAGTTCTTTCACCAATCAACTTCCCAGCTCTTTATTTCACCCTTCCCTCTCTCCCGGTTACATCCATCAACTGCCACCTTAACTATTTCCTCCCCTCCCACAGCATTTTAAGCTGACTTTCCCCCTCCCTTTCCAGTACCAATGAAGGGTCTCAGCCCGAAACAAATGACTGTTTACTCTTTTCCATAGATGCTGTCTGGCCTGCTTAGCTTCTCTGGTATTTTGTGTGCGTTGCTTTGGATTTCCAGCATCTGCAGACTCTCTGGTGTTTGTTCTATCCGTTTGAATTTATTGACCCGCTCCTCCACGGAGCCGACGAAAAGGCCGGCATAGCTCGGAATCATGCGAGTGCTCATGGCTAAAACCTTTTGTTTGCAGGAAGTGGGAGTATCTAAAGGAGAAATCCGTCTGGTAGATCTGTCTGAAAGCAAATTAATCTGTCTGAATTTTAAAGCAATAATCAAGCACTGATTGCACCTGAAATTAGAAGTGAATTCCAGATTTTGCTACACGTCAAGATATAAATATTCTATAGCGATAACTAAGCTGAAATGACTGCTAACCTAACCTTTCTGCAACCTTGTTTTTGGAGAGGGCAATGTGAAGCAAAGTGGCACAACATATTGAGGGATTCCCTCTGGGTGGCCTCCAACCTGATGGCATGTACATTGACTTCTCTAACTTCCGCTAATGCCCCACCTCCCCCTCGTACCTCATCCGTTATTTATTTATATACACATATTCTTTCTCTCACTCTCTTTTTTCTCCCTCTGTCTCTCTGACTATATCCCTTGCCCATCCTCAGGGTTTCCCCCCTCCCCCTTTTCTTTCTCCCTGGGCGTCCTGTCCCATGATCCTCTCATATCCCCTTTGCCAATCACCTGTCCAGCTCTTGGCTCCATCCCTCCCCCTCCTGGTCTTCTCCTATCATTTTGGATCTCCCCCTCCCCCTCCCGCTTTCAAATCTCTTACTAACTCTTCCATCGGTTAGTCCTGACGAAGGGTCTCGGCCCGAAACGTCGACTGTACCTCTTCCTAGAGACGCTGCCTGGCCCGCTGCGTTCATCAACAACTTTGATGTGTGTTGCTTGAATTTCCAGCATCTGCAGAATTCCTCGTGTTCACGTTGTTACTAGTTGAACGTTTCTGGAGTCAGATATCAATTCTGGATTGCACAGCATGTTTCCAGACATTCCGAATTAGACCAAGGGGCAATTTTAACCCTGGGGCTCGATCATAATATGTTGCTCTAGTTATTGTGACGTTAGTGTAAAGTGATTTGGAATGGAAGTGAATTGTCCGTTTAAGTGGGCATAGTTCACTGTCAGTACGTCACTTTTATTTTGAGTTAATATTTGCTAGATAGCCTTAAGAAAAATTAACTGAATTGGCTATATTTCTGACATCCTTCGCATAAAGAGCAGCAAAAATCTTTACGTTTTTTTCCGTCTAAATGTGCAATGTGCATTTATCTTAATTTATAATAAATCGTGTGTAGTACTACTTATTAGACAATCTGTACTGCTCTTGCTTATTTTAATATAACGGCAGTCAATGTTTTACGAGAACAAGGACAGACGTCCGGATTTCCAGACATGTCACGCTCCTTTCACGATAGCCTGATAACACATGCAGCGTGACAGAGAGTGACCAGAGTGATTGTGATCGAGTGAGAGGGAGGCATTGAGCTTTTGGAAATACTGTACAATGTGAATTTCATGTCACACACGAGCACACAGAAATATTTAAATAACTTGTCAAGGAAAATTCGGTTCAGAAAAAAAAAGGGAAATGACGTTTTTGATCCGAGATTTACAGTTTAAAATCAAAGAACAGGTATTGAAGACTTGAGAAACTGACGTGATGTGACGTGGAATCAAAACAAGTTCCAGTAGATCATAAGACTACAGCAGCAGAATTAGCCGTTCAGTGAATCGATTCAATTATATTGTGGGTTTTGACGTTTACTGAAACTGGAAAGTTTCAGCCAGACAGAGAAAAGAGCAATAAATCTCCCGGTTACATGCTGGTATAGTAGGCAAACTGGAACATTAAATAAAGGGAAAACGCCAAACAAGATGGAAAGAGAACGGATGTCGAGATGGCAGACACGGCTGGGTCACTCCAAAGGTTCGGATAATGCACATTTCTAGACTAGATCTCTTCGTTTTCAATACCGGATATTACAGTGATATAATGCGCAAGGTAAAATACATTTTAAAGAAGGGAAATATCCAAGCAATTTAATCTATATTAAAAAATATATATTTTTTTTCCTGAAATGACTTAAAGGCAGAACTGTTGGGGACAGCAACGTTTTCAGGAAGTTCAATTTATATTTGTTGACATGGACCTCCAGGATAGCAATCTCAGGATTGCTACCAGTGCCACGTGCAGGCAGGTTTATAAATAGTAAGATAGCACAGATCAACACGTGGCTGCAGCCATGGTGCAGGAGGGAGGGCTTCAGATTTATAAATAATTGGACAGTTTTCCAGAGATTGTGGGACCTGTTCCGGCGGGACGGTCTACATCTGAACTGGAGAGGGGCAAATATTCTTGCAGGTAGGTTTGCTAGGGAGGCTCCGGTGGATTTAAATTAGATACGAGAGGGGAGGGGAGCCAGTGTGTAGGACAGATGTATGGGAGAAGGAAGAAAAAGAAAATACTAAAGTTGTTTGCACAGTTAGTGATAAACAGAGAGTAAGAGGCGAGCAATTTCTTAAGTGCATTTATTTTAATGCCAGGAACATTATAAGAAAGGTGGGCGAACTTAAAGCATGGATTGATACCTGGAAGTATGATGTGGTAGCTATTAGTGAAACATGGGTACAGGAGGGTTGTGATTGGCAACTAAATATTCCTGGATTTATTTGATTCAGGTGTGATAGAATCCGAGGGACAAGATGCGGAGGTGTTGCATTCCCAGAGAAATTATTACAGCGCTGCTCTGGAAAGATAGATTAGAGGGCTCGCCTAGGGAGGCTATTTGGGTGGAATTGAGGAATGGGAAAGGTGGTGTAACTCTTATGGGGTGTATTATAGACCACCAAATAGGGAGCGGGAATCGGAGGAGCAAATTTGTAAATTATAGCAGATATTTATAACAAGCATAAGGTTGTGATTGTGAGAGATTTTAATTTTCCACACATAGACTGGGAAGCTCATACTGTAAAAGGGCTGGATGCTTTGGAGTTTGTAAAATGTGTGCAAGATAGTTTTTTGCAGCAATACATAAAGGTACAAACGAGAGAAGGGGCAGTTTTCGATCTCCTGTTAGGGAATGAGATAGGTCAGGTGACAGATGTTACTGTGGGGAGCACTCCGGGTGCAGTATTCACAATGCTATTGGTTTCAATATAATTATGGAGGAGGATAGGTCTGGACCCAGGGTTCAGATTTTTGATTGGAGAAAAGCTAACTTTGAGGAGATGCGAACGGATTTAGAAGGAGTGTATAGGGATAATTTGTTTTATGGGAAGAATGTAATAGAGAAATGGAGGTCATTTAAAGGTGCAATTTTGAGAGTGCAGAATCTTTATGACCCTGTTAGGTTGAAAGGAAAGGTTGAAAGTTTGAGAGAACCATGGTTTTCAAGGGATATTGGAAATTGGTTCGCAAAAAGAGAAATATCTACAATAAATATAGGCAGCATGGAGTAAATGAGGTGCTCGAGGAATATAAAGAATGTAAAAATAATCTTAAGAAATAAATTAGAAAAGCTAAAAGAAGATATTAGGTTGCTTGGGCAAGTAAGATGAAAATAAATCCAAAGGGTTTCTACCGTTATATTAATAGCAAAAGGATAGTGAGGGATAAAATTTGTCCCTTAGAGAAACAGAGTGGACAGCTATGTGTGGAGCCAAAAGAGATGGGGGAGATTTTGAACAATTTCTTTTCTTCGATATTCACTAAGGAGAAGGATATTGAAGGCTGTAAGATGAGAGAAACAGGTAGGGAAGTTATTGAAACTATGATGATCAAAGAAGAAAAAGTACTGGAGCTTTTAAGGAATATAAAAGTGGATAAGTCTCTGGGTCCTGCCAGGATATTCCCTAGGACCTTTAGGGAAGTTAGTATGGAAATAGCAGGGGCTCTGACAGAATTATTTCAAATGTCATTAGCACCGGGGATAGTGCCGGAGGATTGGTGTATTGCTCATATTGTTCCATTGTTTAAAAAGGGTTCTAAGAGTAAATCTAGCGATTATCGGCCTGTGAGTTTGATGTCAGTGGTGGGTAAATTGATGGAAAATATTCTTAGAGATGGTATATATCATTATCTGGATAGAGAGGGTCTGATCAGGAACAGTCAGCACGGATTTGTGCGTAGAAGGTCATGTTTGACAAATCTTACAGAATTTTTTGAAGAGGTTACTATGAATGTTGACGAGGGTAAAGCAGTGGATGTTGTCTATATGGACTTCAGTAAGGCCATTGACAAGGTCCCACACGGAAGGTTGGTTAGAAAGGTTCAATCGTTCAAAGATTCATATTGAAGTAGTGAAATGGATTTCGTGTGGCTGGATGGGAGACGCCAGAGAGGAGTGGTGGATAACTGTTTGTCAGATTGGAGGCCGATGACTAGTGGTGTGCCTCAGGGATCTGTTCTGGGTTCAATGTTATTTGTCATATATATTAATGATCTGGATGATGGGGTAGTAAATTGGATGAGTAAGTATACTGATGATACTAAGATAGGTGGAGTTGCGGATAATAAAGTACGTTGTCAACGCTTGCAGGGAGATTTAGGTCAGTTAGAAGAGTGGGCTGAAAGATGGCAGATGGAGTTTAATGCTGATAAATGTGAGGTGCTACACTTTGGTAGGACTAATCAAAATAGGACATATATGGTAAATGCGAGGAATTCTGCAGATCCTGTAAATTCAAGCAATACACATCAAAGTTGCTGGTGAACGCAGCAGGCCAGGCAGCATCTCTAGGAAGAGGTACAGTCGACGTTTCGGGCCAAGACCCTTCGTCAGGACTAACTGAAGGAAGAGCTAGTAAGAGGTTTGAAAGTGGGAGAGGGAGGGGGAATTCCAAAATGATAGGAGAAGGCAGGAGGGGGAGGGATGGAGCCAAGAGCTGGACAGGTGATTGGCAAAAGGGATATGAGAGGGTCATGGGACAGGAGGCCCAGGGAGAAGAAAAAGGGGAAGGGTGGGAAAAGCCCAGAGGATGGGCAAGGGGTATATTCAGACGGACAGAGGGAGGAAAAGGAGATAAATGTACATGGTAGGGCATTGAAGAATGCAGTAGAACAGAAAGATCTAGGAATAATGGTGCATAGCTCCCTGAAGTTGGAATCTCATGTGGATAGGGTGGTGACGAAAGCTTTTGGTATGCTGGCCTTTATTAATCAGAATATTGAGTATAGGAGTTCGGATGTAATGTTCAAATTCTACAAGGCATTGGTGAGGCCACATTTGGAGTATTGTATACAATTTTGTTCACCGAATTATAGGAAAGATGTCAACAAAATAGAGAGAGTACAGAGAAGGTTTTCTAGAATGTTACCTAATGGTACATAATGTAAAGGTTTTCATCACCTAAGTTACAGAGAAAAGTTGAACAAGTTGGGTCTTTATTCTTTGGAACGTAGAAGGTTGAGGGGGGTCTTGATAGAGGTGTTTAAAATTATGAGGGGGATAGACAGAGTTGACGTGGGTAGGCTTTTTCCATTGAGAGTGGGGGAGATTCAAACAAGAGGACATGAGTTGAGAGTTAAAGGGCAAAAGTTTAGGGGTAACATGAGGGGAAGCTTCTTTACTCAGAGAGTGGTAGCTGTGTGGAACGAGCTTCCAGCAGAAGTGGTTGAGGCAGGTTCAATGTTGTCGTTTAAAGTTAAATTGGACAGATATATGGACAGGAAGGGAATGGAGGGTTGTGGGCTCAGTGTACCTAGGTGGGACCAGGTGAGAGTAAGAGTTCGGTATGGACTAGAAGGGCCGAGATGGCCTGTTTTCGTGCTGTAATGGTTATATGATTATATATATGGTTACATCGTTATAAAGCCATATTAAAAACCATTATTAGCAGACACACACACACACACACACACACAGACACGAACACACACACACACGCACACACACACAGAGACACACACAGACACACAGACACGAACACACACAGACACACACACACAGACACACAGACACACACACACACACACACACACACACAGACACACACACACAGACACACAGACACGAACACACACACACACACACACACACACGCACACACACATACACACACACACACACACAGACACGAACACACACACACACGCACACACACACAGAGACACACACAGACACACAGACACGAACACACACAGACACACACACACAGACACACAGACACACACACACACACACACAGACACACACACACAGACACACAGACACGAACACACACACACACACACACACACACACACACACACACACACACACACACACACACACACACACACACACACACACACACACACACACACACACACACACACACACACACACACACACACACACACACACACAGGCAAATGAACGTCGGTACATGTATTAAATTCTTTGTCGATCTCCCAGTTCATGCCTTTCTCTTCCCAGTCGGAACGCGTTGAGCACGATGTTTCACGGTGGGGTCAGCATATCGATGAAAGGATTGATGAAACAGAAGCGACATTTAAACAGCTGCCAGGCCATGTTGTAGAAGCAAGAATTATTCACAGCAGAATAAACGAAGAAGAACAGCAAATTGGGAGAACAGAGTATTAGTCCAGTCTGCCGGAGAGAGGAAAGGACTGAGCATGCAGTCGCTTTCAAGGTGAAAATGAAGAGAGGGTTAATATGCAGTTCACATAAAATGCAGAATTAGTGAGAGAGAACGACAGCAGTGCAGAGACAATCGGCAAACCGGAGACATTCAGTCGGAAAATATAAGAGTGTGGGTTTCATTTTCCACCTGTCTGTCGCCGGTAGAGTGAGGAGGGATGGTTCATTCTGTACCCACCAGTCTCCGGTGCAATGTGAGAGTGTGGGGATCATTTTATAGATATCCGTCCCTGGTACACAATGAGAGTGTGGAGTTCTTTAGTTCTCACTCTTTGGCTCACTGTGAGAGTGTGCATTTCATACTGTACATACCAGTCTCCGTTGCAGTGTGAGAGTGTGGGTTTCATTCTGTATCTGTCAGTCTCTGTTACAGTGTGAGAGTGTGGGTTTCATTCTGTATCTGTCAGTCTCTGTTACAGTGTGAGAGTGTGGGTTTCATTCTGTATCTGTCAGTCTCTGTTACAGTGTGAGAGTGTGGGTTTCATTCTGTATCTGTCAGTCTCTGTTACAGTGTGAGAGTGTGGGTTTCATTCTGTATCTGTCAGTCTCTGCTACAGTGTGATAGTGTGGGTTTCATTCTGTATCTGTCAGTCTCTGCTACAGTGTGATAGTGTGGGTTTCATTCTGTATCTGTCAGTCTCTGTTACAGTGTGAGAGTGTGGGTTTCATTCTGTATCTGTCAGTCTCTGTTACAGTGTGAGAGTGTGGGTTTCATTCTGTATCTGTCAGTCTCTGTTACAGTATGAGAGTGTGGGTTTCATTCAGTATCTGTCAATCTCTGCTACAGTGTGAGAGTGTGGGTTTCATTCTGTATCTGTCAGTCTCTGTTACAGTGTGAGAGTGTGGGTTTCATTCTGTATCTGTCAGTCTCTGTTACAGTGTGAGAGTGTGGGTTTCATTCTGTATCTGTCAGTCTCTGTTACAGTGTGAGAGTGTGGGTTTCATTCTGTATCTGTCAGTCTCTGCTACAGTGTGAGAGTGTGGGGTTCATTCTGTATCTGTCTCTCTCTGTCTACAGTGTGAACGTGTGGGTTTCATTCTCTATCTGTCAGTCTCTGCAACAATGCGGGAGTGTGGGCTTCCTTTTGTATTTGTCGACCTCGGCTCCACCGTTAAGTGCGTCGACTCTGTCTGTACCTCTGAGACCTGAGTCGGTATGAGCGAGTGTATTTTTTCTCGTCCTTTTCCGCTGTTTCTCAAACCTTGTAAATAATCCTAAAATGGATTCTGTATTCCCTGCGCTATTTTTAGAACAAGAGTCTCCTGCAGTCGGTTTATGTTATAATTGTGAGATGGACAGTGCACCGATGAATGACGACGGCTGGATCGAGCAGGGCATTCAGCGTCTTAGAGTCCTATAGAAAAACAGGCCATTCGGCCCGGCATCAATCTACACGCTGTTCTTTACTCTACTACATGGAGCCAATTGAACAGCTCGTGATCTGTAACTTCTTGTGATTTGAAAAACCACCTCTTAAATGTTGAATGAAGATAATCAAATTAAATAAATTCATTAATTAATTTAAATAAGTGAGTAATTAAATTTATAATTTGATCGAAGTAAAACCAACCGAGCCAGTGCGTTTCCGTGTACCTGCTCTCTTATGTTTGCCGATTCTGTCATATATTTCTTAATGTGTACTACTCCATGAATCTATTCGATATGTCCCACTCATAAATAATATAATATTCATTTCGAGTTTCTTATGATAACTTCAGACTTGTGTCTATGTTGCTCTGTGCAGCACTGAGAGAGTTTGTGAATGGGAATGCGAGGGAAGGTCAAGGTTCACATTTGGAATAATCCAAGTTCCACGTTGCAGCATCCGGGTGATTGATGACTTCCCGAGAATCTGGCGTCACTGGTTACGTCACAGCTCAGCCGGGAATGTTCCGCTCGTCAGGGACAGGGTGGGCGGAAGAGTTTGCCTCAGTGTTGCAAGACACCGTGTCCTATATTGCACTCGTCAGTGCTGAAGACAGAGATGAATGGAGGAGAATGGGCAGCTGATGATTAATAGATTGATATTACACTCTGAACACATCAGTTGGAGATGTTGGGATCCTGGGAACAGTAGAGTACAGTAACAAGCCCTTTGACTCACTACTTCTGCGTTGAACAAGATACCGAATGAGATTAAACTCTGATGACTGTACATGACCCATCTCCCTTCATTCACTGCATACGCGTGTGCTTTGATTCAATATTAACCGTTATGGGAAGCTAGAGGTTATATCTCAAAAGATGGCAAACCAGTAACATCAGCTCCCATGTTGAAGTAAATATTTGAGAAGGGAAGTGGAAACACTTACGGATTAAACAAAAAGGTGAAGGTTCAGTTACAGATTCTTCCGGAAGGGAGCAGGAAAGCTGGTGTGTTAGCCAAACTAGAATCAGGCCGGGTGGTGAAAGGGAATCCAGATGTAGAGGCAGGGGTGACAGAGAAACCAGCAAACTGTATACCTATAGACTTAGTCATGACACAGCAAAAGGATCAGGATTTGGCAAAGGTAAAAGGAAGAGAGGAATCTGAAGAGTTTTAGAAATATCGAGGGATACAGGTACGGAATCGGATTGTACTTAATAATGCTAAATTTGTGGTGCCAGAATGGGAAATAAACCAGGTAATGTATTGGCACCATCACAAAGGTGGGCATCAAATCAGATAGAGCTATGGAACAGTTGTAGAACCTGTGTTGGTGGCCGAAACTGCGAGGAGATGTACCACATTATCGTAAGAATTGCTTCATTTGTGCCCACGAATAACCCAGATAAATCGGCTGGATAAGCAGTTTCAAGGCCCGCCCAGTAGAAGGACCATGTGTTAATTTGCAGGTTTATTTTGTTGGATCTTCACCTCCATCCCCTGGAGGACAGAAATATATCCTCGAGGTAGTGGATGCGTTCACCAAGTGGAGAGATGCTTTCTCAACTAGACAATGAAAACCGCTGGCGTTACAGCCAGGATTTTGTCCGAGAGAATCTTTACCCGTTGGGGATTGCCAAGGACTCTAGAATCAGATCAGGGTCCCCGATACACGGCACAGATGACACAAAATCTAATGAAACTGTTTGGGGTAAAACAGAGGTTTTATATACCCTATCGACCACAACAGTGCGATTGTTGAACGGATGAACTGGCCTTTAAAGACAATGTTTTCTAAAATGACTAAACGGCTCATGGGTCACTGTCTTACCCTATGTTCTTATGATCGTCCTCGGCACAGAAGCAACCGCTCCTGCACTTACACGTTTTAATTTGACGATTGGGAGAATAAATAAAAGGGTTAGTTTTCCTGCTTGGCTAGATTTATCACAGACCGAGTACGATAGCGTTGGAAAGGACAAATTCAAGCAGCAATTAATTGACTCTATTAAGGAAGCCCATTATGATGCCGCCCATAATACGTGACGGAAGAAACGGCAGAGCGAAGCTTGTTTCGAGGTGCGAACAAAACCGGGGGCGTTTGAAATAGGACAGAAGGTTATGATATCACTACATCAGCCGAGCCCCTTTACACCTTCGCGATTTGTTGGGATAGAGCCAGTCCATCAGTATATCCAATCCAGACTTCTCCGTATAAGTTGGGTTGATATCATATTAACCAACTCAAACCCCTTGGAGACAGTCAATGTCCTCTCGTAGCTGAGTCCAGAAAACATGTTGTCAATGGGATGTTGTGGACCGAGATGAGATGATTCTGTTATATTTAGGTTTCAGGCAATCGACGGTGACGAGGATGAAGGAGCAGTTGTCCCCACAGAGAGTTGGACAACCACTTCCAGTTGGTACCCGGAGAATAACGATAGATCACATCTTTGCACTCGCCCAAGCCAAGGCGGAGACGATGGAAGAGAGAAACCGATGGAAGAACGTGTTTACTATGTGGTCTTCTGCAAATAACGTTGGGGATAATTGATCTATTATAAATAGATTTGAATAAGGTCTTATTGTTATCCATGGTAGGACCATTCATAACGTCAGAAGGTTTGGTTTCCAGCGAAAGTAGGCTGGTGGATTCAGAACAGACGCTCACAGAAGACAGAGGATAGTTGTGGATGGAGCGTTTTCTCTCTGGATGTCGGTGACCAGTGGAGTCCTGCAGAAATCTGTTCTGAGAACCCCGGCTTTTTGTGTATCTATGAATGATTTGGATGAGGAGGTGGGCGGGTGGTTTATTGTATTTGCAATGATGTGGAGGGAGGTTGGTGGAATTATGGAGAGTATTGAAGTTTGTCACAGATTACAACAGGACAGTGACAGGACGCAGAGCAGCGCTGAGAAGTTACAGATGGAGTTCAACCCATCTTCAACGTTGTGAAGTGATTCACTTTGAAAGGATGAATTTGAAGGCAGAGGTGATACTTTCTCGAGACGCCGAGGGCCGCACAATAGTACGAGTTCCACAATGGACACAGAGTGACGAGACTCTCTCCAGTAAGGGGAGGGCCGCTCATCGGTACGCATTCGGTACAATAGGCACGGAGCGGTGCACTGCGAGAGCAGAAGGAAGTGTGATTGACAGGTGAGCTTGAACACATCCGCTGTTCCGCACATACTCATAGTGACGCTCGAAAGGGAATATACCTGACAGTAAATCAGGAGAAAAAAAAAATAAAACTTAATGGTAAATAGTAGAACAGCCTGGGAACCTGCGGATTGTTCAGAGATTTTACTTGCTATATTTGTTCAAACAGAGAATGGATAGAGAAACAGTGGTAGAATTGTGGCAGGTTTGAGAATATGTTTAAAGTTAAATAGACTGCATCGCACATCACGGGTGTGGCAGGGTCAAGTCATTGACTGGCAGAGATCAGGTTCCTGCCGAACGGCCCATGTGTGCGCTGGAAAACATTTCTCTTCAAACTGTCCACAGCCCTCGCTAACTTCCCGAAGACACGCTCCCTTTTTGATCGCAGGTCTCTGGAATATCGCTGCGGATCTTTTAAATTGTTTGGAGGAGTATAAGTGCAGTGTATTTTATTGTAACACATATCAGCTGTCACTGCGATTTCCATCATTCAAACCGCAATGACTGGAACGAACGAAAGAAAAGAATGAGCGAATGTTCCCCTTTAATAAAGATGCGTTTTCCATTTCACCTGCCGGAACAAACACCTTCCCTCAATTTCAGAAGCGAATGTGCTTTGTCAAATGTTACAAAATAAATGACTTCATGATAAATGCCTACCTTCAAAGCAACACAGATGTAAAAATACCCTATGTAAATAGCTGAAGCCAGGTCTCATGGAAAATAACTTTGTAAACTCGCATCATATTTTGTTTTGAAGTAAAGAGTTTGCAATATCCCTTAAAGAATTGAATTCATGACACGGGGACAGAGTGAGTAAAAATAGTTTTGCGTAAGTGTTTGTGCAGTTGGTTGTCACTAATGTCCCTGACGTGATAACCACGCTAATTGCCTCAGTGGAATTGCTCTCACCTCAATAAAAGTCTGCTAAACCGATGCCCAGTCCATCTGAGCAGCTGAAACGTTCCGTACAACTGAACGCTGCTTCTGACGGAATATGGGATATCCGGCGATTTACAACATCGCGGCCATTTTCTATCCCACACTCGTAGCGGTTGGTGTCCCCGGTAAGATGCCGGAGCTGGTTACTTTATGTACGGTGCCGTCGTCTTGCTGTTACTCTGCTGCGGGATCCGCACTGTTACTGAGCACAGATGCTGCCGTCGGCTGAAACGTGTTTCCGGAATGGAGGGTCCCAGCATCTGATTGTTTTATTTTCATTTTCCATACTTCGATCGCAATGTCTTCTTCCTTTGTCAATTAAGTTGGAGCCGATATTGTCAGTGTTTCACAATTTCACCTCGCTAGGCTTTCTGAAGTGATGCTGGTCTCTGGTTTTCTAGGTCCGAGTCTCTATCAGTGCAGACACTTCGACCTTATAACAACATGGCAGCTTATTTAAATGACGGTCCAGTCTATGTTCAACACATAGGTCTGTTCTTCTGTAAGTCAGTAAATGAGAACTCGTGCTGACGAAGGGTCTCGGCCTGAAACGTCGACTGCACCTCTTCCTATAGATGCTGCTTGGCCTGCTGCGTTCACCAGCAACTTTGATGTGTGTTGCTTGAATTTCCAGCATCTGCAGAATTCCTGTTGTTTACTCGTGCTTCATATCTCCTTGACTCCACTTTGTCACCGCTACAAATAATCCCTTCAGCTATTTCACCTCTAATAATGGAAATGGTGTTGTTCACAGGAGCGATCGACTGATCACCGGTACGTGAGCCGTGGAACTCGGATGCCTCGCTCTAAACTGTGGGAAGGTCGCCAATCCACCGACACTCACACCCGTCATTGTCCGCCAGCCGGCGTGTAGCGACCGAGACCGCACACACTGGATTTCCGGTTTCCACTTCCAAACAGACCATACCCTGCGTAGCATCGGTAGAATGGGGGGATTCAGGGAGCTGACCATATTTCTATTTTGTTTCCAAATTTCTTGCAGTTAACTTAACGGCGATTGTGATCCTTTCTCGGGGAAAATGCGGACTCTCCAAATGCATCACCCGTTACCTGGTTGGAATGGCCACAGCGGATCTGATGGTGGTTATAGTTGTTGCTTTAGTGGATCAGACCAACAATATCTACATTTATTCCAGATCCCTGCTCATCACTCCTGTATGCGCTCTGACACTTGTATTTCGGGCTGTAACAACGGACTGTTCTGTTTGGTTTACGGTCAGTTTTACCTTCGATCGCTTCATCGCAATATGTTGCGGAAAGCTGCGGGAGCGATACTGCACCGAGAGAACAGCAACGGTGGTTATCGTGACCGTGGTTATAGTGAGCTGCGGGAGATGTGCCCCGGCTTACTTTGTCGTTCAACCTTACGTCATCATTGACAACACGCCGTGGCGGTGCACCGGCTCATATGAATTCGCTGCTTC
The DNA here is from genome assembly GCF_963921235.1 of Mobula hypostoma. Classification (NCBI taxonomy): domain Eukaryota; kingdom Metazoa; phylum Chordata; class Chondrichthyes; order Myliobatiformes; family Myliobatidae; genus Mobula; species Mobula hypostoma. Next base: position 1,721,656 of record NW_026948219.1, read on the forward strand.
ACCCGTGTGGAGAGGATACGAATTACTAGACAGTATTTAAAAACCTTTGCTACCAATCGGCTTAATCCTGGTGTTTAACGGGTTAACCGTAAAGCATATCGTTGTGGCAATTAGAGTCCGCAGAAGGCTTCGGCACAGCAGCGGCAATCAGAAAGATGCCGAGGTGGAAAAACGCAGAAAATCGATGATTTTGCTGTTTTCTATATCAGCTAATTTCATATTATTTTGGATGCCCTATGTAGCCCATTCCCTGAAATGCCAACAGCAAAACTATTTTTACGAGGACAGATATTTGAGTTCCCCGGTGTACATCCTACAGCAATTTGGGTTAATGTTGGTAATGCTCAGCGTGTGCACCAACACTTGTATCTATACACTGACACAGAGGAAATTCAGAGAAGAGCTGACGAATGGAATGACGTATGTGTTTACATTAAATGGCCGTCTGTGTAGATAACACCCGCCTCCAATGGCAATTCAGCGGAGTTTTCAAATAAAGCCGTTTTACAATGAACAGGGTTGGCAAATATGTCATAAACTCAAACAATCATATACCTGTTCATCCTGAAATTACAGAATTGGCGGAAGATTGCTGACTTCATACAGTTCAGGTATGGAGCAATACAAACGTTCAATGCTGCTGGCGTGATTGTTACAATTGTTGAAATAGTTTGCAAACTATCCCAGATACTCAACTGTCACAAGGGCAGGAATGGCTGCAGGACTTTCCGTGTTTTTGAAGTTGAAAGATGGAGAGGGTCGGGTAACAGAGTGCAAAGGGAGTGCGATGGCAGATCAGGGATAGTAAGGCAGATGCAGAAAGGGAGGACAACGTGGAGCGTTCGTTTGTTAATAGACTGTGAGACGAACACAGAAACATGAAGGGCGCGATCTCCCCATTTGGAGTATTCTATACAGCCGCCCACCAGATTAACAAAAAGAACTGCAACGGGAACAGTGAGGAACCGATCTGGAGGGGAACTTCGACATGTGTCATGCTATTGGGACGGGTAAATGAAATTCCCACAATATTCTTTGACACCTCCCCAGAGTAAAATGTTTCGGTATGACATAATTTCTCAGTTGTGTCCAGGAAGGATTCATGTCACTATAAGAAGACAGGCGGACCAGCGAACAGTCCATACCGGATCTAACATTAGAAAAGGAAATAGGTCGGGTGACAGATCTCTCTGCGCGTCAGCATTTCAGAACGATAGGGCAGAACTCCCCGACATTTACCTTGCACGGGGATAGGATCAGGGAGCATGGAATGTATTTAATTTGGTGTCTCCGATGTATGGTGCTGCCTGGCAGGTGCTTGGGAACGTAAATTGGGAAATAGTATATTCAGGGAAATGAGCAACAGATCTGTGGTGATCGTTGAGGAAACTCTGACCTGGAGTTCAGTATAGGCTTGTCTCATTGACACAGGGGAAGGATGTAAAGTAACCCTGGGTGACAAGAAAGTTGGAACAACTCGTCAAGAGGAATAAAGAAAAATACTTAAGATTTAGGAAGAAAGGATCGGGCAGGGTTATGGCGAGGCACAATGTATACAGGAAAGAATTTAACAATGGACTTAAAGGAGCTAGAAGGGGGCTTGAGAAGTCCTTAGAAAGTGAAGAACAGGGGGAGACTGGAGAGAGTGTGGGCAGATCAGAGGAAAACTTGTGTCTGGTGTCCAAGAGGCAGTGAATCTCCTCACTGAATATATTGGTGAATGTGAACACAGTGTAAAAAGGCAGATACGCCAGATCATGCCGACGGTGAGAAAGAGGATGCCCTGGAAACTTGGAAAACATTATGATGGATGATTCCCCGATACCGGAAGGGATATAGTCCAGGTAATTTTGGAAGGTGAGCGAAGTTGCTGCAGAACATTTGGACAGGATATCCCTGTCTTCGTTGGCCAAGGAAGTAAACCTAGATGACTGGAGGGTGGAAAATGTTATTCATTTGTTGACGAAAGATAATAGGGATACTTCTTGGAATTATAGACCAGGGAGTTTTACATCAGTAGCGGGAAAACTACTGGAGAAGATTATTGAAGAGGAAATTAATGCGTATTTGGAGAAACGTAGTCAGGCTACGGAGAATCAACATGGCATGTTGTCTCTTCTGAGCCAGATTGAATTATTTGAAAAAGTGAAAATAAAATAAACAGAAAAATCAGAACAGTCGATCTGGGTGCATGAATTTTGTTCAGGCGTTTGATCAGTTCCCCGTAGTAAGCTCATTCGGAAATTCAGTAGGCATGGGATCTGGGGAATCCTGGCTGCGTTGATTCAGAATTGGCCTCCTCACAGAAGGCAGATGATGTAGTAGATAGAGTGAATTCTGGCTCGGTCAAAGGGCAGCCGTGCTCCGCACAGAGAGTCGAAATTTCGGTACACTTTACAACTCTATTTCGAGTCTGCGGTTACAGTGCTCTATGAAACAGGGGTGAGGAAATAACTGATTTAATCCGACCGCACAGCAGCACCTGGATAATTTATAGAATTAGGGCTGACGATATAAGCAAATCGCTGAGCGATTCCCTGCACTGGCGCGTTTTATGAACCGACCTGTCATTTACATATTACAGGAGAAATGCTACAATGACTTCAAAACATCTTTTCCAATCGAGCCCTACAAATTAAAACCAGCATTTCAAAGTGTTCAGCAGAAGCTTTTGGTGCTCATTAAAATAAGCAGCCTTCCAAAGTGCCGATTCCAAATTCCCAATTCAAGTACACACCAATTTTTCCCAATGCCAATTTACCTCTGAATCGTGGTTTCATCTTATCGGGTGTAGATACGCTCATATTTCCATCCATTTAACCCTGAATCTACATGGCCGGTGTTGAATCCGTGTCTCCCTCTGAAATCAATAATAAATGAAGCACACTAAAGTACACAAACTAAAAACGCAGCGAAGGCAAAACAAATATCCAGGCTCACATTTTTCTTCTTTCTAGGCTTTTGACAAGGTCCCACACAGGAGATTAGTGTGCAAACTTAAAGCACACGGTATTGGGGGTAAGGTATTGGTGTGGGTGGAGAATTGGTTAGCAGACAGGAAGCAAAGAGTGGGAATAAACGGGACCTTTTCAGAATGGCAGGCGGTGACTAGTGGGGTACCGCAAGGCTCAGTACTGGGACCCCAGTTGTTTACAATATATATTAATGACTTGGATGAGGGAATTAAATGCAGCATCTCTAAGTTTGCGGATGACACGAAGCTGGGCGGCAGTGTTAGCTGTGAGGAGGATGCTAAGAGGATGCAGGGTGACTTGGATAGGTTGGGTGAGTGGGCAAATTCATGGCAGATGCAATTTAATGTGGATAAATGTGAAGTTATCCACTTTGGTGGCAAAAATAGGAAAACAGATTATTATCTGAATGGTGGCCGATTAGGAAAAGGGGAGGTGCAACGAGACCTGGATGTCATTGTACACCAGTCATTGAAAGTGGGCATGCAGGTACAGCAGGCGGTGAAAAAGGCGAATGGTATGCTGGCATTTATAGCGAGAGGATTCGAGTACAGGAGCAGGGAGGTACTACTGCAGTTGTACAAGGCCTTGGTGAGACCACACCTGGAGTATTGTGTGCAGTTTTGGTCCCCTAATCTGAGGAAAGACATCTTTGCCATAGAGGGAGTACAAAGAAGGTTCACCAGATTGATTCCTGGGATGGCAAGACTTTCATATGAAGAAAGACTGGATGAACTGGGCTTGTACTCGTCGAAATTTAGAAGATTGAGGGGGGATCTGATTGAAACGTATAAGATCCTAAAGGGATTGGTCAGGCTAGATGTAGGAAGATTGTTTCCGATGTTGGGGAAGTCCAGAACGAGGGGCCACAGTTTGAGGATAGAGGGGAAGCCTTTTAGGACCGAGATTAGGAAAAACTTCTTCACACAGAGAGTGGTGAATCTGTGGAATTCTCTGCCACAGGAAACTGTTGAGGCCAGTTCATTGGCTATATTTAAGAGGGAGTTAGATATGGCCCTTGTGGCTACCGGGGTCAGGGTGTATGCAGGGAAGGCTGGGGCGGCGTTCTGAGTTGGATGATCAGCCATGATCATAATAAATGGCGGTGCAGGCTCGAAGGGCCGAATGGCCTACTCCTGCACCTATTTTCTATGTTTCAAAAGCATCGCAGACAATTGGAGAATATAGAATAAACCATTTCCAAAGCTTCCATCTTCTCGTGCTTTAACCATCCATCTTACTCAGTCTCCATGCTTCAGTGTGTGCAAGGACAGAGGGATAGAGCAGTATCAACGACTTTGTAGATTGGTCGGTGCAGTGAGACATTAAAAATTCTAACCCAGACATGCAGTCAGACAGCCGCAGGAGAATACTGCACAGAAAAGGAGTCTTCAGCCCGTCAGGTCGGTGAGGAATTATTTAAATTGCCTACTGCCATCGACTGCATCCGGACCGTGACCATCTATATCCCAGTATTTATCCAATCATCTCTTAAACGTTGCCATCGACATCTCAATTCCCATTTGCGTTGGCAGCACTGTCTACACTCTGACGTCAGCACTCTCTACACTCTGATGTCAGCACTGTCTACACTCTGACGTCAGCACTGTCTACACTGACGACCCTCTGGGTGAAGAAGTTTCCCCTCATGTTCCCCTTAAACATTTCACATTTCACCGTTCGCACATGATCCAGTTGTATTCTCGCCCAACATCAGTGGAGAATGCCCGCTTGCATTTACACTCTCTTTAGGCCTCATAATGTTGTATACCTCAGTCAAAGCTCCCCTCAGTCCTCTACCCGCTCGGGAATAAAGGGCAGATACCTGTAATCAACACACATCAAAGTTACTGGTGAACGCAGCAGGGCAGGCAGCATCTCTAGGAAGAGGTACAGTCGACGTTTCAGGCCGAGACCCTTCGTCAGGACTAACTAAAGGAAGAGTTAGTAAGAGATTTGAAAGTGGGAGGGGGAGGGGGAGATCCGAAATGATAGGAGAAGACAGGAGGGGGAGGGATGGAGCCAGGAGCTGGACAGGTGATAGACAAAAGGGATACGAGAGGATCATGGGACAGGAGGTCCGGGAAGAAAGACAGGGTCGGGGGGACCCAGAGGATGGGCAAGAGGTATATTCAGAGGGACAGAGGGAGAAAAAGGAGAGTGAGAGAAAGGATGTGTGTATAAAAATAAGTAACAGATGGGGTACGAGGGGGAGGTGGGGCACTAGTGGAAGTTAGAGAAGTCGATGTTCATGCCATCAGGTTGGAGGATACCAAGACGGAATATAAGCTGTTGTTCCTCCAACCTGAGTGTGGCTTCATCTTTACAGTAGAGAAGGCCGTGCATAGACATGTCAGAATGGGAATGGGATGTGGAATTAAAATGTGTGGCCACTGGGAGATCCTGCTTTCTCTGGTGGACAGAGCGTAGGTGTTCAGCAAAGCGGTCTCCCAGTCTGCGTCGGGTCTCGCCAATATATAAAAGGCCACATCGGGAGCACCGGACGCAGTATATCACCCCAGCCGACTCACAGGTGAAGTGTTGCCTCACCTGGAAGGACTGTTTGGGCGCCTGAATGGTGGTAAGGGAGGAAGTGTAAGGGCATGTGTAGCACTTGTTCCGCTTACACGGATAAGTGGCAGGAGGGAGATCAGTGGGGAGGGATGGAGGTGACGAATGGACAAGGGAGTTGTGTAGGGAGCGATCCCTGAGGAATGCAGGGGGGGGAGGGAAAGATGTGCTTAGTGCTGGGATCCCGTTGGAGGTGGCGGAAGTTACGGAGAATAATATGTTGGACCCGGAGGCTGGTGGGGTGGTAGGTGAGGACCAGGGGAACCCTATTCTTAGTGGGGTGGCGGGAGGACGGAGTGAGAACAGATGTGCGTGAAATGAGGGAGATGTGTTTAAGAGCAGAGTTGATAGTGGAGGAAGGGAAGCCCCTTTCTTTGAAAAAGGAAGACATCTCCCTCGTCCTAGAATGAAAAGTCTCATCCTGAGAGCAGATGCGGCGGAGACGGAGGAATTGCGAGAAGGGGATGGCGTTTTTGCAAGAGACAGGGTGAGAAGAGGAATAGTCCAGATAGCTGTGAGAGTCAGTAGGCTTATAGTAGACATCAGTGGATATGCTGTCTCCAGAGACAGAGACAGAAAGATCTAGAAAGGGGAGGGAGGTGTCGGAAATGGACCAGGTAAACTTGAGGGCAGGGTGAAAGTTGGAGGCAAAGTTAATAAAGTCAACGAGCTCTGCATGCGTGCAGGAAGCAGCGCCAATGCAGTCGTCGATGTAGCGAAGGAAAAGTGGGGGACAGATACCAGAATAGGCACGGAACATAGATTGTTCCACAAAGCCAACAAAAAGGCAGGCATCGCTAGGACCCATAAGGGTGCCCATAGCTACACCTTTAGTTTGGAGGAAGTGGGAGGAGCCAAAGGAGAATTTATTAAGAGTAAGGACTAATTCCGCTAGACGGAGCAGAGTGGTGGTAGAGGGGAACTAATTAGGTCTGGAATCCAAAAAGAAGCGTAGAGCTTTGAGACCTTCCTGATGGGGGATGGAAGTATATAGGGACTGGACATCCATGGTGAAAATAAAGCGGTGGGGGCCAGGGAACTTAAAATCATCGAAAAGTTTAACAGCGTGAGAAGTGTCACGAACATGGGTAGGAAGGGATTGAACAAGGGGGGATAAAACCGTGTCGAGGTATGCAGAAACGAGTTCGGTGGGGCAGGAGCAAGCTGAGACAATAGGTCGGCCAGGACAGGCAGGCTTGTGGATCTTGGGTAGGAGGTAGAAACGGGAAGTGCGAGGTGAGGGAACTATAAGGTTGGTAGCAGTGGATGGGAGATCCCCTGAGCGGATAAAGTCGTGTTCTCTTCACGCCCGGAGAGTGAACCCTTCCCCTGACTCCCTACTCTGTGTGTGATAATCCTCTCCCAATCCGGATCCTGCAGACGATCGGCCGCCGCCGACCCGCTTCAACACAGAACTGAAGGAAAGTCAGGACTGTAAATTACGTCATCAGAGCTGAGGGTGGAGCCTCGGAAACAAGGCAGGTCTGTGGTAAAAAAGGAGCGGGAAAAGGGCGCACGTGACTTTCACAAACATGTACGTCCATGAAATTTTGCAAGATTTTGCAATTTTCGCCGTCAGCTGAAATTCTAACAACAAAAATTTCATAAGAACATGCGAATATAGCACAGATCATGTAGCTGTGTTTAGATATACAAAGATGACACATCGTGCAGCAGTCGACTAAGCACGCAACCTTCAGGTGTGTCTGTGTTAACTCTGTTACGGACCCGTAACGGGTTAAATGAACCAGCAGCAATAGACTACATCTGCAGTCTGGTGTTGATGTTAAAACCACTATCCTTAATAGTATCTACTTAATATAGCAACTTAAACAAGAATGATAAAAAGTTAACAGTGTTATGAGTATACATATGTTTCAATATAACTCCGACACTATTGAGGTCGGGGCGGGGTGGGGGGTGGGGGGAGGTGGTACAAGGCTTAAAATCTTGAGTTGGCAAGGAATGAGAGTTCAGTTCATCCACAGATTACAGGATGTGAGAGAGATATTTGTAATCCAAGGTGAATGTCGAGAGAAGGCATTTATATCGTAATCCACAGTTTCCACGGTGGTAAAGCAGGAAACAATCGCCGTAGATTTTACCCATCGTCGTTCCAAATCCACCTACGAATCATCACCAATAGTAGCTCATCACAGGGGTACCTTTAAAGGGAACTACCACCCAGGCAAGGGTTGACACAAAGGTAGATTCCACAAGGTTGCCCCGGTCACACAACGTGATGGCCGCTTATCGATGTGCTGGGTCGATACTCAACCCACCCTTGTGGGCGCTCGGAAGTTCCAACCTGTGACCCCTCAGTCACTGGCTTCCTTTCATCGTCCGACTGCAACTGCGACTGACCGTGTGTGAGTGAGTGTCCTTGCTTCAATCAAAACAAGCCGCAGAGTCTCATAGCTCCGCACCTCTCTCTCTCTCTTAAGGCTGATTTATACTGTGTGTCAAATGTACGCTGTAGGTACGGCGTAGTGGCGCACCCTACGTAACCCTACGCATTCCCTACGCCGTAGCCTATAACCATATAACAATTACAACACGGAAACAGACCATCTCGGCCCTACTACTCCGTGCCGAACTCTTACTCTTACCTAGTCCCACCGACCGGCACTCAGCCCATAACCCTCCATTCCTTTCCTGTCCATATATCTATCCAATTTAACTCTAAACGTCAACATCGACCCTGCCTCAACCACTTCTGCTGGAAGCTCATTCCACACAGCTACCACTCTCTGAGTAAAGAAGTTCCCCCTCATGTTACCCCTAAACTTTTGCTCTTTAACTCTCAACTCATGTCCTCTTGTTTGAATCTCCCCCATTCTCAATGGAAAAAGCCTATCCACGTCAACTCTATCTATTCCCCCTCATTATTTTAAACACCTCTATCAAGACCCCCTCAACCTTCTAAGCTTCAAAGAATAAAGACCCAACTTGTGCAACCTTTCTCTGTGACTTGGAGATGAAACCCAGGTAATATTCCAGTAAATCTTCTCTGTACTCACTCAATTTTGTGCATTAAAGTGTATACCTTTCTTGCGGAACATCACTGGTCACTGTCTCCCAGGCAGAATTCCCTCCTTCTATTATCTAATCTGCCTGCTATTAATAAGCCAATTCTGAGCGTACGCAACCAGCTTTCGCTCGATCCAATTTCGTCTCACTTTCTGAATGTGCCTATCATGCATAACCCGGTCACATACTTTACAAAATTAATACACACCGAACCGACTGTTCTGTCTTCATCTGCGTTTTTTTTTCACTTTTTCAAGGAATTCAATCAGGCTCATAAGAGGCGACCTGCTCCCACAAAACCATGCTGACTGTTCCCATCCAGAACACGTTTCTCCAGATATTCATAAATCTCCTCTCTAATAATCCTCCCCAATAGCTTCCTCACTACTGACGGAAGACTTACTGGCCTGTAATTCTCAGGACTATCCCTAATGTATTTCTTCAACAAAGAATTAACATTTGTCATCCCACAATTCCCTGGTAGTACTGCTGTGGCCGTTGAAGACGCAAATATCATGTCCAAAAGCGCAGTAATATCTTCGCCCGCTGTCTCTAATTACCTGAGGTATATACCTTCCATCACTGGAGAATGGTTTATTTTTAATGGTTTACAAAGCGTCCAACGCATAATTCTTAACGTAGGCATGTCCCAGTATACGCGCCTTTATACGCTGGATCACATTCATCAAGGTCGCTCTCACTGGTGAATACCGAAACGAAGTATCATTAAAGACCTTCACTGCCTCTTTGCTAGCCAGGCACATGCTTCCTCTTTTATCTCTGATATGTCCCACCCTCTCTCTCGTCACCCTTCTGTTCTTTATGTACCTTAATGCGATCTCCATGGCATTCTCATGTCCCTTTCTAATCTTCTAAATTCAGTTAATTTCCTTCATGGTTACCTTGTGACTTTCGATAGCCTTGCCTGATCTTTACTTCCTGAATCTTAAGTATCTTTCTTTCTTTTTCTTGAGGAGGCGTTCCATATCTTTTTTCAACCATGGTTACTTTACATTACTTTCCGTTCCTCGCCTCAATGAGGCAAGCCTATTCGGAACCCCAATCAACTGTTTCATTAGCAATCATTTATTGCCTATTTCAAGGAGACACCATTTCCCAAATTCGGCTCCAAGTTCCTACCTAATAGCACCAATTAAATACATTCCGTTCTGTCAGCCCCTATCCCAATGTAAGGTTATGGTAAATGTCGAATAGTTGACCCGCGAGGAGATCTGTGTCATTTTCTGGTACTAGATCCTGAATGGACTGTTTTCTAGTCCACCTGTCTGCTTATTGAGAAATTCTGCCATATCTAAATCTTTTAACCTAAGGAAGTGCCAATGAATATTAGGGAAGTTTAAGTTGCCTGTAACAACAACCTTGTTAATATGGCACCTGTCCAAAATCTATCTCCCGATCAGGTCCTCACCGTCTCTGATTTTTATTTTTTGTTTTGTTTTGGAGATAGTGTGCGGGGTGTGTGGTTTCTACAGGATACTCCCAAACGAGTGATTGCTCCGTTTCTGCTTCTGAGTTCCAATCACAGTCTAGCAATAGACAGTCTCTGCACTGTTTCTTCCCTTTTCTCAGCAGTGTTAGACTCTTACTCTGCGTGTGTTTCTGCTTCTGAGTTCCAATCACAGTCTAGCAATAGACAGTCTCTGCACTGTTTCTTCCCTTTTCTCAGCAGTGTTCCACTCTTACTCTCCGTGTGTTTCAACGGCATTCGCTTTACTCTCTTTTACCCGACTCTGTCAGTTTTGAAACGTCTGAACCCGGGTATGATCAGAAACCGTTCCTGCCCTTATGTTTGTCAAGTCTCTACAATAATTTGGAGTGAATCAACCAATATAGCAATCACGCCAGCCCACTGAACGTTTGCCCAGTTTCCTGCCTTATCCGCATGAAGTTTACAACCTTCCGTAATTTTGCAATGTTTGGATGTCCAGGCAAACGATTGTTTGAATTCATGAGCTGCGCATTTGTAAGTGTTTTATTAGAAAACTCCGTTGAATTGCAAATGGACGTAGACATTATCTGCACAGATGGCCATTTAATGTAAACACATACTTCATTCCATTCTTCAGCTCTTTTCTGAACTTCCTCTGTGTCAGTGTATAGAAACAAGTATTAGTGCACATACTCAGAATTTGGAACATGAACCCAAATTGTTGAAGTATATATACTGGGGAACTCAAATATCTGTCTTGATACATATAGTTTTCCGGTTGCCATTTCAGGGAATGAGCTAAATAGGGTATCCAAAATAAAATGAAATTAGCTGATATAACAAATAACAAAATCATTGATCTTCTGCGGTTTTCTATCTCGGTATCCTGCTGATTTTCCCTGCTGTTCCGAAGCCCTCTGCGGACTCTATTTGCTGCAATGATATGTCTTACTGTTAATCCATTGAACACTAGAATTAAGCCGATTGGTAGCAACGGTGTTAAAATGCTATCCAGCAATTCGTATCCTCTCCACGCGGGAGAAGTAGTGTATTCATATGTAAGGGCGCAACGCCACGGCACGTTGTCAATGATGGCGTAAGGTTCAAATACAAAGTAAGCCGGGACACATCTCCCGCAGCTCACTATCACCACGGTCACCATAACCACCGTTGCTGTTCTCTCGGTGCAGTATCGCTCCCGCAGCTTTCGGCAACATATTGCGATGAAACGATCGAAGGTAAAACTGACCGTAAACCAAACAGAACAGTCCATCGTTACAACCCGAAATACAAGTGTGAGAGCGCATACAGGAGTGATGAGCAGGGAACTCGAATAAATGTAGATGTTGTTAGTCTGATCCACTAAAGCGTAAACTAGAACCACCATCAGATCAGCTGTTGCCATTCCAACCAGGTAACGGGAGATACATTTGGAGAGTCCGCACTTTCCCCGAGATAGGATAACAATCGCCGTTAAATTAACTACAAGACATTTGCAGGAAAAAAAAATCGACAAAGAATTATCGTTAGCTGCAACTGTCTGAATATTCACCATTCTTCTAATGCTATGCAGGGTATAGATTTTTTTTTGGAAATCGAAAGCAGAAATCCAGTGTGTGGGGACTCCGTCGGTGCACTCCGGCTGGAGGACAATAATGGACTGGAGTAGCAGGGGGTTGGCGATCTTCCGACAGCTTAGAGACAGGCATCTGATTTCCACGATGCACCTACCGCTGAACGGTCGATCGCTCCATAAACAACATTTTAATTATTAGAGGTGAAACAGCTGAAGGGTTTATTTGTAGTGAAATTAATGAGGTTCAAAGCATAACTTATAAATTAGTGATTATAGAAGAACTGACCTCCTTGTCGATAGTCGACTGGACAGGCATTTGAAGAAGATGCCGATCTGCAAAAGGAACCGCTGTCGCTTAAGAAAGCCGAGCAAGATCAAACTATGAAATATCGGCAACAACGTATTTGACAAAAGAGAAAAAAAAATCATCATATTGGAAAAATATGGAAACTGAAACTGACGGTAGCGTTTGTGCTCAGTAAAAATCCAAAGAGAGCAGCGGAACAAAAGCAAGACGACAGCACCGTACATATAGTAACCCGCTCCAGTATCTTACCAGGGACACCGATCGCTACAATTGCAGGATAGTAAATGGCCGCGATGTAGTAAATCGCTGCATATCCCATACTCCGTCAGAAGCAGCGTTCAGTTGCACGGAACGTTCCAACTGCTCATATGGACCGGTGATCGGTTTTACAGAGTTATATGCAATTCAGAGTAATTCCACCGAGGCAATTAGTGTGGTTATGACATCAGTCACATAAGGGACAACCAGCTACAAAACACTGATATTAAAGTGTTTTTCTCACTCCGAAACCGTGCCATAAATTCGACTCCCCAAGAGATGTTACAGGTTATTAACTTTACAACAGAAGATAATATGAAAGTTACCAATATAATTTCCGAGACACCAGCCTTCAGCAGTCGTGGAAGATTGTGGTTTCAGAATCTGGCCTTGCAATCGGGCTTTCAGATAACAGGGCAAGTGGCCGGATCCCGGGTTGATGAGGAACATATCCTAGCAATTCTTCCAAAGAATTTCGGGCTCTTCGCTTGTTGATGCTACCGTTCTATAAATCGCCGTCAAGACATCCATCACGTTGACACTCCCTTTAGAGCTCCCTCGCTTGGATTGTGTTCGCTTTTTTTTTTATATAGAAATAGCAGAATAGAGTGCAGGGAGCATTTACAAAGATGATGCAAAGCATGTAGTTTCTGAGTTATCGGGAGCGGTTCTGTCGAATAGGGTTTTATTTCCTAAAGCAGATCTGAGGCGTATGACTTTATAGAGGTGCATCAATTCGTGATGATGTTCAGACACAGTCAATGTGCACTGTATCGTTTTCTCCATGATGTTGTGGCATATTAAGTAAAGGGAGTAGGTTTAATTTCAGAGGGCAGAGATGTAGTTGGAATTTGAGGGACATTTTATAACACAGAGTACGGACTGTATCTGGACCGACTGACAAAGGAAGGGGGTGATACAGTGTCATTAACAATACTTAAAGGACAACTGGACAGATTAATGAATGCGAGTGGTTTAGAGAGATGTGAATCAACACGGACGAACGGAACCAGCTCAGATGGCCATGTCGGTCTTCATAGAGATACTGGGCCGAACCACTCTTTTCTGTGCTCGATGATTCCTGAACTCTGCTCTGCCTAGCTACTGCATTCTGTGAACGTGAAGAGATAATTTGATCATTGCGGCTGTAAAGCATTTAGACTGCGTTTCAAATAATCTGCATAATCACAGCTGTATTCCTACTCCTCGCGATAAAGTCCATCATTGATGAACCACGTAGTTATTTCAAGCAGACAAAATACGCTTTGCATTTCTTCAATAAACGCGATTTGATGTTTTTAACTGCTTGATTTTGATTTATTTTTGTTTGTTTGTTTCACTGTAGTTAACCTTGTTGCAATCATAATTCTCTGCCGAGGAAAATGCGGTCTCTCCAAATGTATCACACGCTACCTGGTGGCGATGGCCGCGGCGGATCTAATGGTGGTGATGATCGAAGTCCTGTTCTACCGGATGGGTCGAGCATACGGAGTTGACACGTTCCTGGACAACGCTCCGTTCTGCCTTGTCCACTACGTCATGTGTCACGTGGCCGTTGATTGCTCCGTCTGGTTTCCTATCAATTTCACTTTAGATCACTTTGTGGCCATTTGCTGGACTAAATTTAAAACGAAACACTGCACCCCAAAATTGCTGATTTGGTGATTGGCGTAGTACCCATGTGTTCTGTTTTTTTAAATATCCCATTTTATTTCCTGTACATGGAAGCAGCAACAGTTTTAGTGAGAGTTAAGTGGGTCAGTTTTGGTAGACCCACCCTTCCTTTTTCGGAATCGTTTGATGGGTTTTATTGGGTGGACCGTCTGTTGAATCCGTTACTTTCTTTCTTTCTCATTTTGACCCTCAATGCTCTGACAATCAGACAGATTTTGGCGGCGAGCAGAGTCCGCAGGGGGCTCAAGGGACGTGGAAGTTTCGAGAAACAGCAAGATTGGGAAATGGAAAGCTGGAGACAGCCCATCATTCTGTTTTTCACCCTGTCGGCGAGTTCCTTCTCTGTTGGGCGACAACCAGTCTGGACTTAATTCTCATACGATGCCTCTACACAGACCTAGAGATGTCTATTTGGCTTTTTACAAGCACAGTTTTAGCGATACATACATGGTAAATGGTAGGGCATTGAGGAATGCAGTAGAACAGAGGGATCTGGGAATAACGGTGCATAGTTCCCTGAAGGTGGAATCTCATGTGGATAGGGTGGTGAAGAAAGCTTTTGGTATGCTGGCCTTTATAAATCAGAGCATTGAGTATAGAGGTTCGGAAGTAATGTTAAAATTTGTCAAGGCATTGGTAAGGCCAAATTTTGAGTATTGTTTACAGTTCTGGTTATAGAATTATAGGAAAGATGTCAACAAAATAGAGAGAATACAGAGATTTACTAGAATGTTACCTGACTTTCAGCACCTAAGTTACAGAGAAAGGTTGAACAAGTTGGGTCTTCATTCTTTGGAGCATAGAAGGTTGAGGGGGAATTTGATAGAGGTATTTAAATTTATGAGGGGAATAGATAGAGTTGACGTGGATTGGCTTTTTCCATTGAGAGTGGGGGAGGTTCAAACAAGAGGGCATGAGTTGAGAGTTAGGGGGCAAAAGTTTAGGGGTAACACGAGGGGGAGCATCTTTACTTAGAGAGTGGCGGCTGTGTGGAACGAGCTTCCGGTAGAAGCGTTGGAGGCAGGTTCGATATTGTCATTTAAAGAAAAATTGGACAGGTATATGGACAGGAAAGGAATGGAGAGTTATGGGCTGGGTGCAGGGGGTGGGAGTAAGAGTTCGGCACGGACTAGAAGGGCGGAGATGGCCTGTTTCCATGCTGTAATTGTTATATGGTTCTGTGATTCAGAATTTCAGCAGCTGCACAAATACATTTATTTACGGATGACCCAGACCAGGTTCAGAGAGCAGCTGAAAGTTGTTCCTCTCTCCCACGCGACTTTAGTTTCCAAAATATTTAGACGTCTGTACCGCTCAGATGAAGTGGTCAAATAATTTCTAATTTCGAAAATAATCTCACACTTGCTCTACAAACTTATTAACAATTTCAACTTCCAGAAAGCTTTGCTGTTTTCAATGAATACAACAATTGCTCCCAACGGGTCTGCATTGGCTTTCTGTCTTTGAAAGAATCTACCTGTCATACATTAAGTTGCCTGGCGACTTCCTTTTTGTGAAATGTTATTTGCCTTGCACATTATAACACCTAAAATCCGATATTTAAACTGCGTACTGTAGATCCATTTTTGAAGTGTCCATTACACGAATCTTTGGAATGATCGAGCCGTGTCTGCCGATCCCGGCATCCATTCCCTTTCTCTCTTCTTCAGTTCTCTCTCTCTCTTCAGTTAATGTTCCAGTTTGCCGACTGTACGAGCACGTTGCTGGGAGATTTATTGCACGTGTTCTGCCTGACTAACGCTTTCTATATTGAGCACAAGACGACGCCCGCAATGTGATTGAGATCATAATATTGCTTCTGCGAGCTTCACTGTAACTCGACAACACATCAGTACATCTTCCCTATTGGCCTGACGGTATTTACATCCAGAAACTAGTTTTCCATTGCTACAGCTATTTTACAGCACGGCCCCTTTACAGTAAAACTGTCGGATATGAGAAACATTGGACTCAATTTTAGACTTTACATTCTTTTTGTATTCCACTAGTTTAAAAATCTATATCTTCCTAATTCCTACATTGAGGGTGAGCCATTGTTATGCCTGTAACACAAGCTGTCTTCTTGTTTTATAAATTTCAAGATTTGTGACTATTTTTGCGGGAATGCTGTACTGTAATAGTTTCGAACTCCGTCTTCGCTTGCCGTGCCATGTGTCCCAAGGAGCTGGGATGTAAACAATTAGCGCGAATTGATGGCTCTGGGCCTGTACTCGCTGAGCTTAGAAGAATGGGAGGAGATGGCATTGTTTTCCATTGAACAGCGGAAGGTCTGGATAAACACGATGTGCAGAGTGGGGTGAGTCTACCACTAGAGGGCGCAGCCTCGGAATTGAAGGACGTCCATGTAGAACAACGATGGGGAAACTTCTCTTCAGTCAGGAGGCGGTAAATCTGGGAATTTGTTGTCGCAGACGGTTATGCAGGCCATGTCATTAGGTACACTTAGGGAGGTGGTTAATAGTTTCTAAAATAATCAGGGCATAAAAGGTTACGGGGAGAAGACATGAGAATGTGGATGAAAGGGATTCCTTTCTTCCTCATTTTGACCCTCAATGTTCTGACCGTCAGAGAGAGTTGGCCAGCGAGTCGAGTCGCAATGGGTTCAAGGGAAGGGGAAATTTCGGGAAACAGCGAGATCCGGAGATGGAAATCTCGAGACAATCCATCATTCTGTTTTCCACCCTGTCGTCAGGTTTCCTTCTCTGTTGGGCGACGAGCACACTGGTCTCCATTCTCAGGCGATGCCTGTACACAGACCTGGTAATATCTATTCCGCTCTTTCAGGGACAGTTTGGGGTTCTGTGATTCAGCATTTCAGCAGCTGCACAAATACATTCATATACAGTGTGACCCAAAACAGGTTCAGAGAGCAGCTGAAAGTCGTTCTTCTCTCCCCCGCGAATTTAGTTTCCAAAATATTAAAAGTCTGTACCGCTCAAAAGTGAAATGATCTATTGTGGTCTCCTGTTCAACTGCTGAATTCCAAAAAAATGTCAGGCGACATTCTGTGTGATATTCCTGTTGGGGCTGAATAAACACACAATCATTCTCCAATTTATACACCGTTTTCGTTGACAAGTTAACGAAGAAGTCCGGAATTCATTTTTACTTTTAGCTGCGATCAACGTTTGATTACTTACTTAAACTGTAGGCAAATGTTTACCGCACTTGTTTCCAGCCTAAGAAATCCGTCTCTGACCGAAAAAAACCGTGCCTCACATTTGTATTTCTGAGGAAAATAATTCTGAAGTGATGAAGCCACTGGAAGCGTCTGGCTGTCGCGCTGCTCGTTTTGTATATCCACTTGCACGATCACCCGGTAAAATGAGCGGGGCAGAATCTGTCGTGGCGCTACATACTGGTACTATGGGGCTTAATGTCATTTAGAGAAGAATGTTCATTTGAGCAGAAGATCTGTCAGTGGTAATGCAAAACCTCTTCAGGGATACTATCTGGATTTAGGGGAATGTCAGTGTGATACCAATAAAGTTATACCCCTTTTATTCGAGTTTCTTTCCGCGGTTAATGCTGCCTGAAATAATTATTACCAACAGATGTCTGATCTCATATCCGGCATTGAAGGCAATTTAAGCAACTTAAATCTAGATTTTCCGGAGTCGTTAGCTCTCCCGCCGTTACGTTTCCTGCTCCTTGCTCTTCAATGCTACTGTTTTACCCCTTAATCCATTTCCCACATTACAGTTTGCGGAATCGCTGACAAGGTCGACAATAATCACAAGTAGTAATAGAAAATGCCTCTTCATATTAGTAAGCATTGAAAGTCGTCAAGTTATTTTTCACCTGGAAAAGGCTGGACCAGTGACTGACACTTCCGAAGTTCCCCAGTGAACTTCAAATGTCCTTTTGGAAATAACTTCCCAAACTAATTAGAAGGGGAATTTTATTCTATTTAATTGAATTCAAATTTCCAAAAAAAAAAACATTTTGAGTTGGGAATGCATTCTCCAATGCTCAGGTGTGCTAACGGAATGATGCAAGGAGCATTTCCGCCATATTTCGTGAATCCGACGGTCAACGTGGACTTATAGATGTTAATGTTCCGCAGTGTGAAAATTGAAGAAGGAAGTTCCTGCAGCTGATCCATTTCCTCTGCACTTGTATGTGCCTTCGGTCGGCTGAATTCAAATGGATGAAAGAGAACGTGCCCGCCACTCATAAACTCGTTGGACAAATAGAACAAGTGTTACTCCAACTACTCCGAGAGGCGGCAGTCGTGTGTCATTTATTCATATGAAGAAGACTGGTTTTCGGATTGGTCATCGTCTTTAGTAGAGCTAACCTGTAACTTTAAATTTCGCTTTTGCTCGGTAAATCAGTGCTAAGCTTTATAATATACACTAATATTTTTTGCTAATTAACAGTGAAACTTCAACATTGAATGGTAACAGCGCCGGCTTTCTGTTATATGAAAAAATTGGAGCGACGGTTTAGACTATCGGTCGAAGATGGAGAACTGTGAGGGAATATGAGTACCAGAACACTAAGCAGGTTTATTATCGCCGGTATGTGTCGTGAGATCTGTTAACTTAGCAGCAACAGCTCAATGTAATACATGATAATATATAAAGCAAGAAAATAAATACGTAAATTACCATCGACTTTACTTCAAACTTCCACCCAGCCCTCAGATTCACTTGGTCCATCTCGGACACTTCTCTCCCCTTTCTCGATTTCTCGGTCTCCATCTCTGGAGACAGACTGTCCACTGACATCTTCCACAAGCCCACTGACTCTCATAACTACCTCAACTATACCTCTTCCCACCCCGCCACATGCAAAAATGCCATTCCCTATTCCCAGTTCCTCCGTCTCTGCCACATCTGCCCCCAGGATAAGGCTTTCCATTCCAGGACATCTCAAATGTCCTCTTTCTTTAAGGATCGTGGTTTCCCTTCTGCCGTCATCAATGATGCCCTCACCCGCATCTCCTCCATTTCCTGCACTTCAGCCCTCACCCCATCCTCCCGCCACCACAACAGGGACAGAGTTCCCCTTGTCCTCACCTACCACACCGCCAGCCTCTGGATCCAGCACATTATCCTCCGCAACTTCCGCCACCTTCAACAGGACCCCACCACTAAGCACATCTTTCCCTCTCCACCCCTCTCCGCTTTCCGCAGGGGTCGGTCCCTCCGCGACTTCCTGGTCCACACGTCCCTCCCCACGGATGTCCCACCCGGCACTTATCCCTGTAAGCGTAACTGCTGCACCTGTCCCTACACCTCCTCTCTTGCCACCATTCAGGGCCGCAAACAGTCCTTCCAGGTGAGGAAACACTTCACTTGTGAGTCTGTTGGGGTCATAAGACCATAAGACAAAGGAGCAGAAGTCGGCCATTCGGTCCATCGAGTCTGCTGCGCCATTTTATCATGAGCTGATCCATTCTCCCATTTAGTCGCACTCCCCCGCCTTCTCACCATAACCTGTGATGCACTGGCTACTCAGATACCTATCAATCTCTGCCTTAATAAGCCCAATGACCTGGCCTCCACTGCTGCCCGTGGCAACAAATTCCATAGATTCACCACCCTCTGACTAAAGAAATTTCTTCGCATTTCTGTTCTGAATGGGCGCCCTTCAATCCTTAAGTCATGCCCTCTCGTACTAGACTCCCCCATCATGGGAAACAACTTTGCCACATCCACTCTGTCCATGCCTTTTAACATTCGAAATGTTTCTATGAGGTCTCCCCTCATTCTTCTAAACTCCAAGGAATACAGTCCAAGAGCGGATGAACGTTCCTCATATGTTAACCCTCTCATTCCCGGAATCATTCCAGTGAATCTTCTCTGTACCCTCTCCAACGTCAGAACATCCTTTTTTTAAAAAAAGGAGACCAAAACTGCCCACAGTACTCCAAGTGAGATCTCACCAGCGCCTTATAGAGCCTCAACATCACATCCCTGCTCCTATACTCTATTGTCTAGAAATGAATGCCAACATTGCATTCGCCTTCTTCACTACCGACTCAACCTAGAGGTTGACCTTAAGGGTATCCTGTACGAGGACTCCCAAGTCCCGTTGTAGCTCAGAACTTTGAATTCTTTCCCTATTTAAATAATAGTCTGTCCGTTTATTTCTCCTGCCAATGTGCATAACCATACACTTTCCAACATTGTATTTCATTTGCCACTTCTTTGTCCATTCTTCCAATCTATCCAAATCTCTCTGCAGACGCTCCGTTTCCTCGGCACTACCGGCCCCTCCACCTATCTTTATATTGTCAGCAAACTGAGCCACAAAGCCATCTATTCCATAACCCAAATCGTTGATGTACAATGTAAAAAGAAGCGGCCCCAACACGGACCCCTGTGGAACACCACTGGTAACCGGCAGCCAACGAGAATAGGATCCCTTTATTCCTACTCTCTGTTTCCTGCCAATCTGCCAACGCTCTATCCACGTATGTAACTTTCCCGTAATTCCATGGGCTCTTATCTTGTTAAGTAGCCTCATGTGTGGCACCTTGTTAAAGGCCTTCTGAAAATCCAAATATACAACAACCACTGCATCTCCCTTGTCTAGCCTACTTGTAATTTCCTCAAAAAATTGTAATATGTTTGTCAGGCAGGATTTTCCTTTCAGGAATCCATGCTGAGTTCTGCCTATCTTGTCATATGCCTCCAGGTACTCTGTAACCTCATATTGACAATCGACTGTAACAACTTCCCAACCACCGATGTCAAGCTAACAGGTCTATAATTTCCTTTTTGCTTCCTTGCCCCCTTCTTAAATAGCCGAGTGACACTTGCAATCTTCCAGTCCTCCGGAACCATGCCAGAATCTATCGACTTTTGAAAGATCATCGCTAATGCCTCCGCAATCTCCACAGCTACTTCCTTCAGAACACGAGGGTGCATTCCATCTGGTCCGGGAGATTTATCTACCTTTAGACTATTCAGCTTCCTGAGTACTCTCTCTGTCGTAATTGTGACTGCGCACACTTCTCTTCCTTGCCACCCTTGTGTGTCTGGTATACTGCTGATGTCTTCCTCAGTGAAGATTGATGCAAAATACCCGTTCAGCTCCTCTGCCATCTCCTTATCACCCATTACAATTTCTCCAGCATCATTTTCTATCGGTCCTATATCTACTCTCACCTGTCTTTTACTCTTTATATACTTGAAAAAGCTTTTAGTATCCCCTTTGATATTATTTGCTAGCTTCCTTTCATAGTTAATGTTTCCCCTCTTTAATGACCTTCTTAGTTTCCTTTTGTAAGCTTTTAAAAACTTCCCAATCTTCTGTCTTCCCACTAATTTTTACTTCTTTGTATGCCCTCTCCTTTGCTTTAACTTTGGCTTTGACTTCTCTTGTCAAACACGGTTGGATCTTTTTCCCATTCCAAAACGTCTTCTTTTTTGGAATATACCTGTCTTGCACCTTCCTCACTTCTCACATAAACTCCAACCACTGCTGCTCTGCCGTCTTTCCCGCTAGTGTCCCTTTCCAGTCAACTTTGGCCAGTTCCTCTCTAAAGCCACTGTAATTTCCTTTACTCCACTGAAATAACGACACATCAGATTTCGGCTTATCTTTTTCAAATTTCACAGTGACCTCAATCATGTTATGATCACTGCCTCCTAAGGGTTCCTTCACCTCAATCTCTCCAATCACCTCCGGTTCATTAGACAATACCCAATCCAGTACAGCCGATCCCCTAGCAGACTCAACAACAAGCTGTTATAAAAAGCCATCTCGCAGACATTCTACAAATTCTCTCTCTTGAGATCCAGTGCTGACCTGATTTTCCCAATCCACCCGCATGTGAAAATCCCCCACAATTACCATAACAGTGCCTTCTGACAAGCCTTTTCTATTTCCTGTTGTAATTTGTAGTCCACATCTCTGCAGCTATTTGGAGGCCTATAAATAACTGCCATCAGGGTCCTTTTGCCCCTGCAATTTCTTATCTCAACCCATAAAGACTCTGCACCTTCCTAGCTGAGATCACCTCTTTCTAATGATTTAATATCATTTCTTACCAATAAAGCCACGCCTCCTCCTCTGCCTTCTTTCCTATCCTTCCGATACACCGTGTATCCTTGGACGTTCAGCTCCCAGAGACATGCATCCTTTAGCCAGGTCTCAGTGATGGCCACAATATCATACCTGCCAATCTGTAGCTGTACGACAAGATCATCCACCTTATTTCTTATGCCGCGTGCATTTAAGTACAACACCTTAAGACCAGTATTTGATACTTTTTTCTTTGATTTCACTGCAACTTTATTGCACCGCAACTCATCCCAATGGCGGCAAATTCACCCCATCACCTGCCTGTCTTTCCTGACATCTTTACTGCTCACTATCTTAGGTTTATTTCTGTTTTCCCCTTCCTCTGCTCTATCATTTCGGTTCCCATCTCCCTGCCAAATTAGTGTAAACCCTCCCTAACAGCTCCATTAATCTTTCCCGCCAGGATATTGGTCCCCTTCGGGTTCAGGCGTAACTTATCCTTTTTGAACAGGTCATACTTCCCCCAGAAGAGATCCCAATTATCCAAGAATCTGAAGCCCTGCCCCCTACACCAGTCTCTCAGCCAGGCATTCATCTGCCTGATCCGACTATTCTTGCCCTCGCTAGCACGTGGCACAGGTAGCAATCCCGAGATTACTACCCTGGAGGTCCTGCTTCTCAGCTTCCTTCCTAACTCCCAGAAATCTCTCTTCAGGACCTCCTCCTTTGTCCTATCTATGTCATTGGTACCAACATGTACCAAGACAACTGGCTGCTCGCCCTCCTCCTTGAGAATATTCTGGACCCGATCCGAGACATCCCGTACCCTGGCACCTGGGAGGCAACACACCATGCGGGTATCTCTGTCGGGCTCACAGAATCTTCTGTCCGTTCCCCTGACTGTGGAATCCCCTACGACTACCGCATTCCTCTTCTCCTTCCTTCCCTCCTGCACAACAGCACCAGGCTCAGTGCCAGAGACCCGGTCACCGTGGGCGTCCCCCCTCAACAGCATCTAGAACAAGATATTTGTTGCTGAGGGGGGCAGCCACAGGTGTACTCTCCACTATCCGGGCATTTCCCTTCCCTCCCTTCACAGTGACCCAGTTTTCTGCCCCCTGTAGCCTAGGGATGACTAGCTCCCTGTAGCTCCTGTCTATCACATCTTCACTTTCCCTGATAAGCAGTAGGTCATCAAGCTGCAGCTGCAGATCCCTAACACGGTCTCTGAGGAGCTGCATCTCGGTGCACCTGGCATAGATGTGGCCATCAGGGAGGCTGGAGGTCTCCCAGGATTCCCAATTCTGACACCCTGAACAAAGCACTAACCCTGTAGGCATGCTACCTAATTCTACAGGAATGAAACAGGAAAAATAAGACTACTCACCCACTTACCTCGCTAAACAGACGAACTTTTTTAAACCGTTGGTTCGTACCGTTAGCTGTGAGAGCCCTGCTGTTCCTGTCTGTCCGGGCCGATTCGCCAAAGGGGTAAAAAAAGGAGTTGGTGCTTCGCTTTCCTCTCTTCCCGTTTACCGCCGAAGCCCATTGAAGCCAAAGCCCTACACTCTGCTCCCACTCACTCCGCTGCCTGCTGTACAGGGTGGTCTCCTTTTCAAACTCTCCGCGCTGTCCTGTTACGTCACGCGCCTGCGCAGTCCCGTCCTTCTTGCACTCGAAGAAGTTTTTTAAACAAAACAGCCTTCCTTCAGAATTCAGCTCCCACGACGCTCTGCAGTCCCGATCCTCTGATGTCTTTTGAGAAAGTAGTAACTAAATACTCTCTCGTATTCAGATTTCTTGCAATATCTTCAGGTCAGACACTTCTTACAAAAATATTTAGGTAATTTTCCATATATACAGGATTCTGACCTGTTAGATATTACGTATTTTAAAAATGAAACCTTTTGTGAAAGTCTTTATTGGGAAAATTTATAATTTATTGTTACAACAGCATAATTATCCTTCACTTAAAATTAAGCAAGACTGGGAGAGCGAACTTAACATGACCTTGCTAACAGAGGACTGGTTGCGAATATTGAAATTGGTTAATTCTTCGTCGGTCTGTACCTGTCACTCTTTAATTCATTTTAAAATTGTACATCGTTACTATTTGACAAAGGAGTTTTCTAATGTTGATAATCAGTGTGATAGATGTAAAACCGAGACACCTACATTGACACATATGTTTTGGTCGTGTTCTGTTTTGGATCCTTCTTGGAAATCTATTTTCTCTACAATTTCTAAAGTTATAAAAAAAAATTTACAACCTAATAAGTTGGCAGTTTTGTTTGGTATAATCGCTCAACATATTCATGGTATTTCTTTCTCAGACCAGCATGTAATTGCATGCGTTACATTATTGGCCAGAAGGGCTACTCTGTTGAAATGGAAAGATGCTTCTGCTCCCACGCAATGGATCTCACAGGTGATGCTGTGTCTGAATTTGGAGAAAATTGGAAGTCGAACTTTTGAGCCTCGATTTGATTTTGAGAAAAGCTCAAGTTCATTTGCTCGCTACTATCATCTGACTTGAGTTTCATTCCGAATTTTGTTTGAATGGATTTCAGTTGGCGGATTGATGGTTTTCTTTTATGGAAGCTCGGATGACGTAGAGCTCCGAGGGTGTGCTCCTAATGTTTTTTTTTTAGTTAGTAGTTTTTTTTTCTTTAAAAAAATATTCGTAATACTTTATATTTTATTATTATTGCTGACATAATGCTTAATTTTGTTAACCAATTATTTGGTAATTTAATTCTTCGTTGTACATATTAATATATTGACTTGATTACCTTAATGTACTTTGTGTCGATCTTTAATAATGATTATTAAAGGATTTTTAAAACGAACACAGGGACTTTGACGGCAGAAATGTGGGTCACAACGATGGCGCTGATCTACACTAACAGAACGTAGGTCGCTCCACTGGGGAAGAGAGGTGGATATAAACTGGTGAATGCAGGAAAATAAATCGATTGAAATGATCGTCAGTGAGCCAGAGTGAGGGATCATGCGCGATGGGAAAACTGGCGAGGAATGAGACGGACAAGGACAACGCGGGCTCCATTGGTGCAGAGATTGCCTGCAATGAGTGGGTAATTGATTTGGCCAGGCAGGGAAACATCACTAATTCATGACATCCTGGCAGCAACGAGAGCCAGGGGATGTTTTATCGCGTCCTTCAGTTGCTCCCTGAACTTGTTCTGGGTGACGGCGTAAAGAGCCGTGTTTGTGCAGCAGCATCGAGCCCAGTTCTCGCAGAGAATCAGGAGGCAGCGTCACGGCAGAGGAATCAGACAGCAGTTTCCACGCAGAATACACAGTGAACGGTGCCCACAGCAGGACGAAATTGCCAGAGATGATCAGCAGTAAAACGAGGGATTTCCTGCGGCTCTCCATCTGCGGGTCCCTGTCACCCTGTCCCTTGTCAGCACGCCGGAGTCTCCTGCGCCCTCTGCTGGTGACTAGAACATGCCGGACGGTGAATCCATTCGTCAGGAGAACCAGCAGGAATGGGATTACAGGGGTGAGGAGGTAATTAAATAAGTCAATTGATATTGCGACAGATAAAGAGAAATAATACACGGTATCTAGACAAATAAATGGAGCGATCAACACTGCATAATACCGTGAGAGCCGGAAATACCAGTAAATGCTCCTTAAACAGCTGATTACAGTCACTGTCCCCAGAATCACAGCCGCAGTTTTCCCGGTGCAATATTTTGTTTTCAGTTTCCGGCAACAAATGGCCACAAACCGGTCAAATGTGAAGGTGACGGTGAACCAGACCGAACAATCGGTGGCGGCGTAAAGCAGGACGGCGTGGATTTTACACACGGGTGTATCCGCAGCCCAGAGGAAAAGTTCCAGTTCGACGTAAATATTCGGAATCCTGCTCAATATTAGGTCCAGGACAACGATCATAAGATCCGCCGCTGCCATGGCAACCAGGTAGCGAGTGACAACTCTGGAGAGACCGCACTTTCCTCTGGACAAGATTTAAATGGTCACCAAGTTCACTGTGAGGGGGATAAAAAAAATAGTGGAGACACATCCGGAAGCGTTCTACATTGTCATACAATTTATCGGATTTGTTTTTTTGTGTCTAGTCACAGGAGTAAATAAATGCTCCTCGGAAAGTCTATCAAGAAAATCAATTATTAGAATCAAATCGTTAGTGAAGTCACTGAACAATCAACCGTAATATTTGAGGGCCGGTATCACACAGGAAACATAGAAACATAGACACATAGAAAATAGGTGCAGGAGTAGGCCATTCGGCCCTTCGAGCCTGCACCACCATTTATTATGATCACGGCTGATCATCCAACTCAGAACCCCGCCCCAGCCTTCCCTCCATACCCCCTGATCCCCGTAGCCACAAAGGCCATATCTAACTCCCTCTTAAATATAGCCAATGAACTGGCCTCAACTGTTTCCTGTGGCAGAGAATTCCACAGATTCACCACAGCAGTGAATAACACAGATAGCGATTACTGATAATTGGTAACTTTCTATATGTTGAAGGGAAAGATGTAAATCGAACTTCAAATACGAGCTGTACAGAAACTTACAATCAATTAGATAAATTTCGGCAAGAATAACTGTTTAGATCAAGGGCAGACTCCCTCCCCTGATCATTATGCATTACTCTGCAAAAGTCTTTGGCAAACATATATTTAGTTAGGTAGCCTAAGCGTTTTGCACAATACCGTATTGTCAACGTAGAGCGGAGAACCAGGTTGCAAATCTGGCGGAAAAAATCGATGTTGAAATTTATTGTCAATTACAGAATATCTCCCCGGTGCTTCCCGCTCCTTCCCCTCTCCCTCCCACTTTTCCCAACTACGATTCTCTCACCCTGACCGCTTCCCACTCTCAGTCGCCAACCGACACCCATATCAGAATCAGATTTAACGTCACCATCTGAAGTCAAGAAATCAGTTCCTCTTTTTTGTGGCAGCAGTACAGTGGAATACATACAATACCACGGTTCTGTGGCGTGGTCTCGGGCATCCTCGCTCTATATAAAGTACTGTCACTGGCCTGACAGCAGTAGCTCCGGTGAATTCGCTCGATGTGCGAGTGATTCCGAACAGCGGAATCCATCCAAGTTTCACACAACCCATTAACCGATTTGAAGCTGCTGCCCTAAAGCTCGGAGAAGCTGGTCGACTCTCTGACACATTCAGCGGGAGACCAGATTTTGCTGCAGCCGATGTTACGTTCACAAGCCGAAAGTTAACTGGGCAAATGATATTCCTTTGGAATTTTTCTTCCACGGTTCTTTAGCCCCTTCAGATACTCCTGCCCTTACTAAAGAGATTATCCTCCATTCCTTTGCATTTAATTTGATTCGTGGTAAAAATTTACTTCCCCGCAATAATGACCCTCTTTTATCCCCAAAGCAATGCATCACTGTCAGAATTTCATGGCCTGTTCGTAATCGTTCAGTGCGCAGATTTTTTGTTTAGTTTTTGTCGCTTCAGAGCACCGACAGAGTTGACAGTCAAATGTAAACGGCGACGATAATAAAATCATCAGTTGAGGATTTTTTGAATTTCAGTGGAATGAGTTTTGTACCAGGACTACTCTAAATTACTGAGATCACAGTCAATTTTCGCGGGTCAAAAAAATTCAAAGATAAAACACACAGAGAAAGGACAAACACGAGGAAATCTGCAGATGCTGGAATTTCAAGCAACACACAGAAACATTGCTGGTGAACGTAATTTTCAACAGAAAGGACAATGGCATTTTATAATTGCTGAGTTCCGATCATAGAATCACATCTGATACGGGTATCGATTGGAGGCAGATCGTCAGAGGAGAGCGAATGATTGTGAGAATATTTTAACGATAATATAGTAAAAATGAGATCCTTTTCCTTTTTATTTTGTATAAAATGCCAATTGAATTCAAGGATAAATTCTGAACTTCGAACTGTATTGTATATAGACAACTACATTTTCTGGCGCACAATGTTATTCAGATGAACATTGTTTGAAACGACCAGAGAATGAGAGTCGGGAATATTCACCATAAGGTAACTTCTAACAGGAGAAAACAGATAACAAGCCGTCTCTCTTTATCATTATTATAACCCAATTCTGAGAAAGCCTCAGAGTGACATTTGAAAAGCGAATGAAGGATTGTTTAAAATTACGTGAATTACCACAGGAAAGGACAGAGGTGAAACAATTCAGACATTTGCTCACAAACTCCGGTAATGCGGAGATGGAGCTGCAGCGGGACGAATGCCAGTGGTGAACCGTGAGGAAAGGATCACGGATTCCCTGGACAGCCCGGGAGTTTAGAGCAGACAGTCGGTTCTGGGAGAAGTGGGAAGGCGGGATGTTCTGTTCGATGACGTGGCAGCACGTACGGAGCTGGGCGGGGCTGGGTGCGCGGTGACGTTGGCGGCTGGTTCATCATCAGACCGGTTGTCTGCGAGAATAATCCGCACCTGGAAGTCAGATTGAATTCCGCTGCAAACACAAGGAGAGGAAGCAACTTGACTCAAAAGCCGATATTTTCGAGCGGGCGATGGAGCGACTGAGAGGAAGCAACGCTTCCAGAGGCAAAATATCAGAACCTCGTTTATGAACTGATGTGAGCAACGATTGAACGGAGTTTACCGATTGGATCAATGGCCATTACACCCGCAGATTTACAAGAACCACAGTAAACAGAATCGTTGCAGAATTTGAACCTTTGGGGATTTCTTACCTGGAGTGTGCGACAGCAGCAGTAATTTCAAATGGGTGATAAATATTAGAAAGCAGTTAAATATTGTTGTATAGTTGAGTTTTGGAGAGACACTCACCGGGAAGGACAATGATAGCGAGACAAGGGTAGTAAATCACTTGAATGACTTTTAATGCGTGCGTGATTCGAAGATCCAAGGTCATCCATTCATGCTTCGCAAAGATAAATTGAGCAGCCCAGAAGACATTGTTCCGAGTTTCTTTCACATTCCACGCTGCTGTTCCCGGACTCTGACCCATTACGGAGCCAGCAAACCTTCCTTCCGCAGAGTGTGCTCTCTCTGTCCGGCTGTGTGGATCGGCGAACCGCTGTGAGTATCGGAGCGGCTGCTCGGTGAGAACTCAGTGATTCCGATGCTTATTAATAGGAGAGGGGAACTCCCTTGTGACGCCGAAACCCTCCGTGGAAATGACGATATCGGCATTTAATGAAATGACAGATGCAGTTAACCCTTTCTGCACAGCAGCTAAGTAGCAGGTGCGGAGGTGTTGTAAAATAATTTCGAGCAATGAAGTTTTATGAGTTCACAATTTGTTTATTAAAATATTCAGTAGAGTTAGCAAAAACTGAGTCAGAGTAAAATTCGAAGTTAAGGTGAGAATAAAATGTGCAGATTCTCTCATTAAGTTCCTTTAAATAAAACAGGTATTTGTTTCAAAAGCTTACTTTTCATATATTCTGAATGGAAGCAGGGTGGCATAAGTATTTGGCTGAGAGAGTGAGAGGGAGAGAGAGATAGCGAGGGGGGAGAGAGGGAGAGAGACACAGGCAGACAGACAAAGAGGGGGAGGAGAGAAAGAGAAAATGAGAGAGTGAGAGAGGCAGAGTGAAAGAGACAGACAGAATGAGAGAGAGAGAGAGAGAGAGAGAAAGAGAAAGAGACAGACAGACAGACAGACAGACAGACAGGCAGATAGACTACAGAGGGAGGGAGAGAAGGAGAGAGAGAGAGAGAGACAGAGAGAGACTGATAGAGGGAGGGAGAGAAGGAGAGAGAGACAGAGAGAGACTGATAGAGGGAGGGAGAGAAGGAGAGAGAGACAGAGAGAGACTGATAGAGGGAGGGAGAGAAGGAGAGAGAGACAGAGAGAGACTGATAGAGGGAGGGAGAGAAGGAGAGAGCCTGACAGAACGTTCTCCCATCTACAGAAGTTTTTGAGTGTTTTTTATTGACAGATCAAATCACTTCAAACTAAAAATGAAGTATAGTCGCTGTCTTGCCTTCTTTACAGCTGCATTGACATATTGGGACCAGGATCAGAGATCCAGACACCCAGGGACCTGAAACAGCTCACTCCACTTCTGATCTCTCTATGAGGATCGGTATCTGATCCTTTTCCTTACCGTTCCTGAAGTCCACAATCAGCTCTTCCGTCTTACTGACGTTGAGTGTCAGGTTGTGGCTGAGACACCAATCCACTAGTTGGTATATCTCGTTCCAGTGCACCCTCTCGTCTCCATATCATATTCTACCAACAATGGTTGTATTTACAGTGAATTTACAGATGAGCAATGCCTAGCCATACGGTCATGGGTGTACAGACAGTAGAGCAGTGGGCTAAGCCCACAGCCCCGAGGTGCACCAGTGTCAATCATCAGCGTGGAGGAGATGTTATCAAAAATCCGCACAGACTGTGGTCTTCCAGTTGGGAAGTCGAGGATCCAGTTGCTGACGGAGGTACAGAGGCCCATGTTCTGTGACTTCTCAATCAGGATTGCGGGAATGCTGGTGTTGAAAGCTGAGCTATTGTCACCAGACAGCATCCTGCATAGGTATTTGTATTGTCCAGGTGGTCTGAAGCCGTATGAAGATCCGCTAACATTGCATCTGACGTTGCGCTGTCGTGGCGATAGGAAATTTGCAGTGGATCCAGATGCTTGTTGAGACAGGAGTTCACTCTAGTCATAACAAACCTCTCAACGCATTTCATCACTGTCGATGTGAGTGCTACCGGGAGACAGCCATTAAGGCAGCTCTCATTAATCTTCCTAGGCAGTGGTATAATTGTTGATTTTCTTTTGAAGTAGTAGGAAATTCCGCCTGTAGCGGTGAGGGGTTGAAAATATCCTTGAATAGTCCCGCCAGTTGGTTGTCATAGGTTTTCAGAGCCTGACCAGGAATTCCACTGAACCTTTCACCTTGAAAGGATTCACTGTCTTTAAAGACAGACTAACATCGGCCTCTGAGACGGAGATCACAGCGGCACCGGGCGCAGCAGTTATATTCTCCCTTTCAAGGCGCCCATAGAAGGCGTTGGGTATATCTGGTAGTGAAACATCGCTGCCATTCATACTGTTGGGTTTTGCTCTGTAGGATGCAATGTCTTGCAAACCTGCCAGAGTTGTACATCCGATGTCGCCTCCAACCTCGTTTGAAATTGTCGCTTGGTCCTCCGCAATTTTTACCAGGTTTTCCGGTACACACCCAGGTCGCCAGATTTAAATGCTACAGATCTAGACTTCAGCAGAGACATACCCTCTGGTTCATCCACGGCTTTTGATTTGGGAATGTACAGTAAGTCTTTGTAGGCACACACTCATCCACATAGGTTTTAATGAAGCTGGTAACAACTGCAGCATACTCATCCAGATTTGAAGATGAATTCCTGAATACAGTCCAGTCCACCGATTCAAAGCAGTCCTGTAGGCGCTCCTGCGCCTCCCTTGTCCGTACCTTCTTGGTCTTCATTGCAGGCACTGCAGTCTTCAGTCCCTTCCTATACTCAGGGATTACAAGTACAGCCAGGTGATCAGACTTCCCGAAGTGAGGGCGTGGAATAGCACGGTAGGCATTATTGATGGTGGTGTAACAATGGTCCAGTCTGTTGTTTCCTCTGCTATTGCAAGTGATCTGTTGATGGTAATTTCTTGATGATTTTTTCCCAGACTGTCCTGGTTAGCATCCCACAAACTGCTGGTGAAGGCGCTAGGGGGCGCTGTTTCCTGCCTGTGGATCACATTGCCCCTTCCTTATGCCACCGAATGTAGGCTTCACACCATTTCGATTTTTTTACTGAACTGTCTGTCCTCTCTCTTTTCTCTAACAACCTGGAAACGATGACGGCCATTCGTCCCAAACGAGGTCCCCACTATCGCCGAAGCCGCTTGACCCGTCTCGTCCCCTCACAAGTGATCGAGTGCAACGGTCTGACTCTCAGCATCATCTTCATTTCACTTCTCAAAGCGGTCCCGGAGGCGCAAAGCAGATTTGACCCAACCTACATCGCTGGCACTTCGGCAGTCTTAGGCAATATTTGTGAGGAGTTCATCAAGTATTATCATTATTATTATTATTGTTTCTACTACTACTACTATTGTTATTCGTATACCTATCTCTGACTTCCACACGTATTCTCACCTCTACTTCCTGCTTACAACTGGGTGTCCTGGTGTGATATCCCAAGTATTATGGATTGCCCTACCCGTAATAATGGGTCGGTCGTCATGTTATTGTAGGACTCTGACTCTAAAACAGGAGGCGGATTGTATTTGTAGTAATGTATGGCACCTTTTATGACTTTGCCTTTTAAAGCAGGATTTTGTGAATGATGTTTGCCACGTGATTGTGTCCGTGTAAGTGACCAGATGATAAGCTCCCGCGTGGGAGGTTGGTCACGAAGGTTCAGTCGCTCGGTATTCATGATGACGTAGTAAACAGGATGAGACATTGGCTTTGTAGTGGGATCCAGAGAGTGGAGGTGGAGTGTTGTATCTCTGACTGGAGGCCTGAGACTCCCACAGTGCCACAGGGATCAGTGCTGGGAACGTTTTTGTTTCTCGTCTATATCAACCATCTGAATGATAATGTGGTTTACTGGAAATTTGCAGATGACAACATAATTGTAGGTGTAGTGGACAGCGAGGAAGGCTGTAATGACTTACGGCTGGATCCGCACCGGCTGGAGAAATGAGCTGAAAATGGTTGCAGGAATTTAATGCTGACAAATGCGAGGTGCTTCTCTTCGGTAGAACTAACCAGGGGTGTTTGAACGGTGGGCACTGAGGAGTGCGGTGGAACAAAGGGAGCTGGGAATACAGGTCCATACCTTGTTGAACGTAGCGTCACGGGTAGATAGGGTCGTAAAGAAAGCTTTGGGCACATCGGCCTTCATGTCTCAAAGAGTTAAGTACAGGAGATGGGATATCACGCGGATGTAGTATGATATATTTCTGAGGAAATTTACAAGGATGTTGCCGGGTCTGGAGTTCATGCTCTTCCATTGGTTAACAGTTTCTACTGTCCTGATACTTCCTTCATTTTTCATCCGTGTCCTTACATTTAATTTCAGTTTCCTGTACTTCTTATCAGAATAGTATATGTTCGTTGCAGTGGTTAATCATGTTTCCATTAATGAAAATATATCCTTAGAAGTTTTATCTGACTGTTGTGTAAAGTTTTTATATCTTATTCTGTTCATCCTTCGTTCCTAGGTGGAGTTCGAGCGTACATGATGTTTTCTAAAATTCCTCATTTCAGTCCTTATTTTCCTTTGTAAGTTTTCCAGATCGGTTTTACACCAAGATATTATGCGATGTATGTGCTATACACGTCAATATGTATTAATGTGTTTTTCTCGGCTCAAGCTGATAAAACCAGAGGAACGGGCACACTCATTTCTCAATTTCTCGGAACTTCCCGACTATTCTAATGGTGGTTAGTACTGTGCTTTTCTGGAGATTTACTGACATACTGCTGTGTGAGGATGGTGACAGGTGAGGAGGGTGGGGGAGTGGAGGAGATGAGGCGTGTGGACAGAGGAGAGAAGATAGTGAGGGAGCTACACACACTCAGACAGGGGATTGGGAAGCTCCATTCTCTCTGACCCAAACATAGTAAACAGGGTAGCACAAGGGGAGGGTCTGAGGTTTCCCATTCTCGCTCCGTTCCCCAGTTCCTGCTGTTCCCGAGCTGCGGGGCGAGTTTCTGCTGCTCTGAATGGAACCTCTCACGCGTCGCTGTTCGTCCAAATCTCGTCTCCGATTGACAGTGATCCTGACATTCACTGTCTTTCTCTGTCTCTGTCTCTCCCTCTCTCTTTAACTATCACTCTCTGCCTCGGTCTCTCTCTCTCTCTCTCTCTCCACTCCCCCCCCCTCTCTCTCTCTCTCTCCACCCCTCTCTCTCTCTCTCATTCACTTGAATTCTCTGTGTGTGTGTCTCTATCTCTCGCTCTCTCGGTTGTACTCATTGTTCTCTCGGACTTACTCTCTCGCTCGGGTTTGCTTTCTGTTGTTTTTTTCAGTTTCTCTCCCGTATTTGTCTGCCTGTCCGACTGTCCCTCTCTTTTTTTTTCTCACTGCCTCTAAATGTTTCTCTGTAACAATCCTTCTCTCTCTCCTCGCACTTCCTCCCGTGGGAGAGTCTGGGTTTGGAATTGAGAGAAAGGGACAGCGACATCAGGGAGAAAGCGGGCGGGGGAGAGAGTCTGAGAGAGAGAGAGAGAGAGAGAGACTGAGAGAGAGAGAGTCTGAGAGAGAGAGAGAGAGAGTGAGAGAGAGAGAGTGAGAGAGAGAGAGAGAGAGAGACAGACAGACAGACAGAGAGAGAGTCTGAGAGAGAGAGAGAGAGAGAGAGAGAGAGAGTGAGAGAGACTGAGAGAGAGAGAGAGACAGACAGACAGAGAGAGAGTCTGAGAGAGAGAGAGAGACAGACAGACAGACAGAGAGTGAGAGAGACTGAGAGAGAGAGAGAGAGTGAGAGAGAGAGAGAGAGAGAGAGAGAGAGAGAGAGAGAGAGAGAGAGAGAGAGATTTACCTCCACCACTTGAGGTGATTGGGGGAAAGAAAGAGAGACGGCAGAGAGACGGGATAGAAAGAGCTCCGTGGTATTGAGAGTATGTAGAGGGTCTGAGAGTCTGGGACAGACAGATGGGGGTGAGGAGAGAGTGGAGAGGGACCCTGGGGGAAGAAAGCCCTGTCTAATTTCCATCAGCAGATATATTTCAGTGATTCAATTATCGTTACTATTTTATGTTGTTTTTGTGGATGCCTGCAAGAGAATGACATGTTCGGCAGAGCTTTGTGGGCCGAAGGGCCTGTATCGTGCTGTAGGTTTTCTATGTTCTATGTTTCTAAACTGAATCTCAGAGCTGTATACCGTGACATAGAAGCATTTCTATAATAAGTTTACTTTTAACTTTGAAAGAGACTGATGGAGAGAGGGAATGTGGGAGAGAGAGAATCTGGGAGGGCGGAGAGAGAACGTGGGGGGGGGAGAGTGAGACGAGGAGAAAGGCCAGTGAGGGAGAGGGAGAGACCAAGACGGGAGATAGACCAGGAGGAGAGGGAGAGGAATCGCAGATGAGAGAGCAGCCGGGGAGAGGGAGAGATTTGGGATGAGACCGGGGATATAGAGACGGGTCGAGCTGGCGTGGGGGAGGGTAGAGAGACTGGGGGCCTGGAGAGTAAAAGGGGGTAGGAAGAGTCGGGTGGGAGAGAGGGGTAGAGAGAGAGATGGGGACAGAAGAAGAAACGAAATAAAGGGTGGTGAGAGGGGCTGGAGGACAGGGTGGGAGAGAGAGCTGGGGGAGGAGATGGAGAGGGAAAAGGGGACAGAGGGGGGAGAGAGGGGAGTGAGGGAGAGAGAGGTTGAGGGAGTGGGTAATGGACGACGCAGAGGCGATGATGGTTTTACTCATTTCGTCTCCTCTTCTCACCTTTATTTTCTCCCCTCCCGTTCTCAATCTGATCCCTCCCTCTCACTCCGCCCTCTGCTAACCAGCCCGCACCGACAGACCTCGCCTCCATCTTCTCCAGCGAGCCTGGGCCCACTCCTGCCTCTGACGGGCCTCAGTGACGTCACGTTCCTCACTGCACGGGACAGCCTGAGGGATTCGGGCCGAGCGGCCTGAGGAGGGGAGGGGAAAAATCAAGGCGGTATTTCTGAGATAGGAGGGGGTGGTAACGTTGTCAAGCTCTTCCCGTAGCTACATTCCTCCCCATGGGTAACCTCAGTGTTCCAGCTCCCTTGTTACGAGTCACCCTGTCCCATCCTCGGCATCCTGTCACCCCTGACACACTCCGCTCTCTGTCCCCTCTATCAACGCCCATCTCACCCTGGCTGGCGGCCATTTTGTGATGGTTACCATTGACAGCTGCTCCCCCAGCATCGTAGAATGAAACACACCCTTTTCCTCACCTTCCACTCACTTCCCTCCCTGTTTATTCAATCTCAACTCCTCATCCCTCCTCTCCTTTCCCTCGATGCCCGCTCTCTCGACTCTCCATTTAACCATCTGCCGACAGCCATTTTGTGAAAGTGTGTGACCCTCCCTCCCACTTCCTCCACTACGAAGTGAGTCACTCCCTCACACTCACCATCTTGTCAATCCCTTTCCCATCCCATCACTAGCAAACCCCTTTCCTATCTCCCTTCCCTTTCCTCTCCCCACCACCTCGATATTGTGCAACTTACGCTGGTTGGCTGCCATTTTGCAATGTCAATTTTCGCCTCTCCTCATCGCTTCTGTCTCTTTGTTTCCAGTGAGTCTCTCCCCTACTCACCCCGTCACTCCTGACACCTTCCCCTCTCTGTCCCCTTGTCCTTTCTCCCGCCACCCACCACATCCTGGGTGGAGAACATTTTCCGATGGGAAATTTCGCTCCCTCAACCAATCCCTTCCCTCCGTTGTGTTACGTAACCGGCAACAATGAATATCAATCGAGGCAGTTTATTAAAAAACAAACAAACATTTATTAAACACCGATAAACGATAAGAGGGAAGAAAAAACAAACAAAAACTTTAACCGGAAGTTAACAGATATACAGCTGTTCACCAACTCGCCACTCGGCTCTGCTTCTTAAAGCGTTAAATGCTAAAACAGTTCTTAAAGCGATACAGTCAGATATAGTTCCTAAAGCTATAACTTCGAAAGTCCAACAGATTTACACGTTCAATTGGGAGAGACTTCTCTGGAGAAGGATTTCTTCACAGACGCGACTTTTCTGCTGGTTCTGTCCACAGGATTCACGATGCCGAAAATAAACAGTTTAAAGCGACT
Source organism: Mobula hypostoma (assembly GCF_963921235.1). Taxonomy (NCBI): domain Eukaryota; kingdom Metazoa; phylum Chordata; class Chondrichthyes; order Myliobatiformes; family Myliobatidae; genus Mobula; species Mobula hypostoma. Next base: position 1,758,264 of record NW_026948219.1, read on the forward strand.
GACCTTAAATTCCATAAAGAGAGAGAGAGCACACCTTTGCATGAACTTATTGCTCTTTTGGCAAGAGTTATCTCGATACATGTAGATGTTTCTCCAACGAAGACTCAATAAGGTCGATCCGTTATTAAACTGCCAAATGATGCCGACTTTTCTTTATCCTGCACTTCGACTAATTCTGCACTCTCCCCTCTAATGTTGGAATTGAGTAAATCAACACATCTAGCAAAAATTTCCAGTCCAAATAATATGGAATCTTGTAAGAGAACGCACACTCCGTTTTAAAAATGAAACTGAGTCACAGCACGTTCTACCTGGAAATCTACAAACTCAAAAACCAAGTGCGTCACCTTATATAGTCACGGGGGCACATGTCATCACGTGACCTCACATCGGCGGGAAAATCACATCAGGTGACCTCCAAAAGACCATTACATCAATCTCACAAAAAAAAACAGATCTCCTTGAGCATGTAACAGTTGAGACACTCAACTCTCCGTCCCATCAGCCCTGACTGCGTCCGGACCCCTTGCTCCCACTTTCCCCGTCCGCGCCCCCCTTTCTTGCCGTTTCTTATTTGCAAAGGATCGTAACCACCCATCCTTCCCTCACTATTAAGTCACTCACTCACACTCCTCATCAAGTTCATCCCCACTCTGTCCTATCAGTCCACTCTCTCCCAGTCCCGTCACTTCCCTCCCTCCCAGTCCCATCAGATCCCATCGCTCCTCGTTCCATCACTTCCCCTCCCACCACGTCCCATTTTCCTCGCTCCCCGCCCCTTTACTTCCACTCTCTCCATGTCCTATCAGTTCCCCTCCCACCTCGTCCCGTCACTTCCCCTCCAACTCCGTCCTGTCACTTCTCCTCCCTCCCCGTCCCTTTCTCTCCTTCCTGGTCCCATCACTCCTGCTCCCTTCCTGTCGTTTCACTCCTCCTCACCCCATCTCTATCTTATCCAGGTCGCCACCAGTTTGTGACAGGAACTCTCTCCTCCCCATTTAGTCCCCTACTGAGTCAGTGACTTCGCCACGGTCACGGTCCCATCAGTCCACTCCTCGTCCCATCACTCCTCTTCCTCCCAAACCCCTCACCCCTCCTCCCCAAAACCCACATGTATATGTGTATGTGTGAATTGCTGAGATGTATACATTAGTATATTCAATTAAAAAAATATTAGAATTAAAACATACATGCAATACCCAAAACTATATAAAACACAAATTAAAATACTGTTATTACACTCGATCCCGGGATTGTATCCACGGGCACCGCATGTTCCTTCGCCATAGATTCTGTGAGAGACATTGGCCATTGTAAGTCAATGTCTCACTCCATCCCTGGCGGCCACGTTAACCAAGGAACACACACACAAATGCTGGTGAACGCAGCGGGCCAGGCAGCATGTCTCGGAAGAGGTACAGTCGACGTTTCGGGCCGAGACCCTTTGTCAGGACTAACTGAAAGACGAGCTAGTCAGAGATTTGAAAGTGGGAGGGAGAGGGCGAGATCCGAAATGATAGGAGACGACAGGAGGGGGAGGGATAGACCAAGAGCTGAACATTTTATTGGGAAAAGGTATACAGAGATGGGGGGGGGGGGGTGATCATGGGACAGGAGGCCGAGGGAGAAAGAAAGGGGGAGGTGAACGCGCTATAGTGAGAAGGACAAAGGGGGAAAAAAAAGAGAAAGGAAAAAGGGGAAAATAATAATGATAATAAATAATAAATAACGGATGTGGTATAAAGGGGAGGGGGGCATTAACTGAGTTAGGGAAGTCAATGTTCATGCCATCAGGTTGGAGGCTACCGAGACGGAATATAAGGTGTTGTTCCTCCAACCTGAGTGTGGCTTCATCTTTACAGTACAGGAGGCCGTGGATAGACATATCAGAATGGGAATGGGATGTGGAATTAAAATGTGTGGCCACTGGGAGATCCTGCTTTCTGTGGTGGACAGAGCGTAGATGTTCAGCAAAGCGGTCTCCCAGTCTGCGTCGGGTCTCGCCAATATATAGAAGGCCACATCGGGAGCACCGGACACAGTATATCACCCCAGCCGACTCACAGGTGAAGTGTCGCCTCACCTGGAAGGACTGTCTGGGGCCCTGAATGGTGGTAAGGGAGGAAGTGTAAGGGCATGTGTAGCACTTGTTCCGCTTATAAGGATTAGTGCTGGGTGGGAGATCAGTGGGAAGGGATGGGGGGTGGGGAACGAATGGACAAGGGAGTCGCTGGGATTGTGTGATGGGATGGCGTGGAGGGAGCTTCGCTCTGTGTCTGACCCTGGGAGTGTGTGATAGGACAGTCAGGGCCCCAAACATATTTATTTATTATTTCCCTTTTTTTTCCTCCGTCTGTCCCTCTGTCTATACCCCTTGTCAATCCTCTGGGTTTTTCCCCCTCTCCCCCCTTTTCCTTCTCTCCGGACCTCCTGTCCTATGATCCTCTCATATCCCCTTTGCCAATGAACTTTCCAGCTCTTGGCTCCATCCTTCTCCCTCCTGTCTTCTCCGATCATTTCGGATCTCCCACTCCCCCTCCCACTTTCAAATTTCTTACTAGCTCTTCCTTCAGTTAGTCCTGACGAAGGGTCTCGGCCTGAAACATCGACTGTACCTCTTCCTAGAGATGCTGCCTGGCCTGCTGCGTTCACCAGCAACTTTGATGTGTGTTGCTTTAATTTCCAGCATCTGCTGAATTCCTCGTGTTTGCGTTTATAAAATCACAACTCAGGGCCGTGACCGGGATCGCTGCAGATCCAGGGTCACTGCCGATTGTCTGTCAATTTAACATCATTATATCGGCCAGACTGCCGAATGCACCGTCCTCAGCAAAGGAAACAATAGGATTCTCTTCCGAGATAATCCCACAATGGGACACCAGCGTCCCAGACTAAGCCCCGGCCCCCGGGGTCTTCCTATCTGTGTAATTCCCCGGTACCTCACGTGGGCGGGGGTCTCGAAAGCGCACATCCGGCGGAAGCTGCGCCACTGGACAGGAGGCAGAAATACGTTATTACGGGAGCGACACACAGCGCGAGACTGGAGCTAATTCCGTTAAAACGGTTAGGAATTAAACCTGGCGCGCGGCCATTAAAGGTAAGGGGAAGGTGGGGCGGGGGGTTAAAGGGGAGGGCGGGGAATCGGCCAAAATGTCCCCATCCCGCGGGCGGGGATGTTCACACATTCAGATGTTCAGATCCTCACTGTCAGTCCGGGTCTGGGTTCCTGCAGAGATCTCAGTTCCTTCTCCCCGGTCTCACTGAACCGATTCCCCACCAGCCTGAAACAGATGGGAGAATAAAGATGAAATAAACAGATTACACAACAGTGTCAGTAACAGGGGACTGAGGTTAATGTTTCAACAACACTCACAGACAAATATCACCAGAAAACCCGCGGATCCGCTGATATTTTATCACATTGAACATTAACACAAACACTCACCCGATCCGCTCCAGACTCGGGAGGGTCAGTATGAGGCGGCGGAGAGCGGGGACAGATCGGTCTGTCAGCGAGTTTGATCCCAGTTCCAGCTCCGTCAGTGATGGGTTTGTACTGACAGCGGAGACGAGATCCTCGGCACCAGAATCTGTGAGACCGACATTGTCCAGCCTGGAGATGAGAGAGAGTGAGGGTGAAGGACACAGAGAGACAGGAGACGGTACAAATCGTCAGTGTTTATCAGTAACACAATTACTGATCACATTAATGTTCAGTGTCAGACACCCAGTGACTGTAAACACAATCTCCCACAGTCTGGTACTTACCACAGTGTCTGTATTTTACACTCCGGGTTCCTCAGAGCCGCAGACACCAGTTTCACTCCTGAAACTCCCAGTTCATTAAAACTCAGTCTAAACGCAAACAGACAAATTGATGAACAAAGGTGATTCAAACAGCGGGTCTGAGGGAATTTCTCTGACTCGGATATTTGAGGAAACATTAAACCCTTCAGTAAATCACTGATCAGAGTTCCCATCACTGTCAATGTCCCTCACTGCCCAGCTCCAGGGTATTCACCAAATGTCAGTAATTTAGTCTGTCGGTGTGACCCTGTAAACTCCACATATTCTGTCCCATTCCCCGATGGTTAGAAAAGTGTTCCTGATATTAGAGGGTCGGAAGGGGCAGGGATGAAGGGGAGAATGTCCCACAGTGAGGAAGATTTGTGAACGGGGAAATGTCGATGGGAGATGGTGGAAGAGACCCCACGGGAGGGAAAGGGATGAGGAAGAGAGATCCCACAGGAGGAAGGGGAATGGCATTTGTTAGAATTCTTCACAATCATATTTCCTACAGTTTTACCCAAATCCCTTTACACTGAAACAACACAATGGAACAGTTTCACAATTCAGAGTGAGAGATAAATCAAGTTACCTCAACTCCTGGCACTTGTGCAGCCCGGGTCCCAGCCGCTGGATTCCTTCACACTGAATGTGACAGTACTCCAGATCGAGGTGTTTTATTGTATCACAGAGTCCGATGACATGAGACAGGACCGCGCAGTCAATCGGGGTCAGTGTCATTCCACGGAATGAAAGTGTTTTCACAGATCCCAGTGCGGCCTGAGCCAGTCCACGATTCTGAGACTCAAACAGGTAGTGCAATGTGTTCAGGAGGCTTCTTTTACCAGCTTCACTCCATGTGTTTCCACTCTGGCGTTTAACCTCCTCCTTCACCCAGTCAATCACCCGGCAGGTTGTTTGATGAGGAAATGGGCCCAGAAACTCCTCCAGGCCCCGAGCTGCCATTGGGTTGGAGAGACCAGCAACAAAACGGAGAAATACCTCAAATCGCCCATCTGTCATGTTGTGGGCTTCAGTGAGGAGTTTCATAATATCTCTGCCGTCTGGGATCAGGAATTGCGCGAGTGCAGCTACAAACTCTTGGATGGTGAGGTGTGGGAATGTGTACACCACGCTCCGAGCAGAATCCTCTCTCTCCAAAAGCTCCATCAGGAACCCGGACAGGAACTGGGAAGGCTGCAGATTGTATTTGATCAAATCTCCATCTGTAAATACAATCTTCTTCTCAGCCACTCCTCTGAAGGCCATCTGACCAACCCTGAGTACCACATCACGGGGGTTCTCAATCTCTCGGCCGTGGTTTTTCAGGATGTTGTAAACATAGTAGGAGTACAGTTGGGTGATGGTCTTGGGAACTCGCTGCGGGTCCCTGACTCTTTGTGTGAAGTAGGGGCCCAGTGCCAGAGCGAGGATCCAGCAGTAGGAGGGGTTGTAGCTCATGGTGTACAGGATCTCGTTCTCCTCCACGTGTTTGAAAACAGCTTCTGCCACCGTCTGATCTTCAAAATACCTGATAAAATATTCCTTCCGTTCCTCACCAACAAATCCCAGGATTTCAGCCCAGACACTGATCTCTGCCTTTTCCAATAAATGTAACGCAGTGGGACGGGTGGTCACCAGCACTGAACACCCTGGGAGCAGCTTGCCCTGGATTAAACTGTACACAATGTCAGACACCTTACACTTGAATTCAGGATCTGTGCATGTGGACCGAGGTTCTGTGTCTCTCTGACTGTCAGCAAAATCAATTTTGTCATTGAATTCATCCAAACCATCAAATATAAACAGCAATCCCTCTGGGTTCTTCCAGACCTCTCTCAGGATATTGCCAAAGTAAGGATACTGATCCAGAATCAGTTCCTTCAGGTTTATTCTGCAGTTAATGGAGTTTAAATTCCGGAATTTGAAACTGAAGACAAACTGGAATTGTTGGAATATTTTCCCCGTGGCCCAGTCATAAACAATCTTTTGTACCATCGTTGTTTTCCCAATCCCTGGCACTCCGGCCACTGCTGCCGAACTCCCAGATTTGGATTTACTCCGGGAAAAGCTGCTCTGGAACAACTGATCAGTCCGGATTTTTTCCAGCTCTCTGCGGAGATCTTTTCCTCTCCACTCCTCGTGGTCTCTGCCTCTTGCCAGCAGCTCATGTTCCACCAGTCTCCGATGTCGAACAGTAGAAATGACCGTGAGCTCAGCGTATCGATCAACCAGCTGGAAAACCTTCACCTTCTCCCTCATCAGGATCGTGTTCACTCTCAGTGATTCAGTTTGTACCCGCAGAGTCTCCTTGTGTTTCTGTCGAACATCTTCCATGGGAACAGACAGTGGACAAACTGTTAGATGCCTCAGCTCAGAACTCAGTATTTAAGCACACAAGAGTTAGCTCAAAGTTATTACATTAATTGAATTTATCAATGGATGCTCGTACAGTAAAGTAAATTCCATTAACAGACCCCTGACTGGACAGAGAAGCCTGGTCCAGATAAACACCAGATCATTACATTTTCACAATTAACTGTGCTGTGAAGGTGAGTATTTCCCTGGTAGTTTACTGACCCCTGACTGTCCCGTACTGGACAAACTCCCACTACTGTCACAGCTGTCATTATTTCCTGTGGAAGAAACTTTTAATCCCCAGTGTTGATGGGATGTATGGAGATGGAGAAAAGTGTAGTGGGCATTCTGTCAAAGGAACAGGTCAGGGAATCACAGCTCCCCCTCCCTCTCACCGTCAACCTGTCAGGGGAGTGTGGGGTCTCACAGTGTGTCAGGGTCTCACAGTATGTTAGGGACCCTAACTAGGTTCTGTTAGGTCTGACAGTGAGTCAGGACCCTGTCAGACGTGTTTGGGGTCTCGCACCGTCTCAGGATTTTTTCAGGGGTGTGAAGCGTCTGGTAACGTGTCAGGACCCTATCCGGTGCTTGTGGGGTTCTTAGAGTGTGTCCTCTCCCTCTCAAGTGTGTGTGGTGTCTCACGGTGTGTAAGGAGCCTGTGGGGGGGTGTGGGGTCTCACTCTGTGTCAGGATCTTGCCAGGGGTGTATGGGGTCTCAGTGTGTCAGGATCCTGCAGGTGTGTGTGTGGGGTCTCACAGTGTGTCAGGACCCTGTCAGGGCTGTGTGGGGTCTGAAAATGCATCAGGGGCGTCTGTGGTCACACAGTGTGTCAGGACCCTGTCAGTGGTTTGTGGGGTGTCACAGTAGGTCAGGACGCTAACTAGGTTCTGTGGGGTCTGACACTGAGTCAGGATCTTGTGATGGGTGTGTGCGGTCTCACAGTGTGTCAGGACCATGGCATCGGTGTGTGGGTTGTCAAACTGTGTCAGGAACCTGTCAGGGGTGTGTAGGGTCTCACAGTGAGTCAGGATCCTGCACGAGTGTGTGGGGTCTCACAGTGTGTCAGGACCATGCCATTGGTGTGTGGGTTGTCAAACTGTGTCAGGAACCTGTCAGGGGTGTGTAGGATTTCACACAGTGTCAGGAACCTATCAGGGGTGTGTGGGGTCTCACAGATTGTCAGGACAATATCAGGGGTATGTCGGGGCTCACAGTGTGTCAGGATACTTTCAAGGGTGTGGGGATCTCACAGAGTGCTTGGACCCTGTCAGGGGTGTGTGGGGTCTCACTGTGTGTCAGGATCCTTTCAGTGGTGTGTATGGTCTCACAGTGTGTCGGGGTGTGTGGGGTCTCACAGTGTGTCAGGACCCTGTCAGTATTGTGTTTGGGCTCACAGTGTGCAAGGAAACTGCCAGTATTGTTTGGGGTCTCACAGTGTGTCAGGGTGTGTGGGAGCTCACAGTTTGTCAGGAGCATGTCTGGGGTTTGTTTAGTCTCAAAGTGCGTCAGGAATCTGTCAGGGGTGTGTGGCGTCTCACAGTGTGTCAGGACCCTGTCAGGGGTGTGTAAGATCTCAGTGTGTCAAGATCTTGCAGGTGTGTGTGGGGTCCCAGAGTGCGTCAGGACCCTGCCAGGGGTGTGTGGGGTCTCGCAGAGTGTCAGGACGCTGTTAGTGGTGTGTGGCGTCTCACGGTTTGTGAGGACCCTGTCAGGGATTTGTGGGGGTCTCACAGTGTGTCAGGACCTTGTCAAGGGTGTGTGGGGTCTCACAGTGCGTCCGGACCCTGTCAGGGGTGTGTGGGGATCTCACAGTGTGTCACGACCCTGTCAGGGGTGTGTGGGGTCTCACAATGTGTCAGGACCCTGTCAGTTGTGTGTGGGGTCTCACAGAGTGTCAGGACCATGTCAGGGTTGTGTGGGGTCTCACAGTGTGTCAGGACCCTGTCAGGGGTGTGTGAGGTCTCGCAGTGTGTCAGGACTCTGTGAGTGATGTGTGGCGTCTCACGGTTTGTGAGGACCCTGTCAGGGATTTGTGGGGATCTCACAGTGTATCAGGACCTGTTAGGGGTGTGTGGGGTCTGAAAGTATATCACGACCCTGTCAGGGGTGTGTGGGGTCTCAGTGTGTCAGGATCCTGTAGGTGTGTGTGGGGTATCACAGTGTGTCAGGACTCTGTCAAGTGTGTGTGGGGTCTCATAGTGTGTCAGGACCCTGTCAGGGGGGTGTGGAGTTTTACACTGTGTCAGGAACCTTCCAGAGGTGTGTGGCGTCTCACACTGTGTCAGGATCCTGTCAGTGGTTTGTGGGGTCTCACAGTATGTCAGGACCCTAACTACGTTCTGTGGGGACTGACAGTATGCCACGACCCTGTCAGGAGTGTGTGGGGTCTCAGTGTGTCAGGATCCTGCAGGTGTGTGTGGGGTCTCACAGTGTGTCACGACACTGTCAGGGGTATGTCAGGTCTCACAGTGTGTCAGTATCCTTTTGAAGGGTGTGGGGGATCTCACAGAGTGCTTGGACCCTGTCAGGGGTGCATGGGGTCTCACAGTGTGTCAGGACCCTGTCAGGGGCGTGTGGGTTTTGACAGTGTGTCAGGACTCTGTCAGGTGTGTGTTTGGTCTCACAGTGAGTCAGTGCCTTGTCAGGGGTGTGTGGGGTCTCACAATGTGTCAGGACCCTGTCAGTTGTGTGTGGGGTCTCACAGAGTGTCAGGACCATGTCAGGGTGTGTGGGATCTCACAGTGTGTCAGGACCCTGTCAGGGGTGTGTGAGATCTCGCAGTGTGTCAGGACTCTGTGAGTGGTGTGTGGCGTCTCACGGTTTGTGAGGACCCTGTCAGGGATTTGTGGGGATCTCACAGTGTATCAGGACCTGTTAGGGGTGTGTGGGGTCTGACAGTATGTCACGACCCTGTCAGGGGTGTGTGGGGTCTCAGTGTGTCAGGATCCTGTAGGTGTGTGTGGGGTATCACAGTGTGTCAGGACTCTGTCAGGTGTGTGTTGGGTCTCAAAGTGTGTCAGTACCTTGTCAGGTGTGTGTGGGGTCTCACAGTGTGTCATGACACTGTCAGGAGTGTGTGGGGTATCGCTGTGTGTCAGGACCCTGTCAGGGGTGTGGGCGTTCTCACACTGTCTCTGGATTTTGCCAGGGGTGTATGGCGTCTGGCAACGTGTAAGGACCGTATCCGGTGTGTGTGGGTGTCTTAGAGTGAGTCCTCTCCCTCTCGTGTGTGCGGTGTCTCACCGTGTGTCAGTAACCTGTCAGGGGTGCGTGGGTCACACAGTGTGTCAGGACCATGCCATCGGTGTGTGTGGTCTCACAGTGTGTCAGGAACCTGTCAGGGGTGTGTGGGGTCTCACATATTGTCAGGACAATGTCAGGGGTATGTCGGGTCTCACAGTGTACAGGATACTTTCAAGGGTGTGGGGGATCTCACAGAGCGTTTGGACCATGTCTGGGGTTTGTTTAGTCTCACAGTGTGTCAGGACCTTGTCAGGCCTGTGTGGGATCTCACACTGTGTTAGAACACTGCCGGGGGGGGGGGGGTGTGTGGTCTTACAGTCTGTCAGGACCCTGTCAGAGCTGTGTGGGGTCTCACAGTTTGTCTGGATCCTGTTAGTAGTGTGTGGTCACACAGTGTGTCAAGACCGTGTCAGTGGTTTGTGGGGTTTCACAGCGGGTCAGGGTCTCACAGTATGTCAGGACGCGAACTAAGTTCTGTGGGGTCTGACAGTATGCCACGACCCTGTCAGGGGTGTGTGGGGTCTCACGGTTTGTGAGGATCCTGTCAGGAATTTGTGGGGATCTCACAGTCTATCAGAACCTGTTCGGGGTGTGTGGGGTCTCACAGTGTGTCAGAACCCTCTCAGATGTGTATGGGATCGCAATGTGTGTCAGGACCCTGTCAGGGGTGTGTGGGGTGTCACAGTGTGTCAGAACCCTGCCGGTGGTGTGTGGGTCACACAGTGTGTCACGACACTGTCAGGACTGTGTGGGGTCTCACAGTATGTCAGGACAGTGTCAGGTGTGTGTAGGGTCACACAGTGTGTCAGGACCTTGTCAGTGGTTTACGGTGTCTCACAGTATTTCAGGGCCCTAACTACGTTCTGTGGGGTCAGACAGTGAGTCAGGACCCTGTCAGGTGTGTGTGGGGACTCACACCGTCTCAGGATTTTGTCAGGGGTGTGTGGGTTCACACAGATTGTCAGGATCCTGCAGGTGTGTGTTGGGTCTCACAGTGTGTCAGGACCCTGTCAGGGGCTTGTGGGTTTTCTCATTGTGTCAGGAGTCTGTCAGGTGTGTGTTGGGTCTCACAGTGTGTCAGAAACCTGTCAGGACTGTGTGGGGTCTCACAGTATGTCAGGACACTGTCAGGTGTGTGTATGGTCACACAGTGTGTCAGGACCTTGTCAGTGGTTTACGGTGTCTCACAGTATGTCAGGGCCCTAACTACGTTCTGTGGGGTCAGACAGTGAGTCAGGACCCTGTCAGGTGTGTGTGGGGACTCACACCGTCTCAGGATTTTGTCAGGGGTGTGTGGGTTCACACAGATTGTCAGGATCCTGCAGGTGTGTGTTGGGTGTCACAGTGTGTCAGGACCCTGTCAGGGGCTTGTGGGTTTTCTCATTGTGTCAGGAGTCTGTCAGGTGTGTGTTGGGTCTCACAGTGTGTCAGTACCCTGTCAGTTGTGTGTGGGGTCTCACTGTGTGTCCGGATCCTGTCGGAGGTGTGTGGGGATCTCACAGTGTGTCAGGACTCTGCCAGGGGTGTGGGTGGTCTCACACTGTCTCAGCATTTTCCCAGGGGTGTATGGTGTCTGGCAATGTGTCAGGACCCTATATGGTGCGTGTGGGGGTCTTAGAGTGTGTTCTCTCCCTCTCATGTGTGTGTGGGGCCTCACAGTGTGTCAGTAACCTGTCAGGAGTATGTGGGGTGTCACAGTGTGTCAGGACCCTGTCAGGGCTGTGTGGGAACTCACACTGTGTCAGAACCCTGCCGGGGGTGTGTGTGGTCTCACAGTCTTTCAGGACCCTTTCAGGGGTGTGTAGGGTGTCACAGTGTAACTGGGGTGTGTGGGCTCATGCAGATTGTCAGCACCCTGCTAGGGATGTGTGGGTCGCACAGTGTGTCAGGAACCTTTCAGGGTTATGTGGGGTCTCACAGTGTGTCAGGACCCTGCCAGGGGGGTGTGGGGTGTTACACTGTGTCAGGAACCTTCCAGGGTTGTGTGGTGTCTCACACTGTGTCAGGATCTTGTCAGTGGTTTGTGGGGTCTCAGAGTATATCAGGACCCTAAATACGTTCTGTGGGGTCTGACAGTATGTCACGACCCTGTCAGGTGTGTGTGGGGTCTCACAGTGTGTCAGGACCCTGTCGGGGGGGTGTGGGGTATCGCAGTTTATCAGGACGCTGTCAGTGGGGTGTGGCGTCTCATGGTTTGTGAGGACCCTGTCAGAGATTTGTGGGGATCTCACAGTCTATCACGACCCTGTCAGGTGTGTGTGGGGTCGCACAGTGTGTCATGACCCTGTCAGGGGTGTGTGGGGATCTCACAGTGTGTCAAAAACCCGCCAGGGGTGTGGAGGGTTTCACACTGTCTCAGGATTTTGCCAGGGGTGTATGGCGTCTGGCAATGTGTAAGGACCCTATCCGGTGCGTGTGGGGGTCTTAGAGTGTGTCCTCTCTCTCTCGTGTGTGCGGTGTCTCACGGTGTGTCAGTAACCTGTCAGGGGTGTGTGGGTCACACAGTGTGTCAGGACACTGTCAGGGGCATGTGGGGTCTCACAGTAGGTCAGGACGCTAACTAGGTTCTGTGGGGTCTGACACTGAGTCAGGATGTTGTGAGGGGTGTGTGGGGTCTCACAGTATGTCAGGACCATGCCATGGGTGTGTGGGTTGTCAAACTGTGTCAGGAACCTGTCAGGGGTGTGTGGGATTTCACACAGTGTCAGGAACCTGTCAGGGGTGTGTGGGGTCTCACAGATTGTCAGGACAATGTCAGGGGTAAGTCGGGTCTCACAATGTGTCAGGATACTTTCAAGGGTGTGGGGGATCTCTGAGAGTGTTTGGATCCTGTCAGGGGTGTGTGGAATCTCACTGTGTGTCACGATACTGTCAGGAATATGTGGGACTCACAGTGTGTCAGGACCCTCTCAGGGGCGTGTGGGTTTTCACAGTCTGTCAGGTGTGTGTTGGGTCTCAAAGTGTGTCAGTACGTTGTCAGGGGTGTGTGGGGTCTCACAGTGTGTCAGGAACCTGTCAGTTGTGTGTTGGGTCTCAACGTGTGTCAGTACGTTGTCAGGGGTGTGTGGGGTCTCACAGTGTGTCAGGAACCTGTCAGTTGTGTGTGGGGTCTCACAGTGTGTCACACCGTGTCAGTGGTTTGCGGGGTCTCACAGTATTTCAGGGCCCTAACTACGTTCTGTGGGGTCTGACAGTGTGTCAGGACCCTGTCAGGGGTGTGTGGGGTCTCACAGTGTGTCAGGACCCTGCCAGGGGTGTGGAGGGTCTCAGACTGTCTCAGGATTTTGCCAGGGGTGTATGGCGTCTGGCAATGTGTAAGGACCCTATCCGGAGCGTGTGGGGGTCTTAGAGTGTGTCCTCTCTCTCTCGTGTGTGCGGTGTCTCACGGTGTGTCAGTAACCTGTCAGGGGTGTGTGGGTCACACAGTGTGTCAGGACACTGTCAGGGGCATGTGGGGTCTCACAGTAGGTCAGGACGCTAACTAGGTTCTGTGGGGTCTGACACTGAGTCAGGATGTTGTGAGGGGTGTGTGGGGTCTCACAGTATGTCAGGACCATGCCATGGGTGTGTGGGTTGTCAAACTGTGTCAGGAACCTGTCAGGGGTGTGTGGGATTTCACACAGTGTCAGGAACCTGTCAGGGGTGTGTGGGGTCTCACAGATTGTCAGGACAATGTCAGGGGTAAGTCGGGTCTCACAATGTGTCAGGATACTTTCAAGGGTGTGGGGGATCTCTGAGAGTGTTTGGACCCTGTCAGGGGTGTGTGGAATCTCACTGTGCGTCACGATAACTGTCAGGAATATGTGGGACTCACAGTGTGTCAGGACCCTCTCAGGGGCGTGTGGGTTTTCACAGTCTGTCAGGTGTGTGTTGGGTCTCAAAGTGTGTCAGTACGTTGTCAGGGGTGTGTGGGGTCTCACAGTGTGTCAGGAACCTGTCAGTTGTGTGTTGGGTCTCAAAGTGTGTCAGTACGTTGTCAGGGGTGTGTGGGGTCTCACAGTGTGTCAGGAACCTGTCAGTTGTGTGTTGGGTCTCAAAGTGTGTCAGTACGTTGTCAGGGGTGTGTGGGGTCTCACAGTGTGTCAGGAACCTGTCAGTTGTGTGTGGGGTTTCACAGTGTGTCACACCCTGTCAGTGGTTTGCGGGGTCTCACAGTATTTCAGGGCCCTAACTACGTTCTGTGGGGTCTGACAGTGTGTCAGGACCCTGTCAGGGGTGTGTGGGGTCTCACAGTGTGTCACACCCTGTCAGTGGTTTGCGGGGTCTCACAGTATTTCAGGGCCCTAACTACGTTCTGTGGGGTCTGACAGTGTGTCAGGACCCTGTCAGGGGTGTGTGGGGTCTCACAGTGTGTCAGGACCCTGCCAGGGGTGTGGAGGGTCTCAGACTGTCTCAGGATTTTGCCAGGGGTGTATGGCGTCTGGCAATGTATAAGGACCCTATCCGGTGCTTGTGGGGGTCTTAGAGTGTGTCTTCTTCATCTCCTGTGTGTGTGGGGCCTCACAGTGTGTGAAGACCCTGTCAGTGGTTTGTGGGGTCTCACAGTATATCAGGACCCTAACTACGTTCTGTGGGGTCTCACAAAGTGTCAGGATCTTGTCAGGGGTGTTTGGGCTCTCAGAGTGTGTCAGGTCCTGTCAGGGGTGTGTAGGCTGTCAGAGTGCATCAGGGGTGTGTGGGTTCACACAGATTGTCAGGACCATGCCAAGGGTCTGTGGGTCACACAGTGTGTCAGGATCCTGTCAGGGGTGTGTGGGGTCTCATAGTGTGTCAGAACCCTGTCAGGTGTTTGTGGGTCTCACAGTGTGGCAGGACCCTGCCAGGAGTGTGTTGGGTGTTACACTGTGTCAGGAACCTTCCAGAGGTGTGTGGTGTCTCACACTGTGTCAAGATCTTGTCAGTGGTTTGTGGGGTCTCACAGTATGTCAGGACCCTAACTACGTTCTGTGGGGTCTGACAGTATGTCACGACTCTGTCAGGTGTGTGTTGGGTCTCAAACTGTGTCAGAACCCTGTCAGGTGTTTGTAGGTCTCACAGTGTGTCAGGACCCTGCCAGGTGTGTGTTGGGTGTTACACTGTGTCAGGAACCTTCCAGAGCTGTGTGGTGTCTCACACTGTGCCAAGATCTTGTCAGTGGTTTGTGGGGTCTCACAGTATGTCAGGACCCTAAATACGTTCTGTGGGGTCTGACAGTATGTCACGACTCTGTCAGGGTTCTGTTGGGTCTCAAAGTGTGTCAGTACGTTGTCAGGGGTTTCTGGGGTCTCACAGTGTGTCAGGAACCTGTCAGGTGTGTGTTGGGTCTCAAAGTGTGTCAGTACGTTGTCAGGGGTGTGTGGGGTCTCACAGTGTGTCAGGAACCTGTCCGTTGTGTGTGGGGTCTCACAGTGTGTCAGGTCCCTGTCAGGTGTGCGTGGGGCCACACAGTGTGTCAGGACCCTGTCAGTGGTTTGCGGAGTCTCACAGTACTTCAGGGCCCTAACTACGTTCTGTGGGGTCTGACAGTGTGTCAGGACCCTGTCAGGGGTGTGTGGGGTCTCACAGTGTGTCAGGACCCTGCCAGGAGTGTGGAGGGTCTCAGACTGTCTCAGGATTTTGCCAGGTGTGTATGGCGTCTGGCAATGTGTCAGGACCCTATCCGGTGCTTGTCGGGGTCTTAGAGTGTGTCTTCTTCATCTCCTGTGTGTGTGGGGCCTCACAGTGTGTGAAGACCCTGTCAGTGGTTTGTGGGGTCTCACAGTATATCAGGACCCTAACTACGTTCTGTGGGGTCTCACAAAGTGTCAGGATCTTGTCAGGGGTGTTTGGGCTCTCAGAGTGTGTCAGGTTCTGTCAGGGGTGTGTAGGCTGTCAGAGTGCATCAGGGGTGTGTGGGTTCACACAGATTGTCAGGACCATGCCAAGGGTCTGTGGGTCACACAGTGTGTCAGGATCCTGTCAGGGGTGTGTTGGGTCTCAAAGTGTGTCAGTACCTTGTCAGGGGTGTGTGGGGTCTCACAGTGTGTCAGGAACCTGTCAGTTGTGTGTGGGGTCTCACAGTGTGTCAGGACCTTGCCAATACTGTGTGGGGTATCGCAGTGAGTCAGCACGCTCCCAGTGGTGTGTGGCGCCTCGCGGTTTGTGAGGACCCGGTCAGGGATTTGTGGGGATCTCAAAGTCTATCAGGACCTGCTAAGGGTGTGTGGGTTCATACAGATTGTCAGCACCCTGTCAGTGGTCTGTGGGTCACACAGTGTGTCAGGACCCTGCCAGGTGTGTGTGGGGTCTCATAGTGTGCCAGAACCCTGTCAGGTGTTTGTGGGTCTCACAGTGTATCAGGACCCTGCCAGGTGTGTGTTGGGTGTTACACTGTGTCAGGAACCTTCCAGAGGTGTGTGGTGTCTCACACTGTGTCAAGATCTTGTCAGTGGTTTGTGGGGTCTCACAGTATGTCAGGATCCCGCAGGTGTGTGTGGGGTCTCACAGTGTGTCACGACACTGTCAGGGGTATGTCAGGTCTCACAGTGTGTCAGTATCCTTTTGAAGGGTGTGGGGGATCTCACAGAGTGGTTGGACCCTGTCAGGGGTGCGTGGGGTCTCACAGTGTGTCAGGACCCTGTCAGGGGTCTGTGGGGTCTCACAGTGTGTTAGGTCCCTGTCAGGTGTGTGTGGGGTCACACAGTGTGTCAGGACCCTGTCGGTGGTTTGCGGGGTCTGACAGTATGTCACGACCCTGTCAGGGGTGTGTGGGGTCTCAGTGTGTCAGGATCCTGCAGGTGTGTGTGGGGTCTCACAGTGTGTCACGACACTGTCAGGGGTATGTCAGGTCTCACTGTGTGTCAGTATCCTTTTGAAGGGTGTGGGGGATCTCACAGAGTGCTTGGACCCCGTCAGGGGTGCGTGGGGTCTCACAGTGTGTCAGGACCCTGTCAGGGGTCTGTGGGGTCTCACAGTGTGTCACGACACTGTCAGGACTGTGTGGCGTCTCAGTGTGTCAGGACCCTGTCAGGGGCGTGTGGGTTTTCACAGTGTGTCAGGACTCTGTCAGGTGTGTGTTGGGTCTCACAGTGTGTCAGTACCTTGACAGGAGTGTGTGGGGTCTCACAACGTGTCAGGACCCTTTCAGTTGTGTGTGGGGTCTCACAGTGTGTCAGGTCCCTGTCAGGTGTGTGTGGGGTCACACATGGTGTCAGGACCCTGTCGGTGGTTTGCGGGGTCTCACAGTATATCAGGACCCTAACTACGTTCTGTGGGGTCTCACAAAGTGTCAGGATCTTGTCAGGAGTGTTGGGGCTCTCAGAGTGTGTCAGGTCCTGTCAGGGGTGTGTAGGCTGTCAGAGTGCATCAGGGGTGTGTGGGTTCACACAGATTGTCAGGACCATTCCAGGGGTCTGTGGGTCACACAGTGTGTCAGGATCCTGTCAGGGGTGTGTGGGTTCTCAGTGTGTCAGGACCCTGTCAGGGGTGTGTGGGAGCTCACAGTTTGTCAGGACAATGTGAGGGCTTTGTTTAGTCTCAAAGTGCGTCAGGAATCTGTCAGGGGTGTGTGGGTTCACACAGATTGTCAGGATCCTGCAGGTGTGTGTCCGGTCTCACAGTATGCCAGGACTCTGTCAGGGGCTTGTGGGTTTTCTCAGTGTGTCAGGAGTCTGTCAGGTGTGTGTTGGGTCTCACAGTGTGTCAGGAACCTGACAGGGGGGTGTGGAGTGTTACTCTGTGTCAGGAATCTTCCAGAGGTGTGTGGTGTCTCACACTGTGTCAGGATCTTGTCAGTGGTTTGTGGGGTCTCACAGTATGTCAGGACCCTAACTACGTTCTGTGGGATCTGACAGTATGTCACAATCCTGTCAGGGTGTCTAGGGTCTCAGTGTGTCAGGATCCAGCAGGTGTGTGTGGGGTCTCACAGTGTGTCACGACACTGTCAGGGGTATGTCGGGTCTCACAGTGTGTCAGTATCCTTTTGAAGGGTGTGAGGGATCTCACAGAGTGCTTGGAACCTGTCAGGGGTGCATGGGGTCTCACAGTGTGTCAGGAAACTGTCAGTTGTGTGTGGGGTGTCACAGTGTGTCAGGACCCTGTTGTCAGGGGTGTGTGGGGTCTCACAGTTTGTCAGGACCCTGTCAGGTGTGTGTTGGGTCTCAAAGTGTGTCAGTACCTTGTCAGGGGTGTGTGGGGCCTCACAGTGTGTCAGGAACCTGTCAGGCGTGTGTGGGGTCTCACAGTGTGTCAGGAACCTGTCAGGTGTGTGTGGGATCTCACAGTGTGTCAGGACCCTGCCAGGGGTGTGTGGGGTCTCACAGTATGTCAGGACCCTAACTACGTTCTGTGGGGTCTGACAGTATGTCACGACCCTGTCAGGGGTGTGTGGGGTCTCAGTGTGTCAGGATCCTGCAGGTGTGTGTGGGGTCTCACAGTGTGTAACGACACAGTCAGGGGTATGTCAGGTCTCACAGTGTGTCAGTATCCTTTTGAAGGGTGTGGGGGATCTCACAGAGTGCTTGGACCCTGTCAGGGGTGTGCGGGGTCTCACAGTGTGTCACTACCTTGTCAGGACTGTGTGGGGTCTCAGTTTGTCAGGACCCTGTCACGGGCGTGTGGGTTTTCACAGTGTGTCAGGACTCTGTCAGGTGTGTGTTGGGTCTCACAGTGTGTTAGGACTCTGTCAGGGATGTGTGGGATCTCACAGTGTGTCAGGACGCTGACAGGGGTGTGTGGGGTATCGCAGTGTGTCAGGACGCTGTCAATGGGGTGTGGCGTCTCACGGTTTGTGAGGACCCTGTCAGGGATTTGTGGGGATCTCACAGTGCATCAGGACCTGTTAGGAGTGTGTGGGGTCTCACAGTGTGTCAGGACCTTCTCAGGGGTGTGTGGGGTCTCACAGTGTGTCAGGACCCTGTCAGGTGTGTGTGGGGTCTCACAGTGCGTCACGACACTGTCAGGAGTGTGTGGGGTCTCACTGTGTGTCCGGACCCTGTCAGGGGTGTCGGGGGTCTCACACTGTCTCAGGATTTTGCCAGGGGTGTATGGCATCTGGCAATGTGTAAGGACCCTATCCGGTGCGTGTGGGGGTCTTAGAGTGTGTCCTCTCCCTCTCGTGTGTGCGGTGTCTCACGGTCTGTCAGTAACCTGTCAGGGGTGTGTTGGTCACACAGTGTGTCAGGACCCTGTCAGGGTTAAGTGGGGTCTCACAGTAGGTCAGGACGCTAACTAGGTTTTGTGGGGTCTGACACTGAGTCAGGATCTTGTGAGGGGTGTGTGGGGTCTCACACTGTGTCAGGATCCTGCAGGTGCGTGTGGGGTCACATAGATTTTCAGCACCCTGCCAGGGGTGTGTGGGTCTCACAGAGTGTCAGGACAATGTCAGTGGTATGTCGGGTCTCACAGTGTATCAGGATACTTTCAAGGTTGTGGGGATCTCACAGAGTGCTTGGACCCTGTCAGGGGTGTGTTGCGTCTCACAGTGTATCAGGATCCTGTCAGGGGTGTGTGGGGTCTCAGTGTGTCAGGATCCTGCAGGTGTGTGTGGGGTCTCACAGTGTGTCACGACACTGTCAGGAATGTGTGGGACTCACAGTGTGTCAGGACCCTCTCAGGGGCGTGTGGGTTTTCACAGTCTGTCAGGACTCTGTCAGGTGGGTCTCAAAGTGTGTCAGTACCTTGTCAGGGATGTGTGGGGTCTCACAGTGTGTCAGGAACCTGTCAGTTGTGTGTGGGGTCTCACAATGTGTCAGGACGCTGTCGGTGGTGTGTGGCGTCTCACGGTTTGTGAGGACCCTGTCAGGGATTTGTGGGGATCTCACAGTCTATCAGGACCTGTTAGGGGTGTGTGGGGTCTCATAGTGTGTCAGGACGTTGTCAGGGGTGTATGGGGTCTGACAGTGAGTCAGGAACCTGTCAGGGGTGTGTGGGGTCTGACAGTAGGTCAGGGCGCTAACTAAGTTCTGTGGTGTCTGACACTGAGTCAGGATGTTGAGAGGGGTATGTGGGTTTCACAGTGTGTCAGGACCATGCCATCGGTGTGTGGGTTGTCAGACTGTGTCAGGAACCTGTCAGGGGTGTGTGGGATTTCACACAGTGTCAGGAACCTGTCAGGGGTGTGCGGGGTCTCACAGATTGACAGGACAATGTCAGTGGTATGTCGGGTCTCACAGTGTGTCAGGATACTTTCAAGGGTGTGAGGGATCTCACAGTGTGTTTGGACCCTGTCAGGTGTGTGTGGAGTCTCACTGTGTGTCAGGACCATGTGTGGGGTTTGTTTAGTCTCAAAGTGAGTCAGGTATCTGTCAGGGGTGTGTGGCATCTCACAGTGTGTCAGGACCCTGTCAGGGGTGTGTGGGGTCTCACAGTGTGTCACGACACTGTCAGGAATATGTGGGACTCACAGTGTGTCAGGACCCTCTCAGGGGCGTGTGGGTTTTCACAGTCTGTCAGAACTCTGTCAGGTGTGTGTTGGGTCTCAAAGTGTGTCAGTACCTTGTCAGGGGTGTGTGGGGTCTCACAGTGTGTCAGGAACCTGTCAGTTGTGTGTGGGGTCTCACAGTGTGTCAGGGCCCTGCCAGGGGTGTGTGGGGTCTCGCAGTGTGTCAGGACGCTGTCAGTGGTGTGTGGCGTCTCACAGTTTGTGAGGACCCTGTCAGTGATTTGTGGGGTCTCACAGTCTATCAGGACCTGTTAAGGGTGTGTGGGGTCTGACAGTGTGTCAGGAATCTGTCAGTGGTTTGCGGGGTCTCACAGTATGTCAGGGCCCTAACTATGTTCTGTGGGGTCAGACAGTGAGTCAAGACCCTGTCATATGTTTGTGGGGACTCACACCGTCTCAGGATTTTGTCAGGGGTGTGTGGGTTCACACAGATTGTCAGGATCCTACAGGTGTGTGTTGGGTCTCACAGTGTGTCAGGACCCTGTCAGGGGCTTGTGGGTTTTCTCCGCGTGTCAGGAGTCTGTCCGTTGTGTGTTGGGTCTCAAAGTGTGTCAGTACATTGTCAGGTGTGTGTGGGGTCTCACTGTGTGTCCGGACCCTGTCAGAGGTGTGTGGGGATCTCACAGTGTTTCAAGACCCTGCCAGGGGTGTGGGGGTTCTCACACTGTCTCAGCATTTTGCCAGGGGCGTATGGCGTCTGACAATGTGTCAGGACCCTATCCGGTGCGTGTGGGGGTCTTAGAGTGTATTCTCTCCCTCTCATGTGTGAGTGGGGCTTCACAGTGTGTCAGTAACCTGTCAGGAGTATGTGGGGTGTCACAGTGTGTCAGGATCCTGTCAGGGCTGTGTGGGGTCTCACAGTTTGTCTGGATTCTGTTAGTAGTGTGTGGAGTCACACAGTGTGTCAAGACCGTGTCAGTGGTTTGTTGGGTTTCTCAGCGGGTCAGGGTCTCACAGTATGTCAGGACGCTAACTATGTTCTGTGGGGTCTGACAGTGAGTCAGGACCCTGTGAGGTGTGTGTGGGGTCTCACAGTGTGTCAGGAACCTGTCAGGGGTGTGTGGGGTCTCACACTGTCTCAGCATTTTGCCAGGGGCGTATGGCGTCTGACAATGTGTCAGGACCCTATCTGGTGCGTGTGGGGGTCTTAGAGTGTATTCTCTCCCTCTCATGTGTGAGTGGGGCTTCACAGTGTGTCAGGACCCTGTCGGGGTTACGTGGGGTCTCACAGTGTGTCAAGACCCTGCCAGAGCTGTGTGGCGTCGCACAGTTTGTCTGGATCTTATCAGTGGTTTGTGGGGTCTCACAGTGTGTCAGGACCCTGTCAGGTGTGTGTGGGATCTCACAGTGTGTCAGGACCCTGTCAGGGGGGTGTGGAGTGTTACACTGTGTCAGGAACCTTCCAGAGGTGTGTGGTGTCTCACACTGTGTCAGGATCTTGTCAGTGGCTTGTGGGGTCTCACAGTATGTCAGGACCCTAACTACGTTCTGTGGGGTCTGACAGTATGTCACGACCCTGTCAGGGGTGTGTGGGGTCTCAGTGTGTCAGGATCCTGCAGGTGTGTGTGGGGTTTCACAGTGTGTCACGACACTGTCAGGGGTATGTCAGGTCTCACAGTGTGTCAGTATCCTTTTGAAGGGTGTGGGGGATCTCGCAGAGTGCTAGGACCCTGTCAGGGGTGCGTTGGATCTCACAGTGTGTCAGGACCCTGTCAGGGGTCTGTGGGCTCTCACAGTGTGTCACGACACTGTCAGGACTGTGTGGCGTCTCTGTGTGTCAGGACTCTGTCAGGTGTGTGTTGGGTCTCACAGTGTGTCAGTACCTTGTCAGGGGTGTGTGGGGTCTCACAACGTGTCAGGACCCTGTCAGTTGTGTGTGGGGTCTCACAGTGTGTCAGGTCCATGTCAGGGTTGTGTGTGGTCTTACAGCGTGTCAGGTCCCTGTCAGGGGTGTGTGGGGTCTCACAGTGCGTCAGGACGCTGTGAGTGGTGTGTGGCGTCTCACGGTTTCTGAAGGCCCCGTCAGGGATTTGTGGGGATCTCACAGTGTATCAGGACCTGTTAGGGGTGTGTGAGGTCTCAGTGTGTCATGACCTTGTCAGGGGTGTGTGGGGTCTCACAGTGTGTCAAGACCCTGTCAGGTGTGTCTTTGGTCTCACAGTAGGTCAGGACCTTGTCATGGGTGTCTGGTGTCTCACAGTTGGTCAGGACCCTGACACGGGTGTGTGGGGTCTCGCAGTGTGTCAGGACGCTGTCAGTGGTGTGTGGCGTCTCACGGTTTGTGAGGACCCTGTCAGGGATTTGTGGGGTCTCACAGTCTATCAGGACCTGTTAAGGGTGTGTGGGGTCACACAGTGTGTCAGGACCCTGTCAGGGGTGTGTGGGGTCTCACAGTGTGTCAGGACCCTGTCAGGTGTGTGTGGGGTCTCACAGTGTGTCAGGACCCTGTCAGGTGTGTGTGGGGACTCACACTGTCTCAGGATTTTGTCAGGGGTGTGTGGGTTCACACAGATTGTCAGGATCCTACAGGTGTGTGTCGGGTCTCGCAGTGTGTCAGGACGCTGTCAGTGGTGTGTGGCGTCTCACGGTTTGTGAGGACCCTGTCAGGGATTTGTGGGGTCTCACAGTCTATCAGGACCTGTTAAGGGTGTGTGGGGTCACACAGTGTGTCAGGACCCTGTCAGTGGTTTGCGGGGTCTCACAGTATGTCAGGGCCCTAATTACGTTCTGTGGGGTCAGACAGTGAGTCAGGACCCTGTCAGGTGTGTGTGGGGACTCACACTGTCTCAGGATTTTGTCAGGGGTGTGTGGGTTCACACAGATTGTCAGGATCCTACAGGTGTGTGTCGGGTCTCACAGTGTGTCAGGACCCTGTCAGGGGCTTGTGTGTTTTCTCCGTGTGTCAGGAGTCTGTCAGGTGTGTGTTGGGTCTCAAAGTGTGTCAGAAACCTGTCAGGAGTGTGTGGGGTATCACAGTGTGTCAGGACCCTGTTAGGATTATGTGGGGTCTCACAGTGTGTCAAGACCCTGCCAGAGCTGTGTGGGATCTCACAGTTTGTCTGGATCCTGTTAGTAGTGTGTGGAGTCACACAGTCCGTCAAGACCGTGTCAGTTGTTTGTGGGGTTTCACAGCAGGTCAGGGTCTTACAGTATGTCAGGACGTTAACTATATTCTGTGGGGTCTGACAGTGAGTCAGGACCCTGTGAGGTGTCTGTGGGGTCTGACAGTGTGTCAGGACCCTGTCAGGTGTGTGTGGGGTCTCACAGTGTGTCAGGACCCTGTTAGCGGGGTGTGGAGTGTTACACTGTGTCTGGAACCTTCCAGAGGTGTCTGGTGTCTCACACTGTGTCAGGATCTTGTCAGTGGTTTGTGGGGTCTCACAGTATGTCACGACCCTGTCAGGGGTGTGTGGGGTCTCAGTGTGTCAGGATCCTACAGGTGTGTGTGGGGTCTCACAGTGTGTCACGACACTGTCAGGGGTATGTCAGGTCTCACAGTGTGTCAGTATCCTTTTGAAGGGTGTGTGGGATCTCACAGAGTGCTAGGACCCTGTCAGGGGTGCGTGGGGTCTCACAGTGTGTCAGGACCCTGTCAGGGGTCTGTGGGGTCTCACAGTGTGTCACGACACTGACAGGACTGTGTGGGGTCTCAGTGTGTCAGGACCCTGTCAGGGGCGTGTGGGTTTTCACAGTGTGTCAGGACTCTGTCAGGTGTGTGTTGGGTCTCACAGTGTGTCAGTACCTTGTCGGGGTGTGTGGGGTCTCACAGTCAGTCAGGACCCTGTCAGGTGTGTGTGGGATCTCACAGTGTGTCACGACCCTGTCAGAGGTGTGTGGGGTCTCAGTGTGTCAGGATCCTGTAGGTGTGTGTGGGGTCTCACAGTGTGTCCGGACCCTGTCAGCGGTGTGTGGTGTGACACAGTGTGTCAGGACCTTGTCAGTGGTTTGCGGGGTCTCACTGTATGTCAGGACCTGTTAGGGGTGTGTGGGGTCACACAGTGTGTCAGGACCCTGTCAGTGGTTTGCGGGGTCTCACAGTATGTCAGGGCCCTAATTACGTTCTGTGGGGTCAGACAGTGAGTCAGGACCCTGTCAGGTGTGTGTTGGGTCTCACAGTGTGTCAGTACCTTGTCAGGGGTGTGTGGGGTCTCACAGTTTATCAGGAACCTGTCAGTAGTGTGTGTGGTCTCGCAGTGTGTCAGGACGTTGTCAGTGGTGTGTGGCGTCTCACGGTTTGTGAGGACCCTGTCAGGGATTTGTGGGGATCGCACAGTCAATCGGGACCTGTTAAGGGTGTGTGGGGTCTCACAGTGTGTCAGGATCCTGCAGGTGTGTGGGGGGTCTGACAGATTGTCAGCACACTGCCGGGGGTGTGTGGGAGCTCAGAGTTTGTCAGGACCATGTCTGGGGTGTGTGGGGTCTCAGTGTGTCAGGTTCCTGCAGGTGTGTGTGGGGTCTCACAGTGTGTCACGACACTGTCAGGAATGTGTGGGACTCACAGTGTGTCAGGACCCTCTCAGGGGCGTGTGGGTTTTCACAGTCTGTCAGGACTCTGTCAGGTGGGTCTCAAAGTGTGTCAGTACCTTGTCAGGGATGTGTGGGGTCTCACAGTGTGTCAGGAACCTGTCAGTTGTGTGTGGGGTCTCACAATGTGTCAGGACGCTGTCGGTGGTGTGTGGCGTCTCACGGTTTGTGAGGACCCTGTCAGGGATTTGTGGGGATCTCACAGTCTATCAGGACCTGTTAGGGGTGTGTGGGGTCTCATAGTGTGTCAGGACGTTGTCAGGGGTGTATGGGGTCTGACAGTGAGTCAGGAACCTGTCAGGGGTGTGTGGGGTCTGACAGTAGGTCAGGGCGCTAACTAAGTTCTGTGGTGTCTGACACTGAGTCAGGATGTTGAGAGGGGTATGTGGGTTTCACAGTGTGTCAGGACCATGCCATCGGTGTGTGGGTTGTCAGACTGTGTCAGGAACCTGTCAGGGGTGTGTGGGATTTCACACAGTGTCAGGAACCTGTCAGGGGTGTGTGGGGTCTCACAGATTGACAGGACAATGTCAGTGGTATGTCGGGTCTCACAGTGTGTCAGGATACTTTCAAGGGTGTGAGGGATCTCACAGTGTGTTTGGACCCTGTCAGGTGTGTGTGGAGTCTCACTGTGTGTCAGGACCATGTGTGGGGTTTGTTTAGTCTCAAAGTGAGTCAGGTATCTGTCAGGGGTGTGTGGCATCTCACAGTGTGTCAGGACCCTGTCAGGGGTGTGTGGGGTCTCACAGTGTGTCACGACACTGTCAGGAATATGTGGGACTCACAGTGTGTCAGGACCCTCTCAGGGGCGTGTGGGTTTTCACAGTCTGTCAGAACTCTGTCAGGTGTGTGTTGGGTCTCAAAGTGTGTCAGTACCTTGTCAGGGGTGTGTGGGGTCTCACAGTGTGTCAGGAACCTGTCAGTTGTGTGTGGGGTCTCACAGTGTGTCAGGGCCCTGCCAGGGGTGTGTGGGGTCTCGCAGTGTGTCAGGACGCTGTCAGTGGTGTGTGGCGTCTCACAGTTTGTGAGGACCCTGTCAGTGATTTGTGGGGTCTCACAGTCTATCAGGACCTGTTAAGGGTGTGTGGGGTCTGACAGTGTGTCAGGAATCTGTCAGTGGTTTGCGGGGTCTCACAGTATGTCAGGGCCCTAACTATGTTCTGTGGGGTCAGACAGTGAGTCAAGACCCTGTCATATGTTTGTGGGGACTCACACCGTCTCAGGATTTTGTCAGGGGTGTGTGGGTTCACACAGATTGTCAGGATCCTACAGGTGTGTGTTGGGTCTCACAGTGTGTCAGGACCCTGTCAGGGGCTTGTGGGTTTTCTCCGCGTGTCAGGAGTCTGTCCGTTGTGTGTTGGGTCTCAAAGTGTGTCAGTACATTGTCAGGTGTGTGTGGGGTCTCACTGTGTGTCCGGACCCTGTCAGAGGTGTGTGGGGATCTCACAGTGTTTCAAGACCCTGCCAGGGGTGTGGGGGTTCTCACACTGTCTCAGCATTTTGCCAGGGGCGTATGGCGTCTGACAATGTGTCAGGACCCTATCCGGTGCGTGTGGGGGTCTTAGAGTGTATTCTCTCCCTCTCATGTGTGAGTGGGGCTTCACAGTGTGTCAGTAACCTGTCAGGAGTATGTGGGGTGTCACAGTGTGTCAGGATCCTGTCAGGGCTGTGTGGGGTCTCACAGTTTGTCTGGATTCTGTTAGTAGTGTGTGGAGTCACACAGTGTGTGCAGTTTGTCTGGATCCTGTTAGTAGTGTGTGGAGTCACACAGTCTGTCAAGACCGTGTCAGTGGTTTGTGGGGTTTCACAGCGGGTCAGGGTCTCACAGTATGTCAGGACGCTAACTATGTTCTCTGGGGTCTAACAGTGAATCAGGACCCTGTTAGGTGTGTGTGGGGTCTCACAGTGTGTCAGGAACCTGTCAGGGGTGTGTGGGGTCTCACACTGTCTCAGCATTTTGCCAGGGGCGTATGGCGTCTGACAATGTGTCAGGACCCTATCTGGTGCGTGTGGGGGTCTTAGAGTGTATTCTCTCCCTCTCATGTGTGAGTGGGGCTTCACAGTGTGTCAGGACCCTGTCGGGGTTACGTGGGGTCTCACAGTGTGTCAAGACCCTGCCAGAGCTGTGTGGCGTCGCACAGTTTGTCTGGATCTTATCAGTGGTTTGTGGGGTCTCACAGTGTGTCAGGACCCTGTCAGGTGTGTGTGGGATCTCACAGTGTGTCAGGACCCTGTCAGGGGGGTGTGGAGTGTTACACTGTGTCAGGAACCTTCCAGAGGTGTGTGGTGTCTCACACTGTGTCAGGATCTTGTCAGTGGCTTGTGGGGTCTCACAGTATGTCAGGACCCTAACTACGTTCTGTGGGGTCTGACAGTATGTCACGACCCTGTCAGGGGTGTGTGGGGTCTCAGTGTGTCAGGATCCTGCAGGTGTGTGTGGGGTTTCACAGTGTGTCACGACACTGTCAGTGGTATGTCAGGTCTCACAGTGTGTCAGTATCCTTTTGAAGGGTGTGGGGGATCTCGCAGAGTGCTAGGACCCTGTCAGGGGTGCGTTGGATCTCACAGTGTGTCAGGACCCTGTCAGGGGTCTGTGGGCTCTCACAGTGTGTCACGACACTGTCAGGACTGTGTGGCGTCTCTGTGTGTCAGGACTCTGTCAGGTGTGTGTTGGGTCTCACAGTGTGTCAGTACCTTGTCAGGGGTGTGTGGGGTCTCACAACGTGTCAGGACCCTGTCAGTTGTGTGTGGGGTCTCACAGTGTGTCAGGTCCATGTCAGGGTTGTGTGTGGTCTTACAGCGTGTCAGGTCCCTGTCAGGGGTGTGTGGGGTCTCGCAGTGCGTCAGGACGCTGTGAGTGGTGTGTGGCGTCTCACGGTTTCTGAAGGCCCCGTCAGGGATTTGTGGGGATCTCACAGTGTATCAGGACCTGTTAGGAGTAGGTGGGTTCTCAGAGTGTGTCAGGACCTTGTCAGGGGTGTGTGGGGTCTCACAGTGTGTCAGGTCCCTGTCAGGGATGTCTTTGGTCTCACAGTAGGTCAGGACCTTGTCATGGGTGTCTGGTGTCTCACAGTTGGTCAGGACCCTGACACGGGTGTGTGGGGTCTCACAGTGGGTCAGGACCCTGTCACGGGTGTGTGGGGTCTCAAAGTGTGTCAGGACCCTGTCAGGTGTGTTTGGGGTCTCACAGTATGTCACGACCCTGTCAGGGCTGTGTGGGGTCTCAGCGTGTCAGGACCCTGTTAGGGGTGTGTGGGGTCTCGCAGTGTGTCAGGACGCTGTCAGTGGTGTGTGGCGTCTCACAGTTTGTGAGGACCCTGTCAGGGATTTGTGGGGATCTCACAGTCTATCAGGACCTGTTAAGGGTGTGCGGGGTCTCACAGTGTATCAGTAACCTGTCAGGTGTGTGTGGGGTCACACAGAGTGTCAGGACCCTGTCAGTGGTTTGCGGGGTCTCACAGTATGTCAGGGCCCTAATTACGTTCTGTGGGGTCAGACAGTGAGTCAGGACCCTGTCAGGTGTGTGTGGGGACTCACACTGTCTCAGGATTTTGTCAGGGGTGTGTGGGTTCACACAGATTGTCAGGATCCTACAGGTGTGTGTCGGGTCTCACAGTGTGTCAGGACCCTGTCAGGGGCTTGTGTGTTTTCTCCGTGTGTCAGGAGTCTGTCAGGTGTGTGTTGGGTCTCAAAGTGTGTCAGAAACCTGTCAGGAGTGTGTGGGGTATCACAGTGTGTCAGGACCCTGTTAGGATTATGTGGGGTCTCACAGTGTGTCAAGACCCTGCCAGAGCTGTGTGGGATCTCACAGTTTGTCTGGATCCTGTTAGTAGTGTGTGGAGTCACACAGTCCGTCAAGACCGTGTCAGTTGTTTGTGGGGTTTCACAGCAGGTCAGGGTCTTACAGTATGTCAGGACGTTAACTATATTCTGTGGGGTCTGACAGTGAGTCAGGACCCTGTGAGGTGTCTGTGGGGTCTGACAGTGTGTCAGGACCCTGTCAGGTGTGTGTGGGGTCTCACAGTGTGTCAGGACCCTGTTAGCGGGGTGTGGAGTGTTACACTGTGTCTGGAACCTTCCAGAGGTGTCTGGTGTCTCACACTGTGTCAGGATCTTGTCAGTGGTTTGTGGGGTCTCACAGTATGTCACGACCCTGTCAGGGGTGTGTGGGGTCTCAGTGTGTCAGGATCCTACAGGTGTGTGTGGGGTCTCACAGTGTGTCACGACACTGTCAGGGGTATGTCAGGTCTCACAGTGTGTCAGTATCCTTTTGAAGGGTGTGTGGGATCTCACAGAGTGCTAGGACCCTGTCAGGGGTGCGTGGGGTCTCACAGTGTGTCAGGACCCTGTCAGGGGTCTGTGGGGTCTCACAGTGTGTCACGACACTGACAGGACTGTGTGGGGTCTCAGTGTGTCAGGACCCTGTCAGGGGCGTGTGGGTTTTCACAGTGTGTCAGGACTCTGTCAGGTGTGTGTTGGGTCTCACAGTGTGTCAGTACCTTGTCGGGGTGTGTGGGGTCTCACAGTCAGTCAGGACCCTGTCAGGTGTGTGTGGGATCTCACAGTGTGTCACGACCCTGTCAGTGGTGTGTGGGGTCTCAGTGTGTCAGGATCCTGTAGGTGTGTGTGGGGTCTCACAGTGTGTCAGGACCCTGTCAGGTGTGTGTGGGGTCTCACAGTGTGTCAGGACTCTGTCAGAGGTGTGTGGGGTCTCAGTGTGTCAGGATCCTGTAGGGGTGTGTGGGGTCTCACAGTGTGTCAGGACCCTGTCAGTGGTGTGTGGTGTCTCACAGTGTGTCAGGGCCCTAATTACGTGGTCTGTGGGGTCAGACAGTGAGTCAGGACCCTGTCAGGTGTGTGTTGGGTCTCACAGTGTGTCAGGACCTTGTCAGGGGTGTGTGGGGTCTCACAGTTTATCAGGAACCTGTCAGTAGTGTGTGGGTCTCGCAGTGTGTCAGGACGTTGTCAGTGGTGTGTGGCGTCTCACGGTTTGTGAGGACCCTGTCAGGGATTTGTGGGGATCGCACAGTCAATCGGGACCTGTTAGGGGTGTGTGGGGTCTCACAGTGTGTCAGGATCCTGCAGGTGTGTGTGGTCTTGTCAGCACACTGCCGGGGGTGTGTGGGAGCGAGTTTGTCAGGACCATGTCTGGGGTGTGTGGGGTCTCAGTGTGTCAGGTTCCTGCAGGGTGTGTGGGGATCTCACAGTCAATCACGACCTGTTAGGGTGTGTGGGGTCTCACAGTGTGTCAGGATCCTGCAGGTGTGTGGGGGGTCTGACAGATTGTCAGCACACTGCCGGGGGTGTGTGGGAGCTCAGAGTTTGTCAGGACCATGTCTGGGGTGTGTGGGGTCTCAGTGTGTCAGGTTCCTGCAGGTGTGTGTGGGGTCTCACAGTGTGTCAGGAACCTGTCAGTTGTGTGTGGGGTCTCACAATGTGTCAGGACGCTGTCGGTGGTGTGTGGCGTCTCACGGTTTGTGAGGACCCTGTCAGGGATTTGTGGGGATCTCACAGTCTATCAGGACCTGTTAGGGGTGTGTGGGGTCTCACAGTGTGTCAGGAACCTGTCAGGGGTGTGTGGGGTCTGACAGTCAGTCAGGAACCTGTCAGGTGTGTGTGGGGTCTCAAAGTGTGTCAGTACCTTGTCAGGGGTGTGTGGGGTCTCACACTGAGTCAGGATGTTGAGAGGGGTATGTGGGTTTCACAGTGTGTCAGGACCATGCCATCGGTGTGTGGGTTGTCAGACTGTGTGTGAGGAACCTGTCAGGGGTGTGTGGGATTTCACACAGTGTCAGGAACCTGTCAGGGGTGTGTGGGGTCTCACAGTGTGTCAGGACGTTGTCAGGGGTGTGTGGGGTCTGACAGTGTGTCAGGAACCTGTCAGGGGTGTGTGGGGTCTCACAGTGTGTTTGGACCCTGTCAGGTGTGTGTGGAGTCTCACTGTGTGTCAGGACCATGTGTGGGGTTTGTTTAGTCTCAAAGTGAGTCAGGTATCTGTCAGGGGTGTGTGGCATCTCACAGTGTGTCAGGACCCTGTCAGGGGTGTGTGGGGTCTCACAGTGTGTCACGACACTGTCAGGAATATGTGGGACTCACAGTGTGTCAGGACCCTCTCAGGGGCGTGTGGGTTTTCACAGTCTGTCAGAACTCTGTCAGGTGTGTGTTGGGTCTCAAAGTGTGTCAGTACCTTGTCAGGGGTGTGTGGGGTCTCACAGTGTGTCAGGACCATGCCATCGTTGTGTGGGTTGTCAAACTGTGTCAGGAACCTGTCAGGGGTGTGTGGGATTTCACACAGTGTCAGGAACCTGTCAGGGGTGTGTGGGGTCTCACAGATTGACAGGACACTGTCCGTGGTATGTCGGGTCTCACAGTGTGTCAGGATACTTTCAAGGGTGTGTGGGGTCTGACAGTGTGTCAGGAATCTGTCAGTGGTTTGCGGGGTCTCACAGTATGTCAGGGCCCTAACTATGTTCTGTGGGGTCAGACAGTGAGTCAAGACCCTGTCATATGTTTGTGGGGACTCACACCGTCTCAGGATTTTGTCAGGGGTGTGTGGGTTCACACAGATTGTCAGGATCCTACAGGTGTGTGTTGGGTCTCACAGTGTGTCAGGACCCTGTCAGGGGCTTGTGGGTTTTCTCCGCGTGTCAGGAGTCTGTCCGTTGTGTGTTGGGTCTCAAAGTGTGTCAGTACATTGTCAGGTGTGTGTGGGGTCTCACTGTGTGTCAGGACCCTGTCAGAGGTGTGTGGGGATCTCACAGTGTTTCAAGACCCTGCCAGGGGTGTGGGGGTTCTCACACTGTCTCAGCATTTTGCCAGGGGCGTATGGCGTCTGACAATGTGTCAGGACCCTATCCGGTGCGTGTGGGGGTCTTAGAGTGTATTCTCTCCCTCTCATGTGTGAGTGGGGCTTCACAGTGTGTCAGTAACCTGTCAGGAGTATGTGGGGTGTCACAGTGTGTCAGGATCCTGTCAGGGCTGTGTGGGGTCTCACAGTTTGTCTGGATTCTGTTAGTAGTGTGTGGAGTCACACAGTGTGTCAAGACCGTGTCAGTGGTTTGTTGGGTTTCTCAGCGGGTCAGGGTCTCACAGTATGTCAGGACGCTAACTATGTTCTGTGGGGTCTGACAGTGAGTCAGGACCCTGTGAGGTGTGTGTGGGGTCTCACAGTGTGTCAGGAACCTGTCAGGGGTGTGTGGGGTCTCACACTGTCTCAGCATTTTGCCAGGGGCGTTATGGCGTCTGACAATGTGTCAGGACCCTATCTGGTGCGTGTGGGGGTCTTAGAGTGTATTCTCTCCCTCTCATGTGTGAGTGGGGCTTCACAGTGTGTCAGGACCCTGTCGGGGTTACGTGGGGTCTCACAGTGTGTCAAGACCCTGCCAGAGCTGTGTGGCGTCGCACAGTTTGTCTGGATCTTATCAGTGGTTTGTGGGGTCTCACAGTGTGTCAGGACCCTGTCAGGTGTGTGTGGGATCTCACAGTGTGTCAGGACCCTGTCAGGGGGGTGTGGAGTGTTACACTGTGTCAGGAACCTTCCAGAGGTGTGTGGTGTCTCACACTGTGTCAGTATCTTGTCAGTGGCTTGTGGGGTCTCACAGTATGTCAGGACCCTAACTACGTTCTGTGGGGTCTGACAGTATGTCACGACCCTGTCAGGGGTGTGTGGGGTCTCACAGTGTGTCAGGACCCTGTCAGGGGTGTGTGGGGTCTCACAGTGTGTCACGACACTGTCAGGGGTATGTCAGGTCTCACAGTGTGTCAGTATCCTTTTGAAGGGTGTGGGGGATCTCGCAGAGTGCTAGGACCCTGTCAGGGGTGCGTTGGATCTCACAGTGTGTCAGGACCCTGTCAGGGGTCTGTGGGCTCTCACAGTGTGTCACGACACTGTCAGGACTGTGTGGCGTCTCTGTGTGTCAGGACTCTGTCAGGTGTGTGTTGGGTCTCACAGTGTGTCAGTACCTTGTCAGGGGTGTGTGGGGTCTCACAGTGTGTCAGGACCCTGTCAGTTGTGTGTGGGGTCTCACAGTGTGTCAGGACCCTGTCAGTGTTGTGTTTGGTCTTACAGCGTGTCAGGTCCCTGTCAGGGGTGTGTGGGGTCTCGCAGTGCGTCAGGACGCTGTGAGTGGTGTGTGGCGTCTCACGGTTTCTGAAGGCCCCGTCAGGGATTTGTGGGGATCTCACAGTGTATCAGGACCTGTTAGGAGTAGGTGGGTTCTCAGAGTGTGTCAGGACCCTGTCAGGGGTGTGTGGGGTCTCACAGTGTGTCAGGTCCCTGTCAGGGATGTCTTTGGTCTCACAGTAGGTCAGGACCTTGTCATGGGTGTCTGGTGTCTCACAGTTGGTCAGGACCCTGACACGGGTGTGTGGGGTCTCACAGTGTGTCAGGACCCTGTCAGGGGTGTGTGGGGTCTCACAGTGTGTCAGGACCCTGTCAGGTGTGTGTGGGGTCTCACAGTGTGTCACGACCCTGTCAGGGCTGTGTGGGGTCTCAGCGTGTCAGGACCCTGTTAGGGGTGTGTGGGGTCTCACAGTGTGTCAGGACCCTGTCAGGGGTGTGTGGGGTCTCACATTGTGTCAGGACCCTGTCAGGGGTTTGTGGGTCTCACAGTGAGTTAGGACCCTGTCAGGGGTGTGTGGGGTCTCACAGTGTGTCAGTACCCTGTCAGGTGTGTGCGGGGTCTCACAGTATGTCAGGGCCCTAATTACGTTCTGTGGGGTCAGACAGTGAGTCAGGACCCTGTCAGGTGTGTGTGGGGACTCACACTGTCTCAGGATTTTGTCAGGGGTGTGTGGGTTCACACAGATTGTCAGGATCCTACAGGTGTGTGTCGGGTCTCACAGTGTGTCAGGACCCTGTCAGGGGCTTGTGTGTTTTCTCCGTGTGTCAGGAGTCTGTCAGGTGTGTGTTGGGTCTCAAAGTGTGTCAGAAACCTGTCAGGAGTGTGTGGGGTCTCACAGTGTGTCAGGACCCTGTTAGGATTATGTGGGGTCTCACAGTGTGTCAAGACCCTGCCAGAGCTGTGTGGGATCTCACAGTTTGTCTGGATCCTGTTAGTAGTGTGTGGAGTCACACAGTCCGTCAAGACCGTGTCAGTTGTTTGTGGGGTTTCACAGCAGGTCAGGGTCTTACAGTATGTCAGGACGTTAACTATATTCTGTGGGGTCTGACAGTGAGTCAGGACCCTGTGAGGTGTCTGTGGGGTCTGACAGTGTGTCAGGACCCTGTCAGGTGTGTGTGGGGTCTCACAGTGTGTCAGGACCCTGTTAGCGGGGTGTGGAGTGTTACACTGTGTCTGGAACCTTCCAGAGGTGTCTGGTGTCTCACACTGTGTCAGGATCTTGTCAGTGGTTTGTGGGGTCTCACAGTATGTCACGACCCTGTCAGGGGTGTGTGGGGTCTCAGTGTGTCAGGATCCTACAGGTGTGTGTGGGGTCTCACAGTGTGTCACGACACTGTCAGGGGTATGTCAGGTCTCACAGTGTGTCAGTATCCTTTTGAAGGGTGTGTGGGATCTCACAGAGTGCTAGGACCCTGTCAGGGGTGCGTGGGGTCTCACAGTGTGTCAGGACCCTGTCAGGGGTCTGTGGGGTCTCACAGTGTGTCACGACACTGACAGGACTGTGTGGGGTCTCAGTGTGTCAGGACCCTGTCAGGGGCGTGTGGGTTTTCACAGTGTGTCAGGACTCTGTCAGGTGTGTGTTGGGTCTCACAGTGTGTCAGTACCTTGTCGGGGTGTGTGGGGTCTCACAGTCAGTCAGGACCCTGTCAGGTGTGTGTGGGGTCTCACAGTGTGTCAGGACCCTGTCAGAGGTGTGTGGGGTCTCAGTGTGTCAGGATCCTGTAGGTGTGTGTGGGGTCTCACAGTGTGTCCGGACCCTGTCAGCGGTGTGTGGTGTGACACAGTGTGTCAGGACCTTGTCAGTGGTTTGCGGGGTCTCACTGTATGTCAGGACCTGTTAGGGGTGTGTGGGGTCACACAGTGTGTCAGGACCCTGTCAGTGGTTTGCGGGGTCTCACAGTATGTCAGGGCCCTAATTACGTTCTGTGGGGTCAGACAGTGAGTCAGGACCCTGTCAGGTGTGTGTTGGGTCTCACAGTGTGTCAGTACCTTGTCAGGGGTGTGTGGGGTCTCACAGTTTATCAGGAACCTGTCAGTAGTGTGTGTGGTCTCGCAGTGTGTCAGGACGTTGTCAGTGGTGTGTGGCGTCTCACGGTTTGTGAGGACCCTGTCAGGGATTTGTGGGGATCGCACAGTCAATCGGGACCTGTTAAGGGTGTGTGGGGTCTCACAGTGTGTCAGGATCCTGCAGGTGTGTGGG
Source organism: Mobula hypostoma (assembly GCF_963921235.1). Taxonomy (NCBI): domain Eukaryota; kingdom Metazoa; phylum Chordata; class Chondrichthyes; order Myliobatiformes; family Myliobatidae; genus Mobula; species Mobula hypostoma. The sequence goes on from NW_026948219.1 coordinate 1,792,898, forward strand.
GGGTCTGACAGATTGTCAGCACACTGCCGGGGGTGTGTGGGAGCTCAGAGTTTGTCAGGACCATGTCTGGGGTGTGTGGGGTCTCAGTGTGTCAGGTTCCTGCAGGGGTGTGTGGCGTCTCACAGTATGTCACAACACTGTCAGGAATGTGTGGGGTCTCACAGTGTGTCAGGACCCTCTCAGGGGCGTGTGGGTTTTCACAGTCTGTCAGGACTCTGTCAGGTGGGTCTCAAAGTGTGTCAGTACCTTGTCAGGGATGTGTGGGGTCTCACAGTGTGTCAGGAACCTGTCAGTTGTGTGTGGGGTCTCACAGTGTGTCAGGACGCTGTCAGTTGTGTGTGGCGTCTCACGGTTTGTGAGGACCCTGTCAGGGATTTGTGGGGATCTCACAGTCTATCAGGACCTGTTAGGGGTGTGTGGGGTCTCATAGTGTGTCAGGACGTTGTCAGGGGTGTATGGGGTCTGACAGTGAGTCAGGAACCTGTCAGGGGTGTGTGGGGTCTGACAGTAGGTCAGGGCGCTAACTAAGTTCTGTGGTGTCTGACACTGAGTCAGGATGTTGAGAGGGGTATGTGGGTTTCACAGTGTGTCAGGACCATGCCATCGGTGTGTGGGTTGTCAGACTGTGTCAGGAACCTGTCAGGGGTGTGTGGGATTTCACACAGTGTCAGGAACCTGTCAGGGGTGTGTGGGGTCTCACAGATTGACAGGACAATGTCAGTGGTATGTCGGGTCTCACAGTGTGTCAGGATACTTTCAAGGGTGTGAGGGATCTCACAGTGTGTTTGGACCCTGTCAGGTGTGTGTGGAGTCTCACTGTGTGTCAGGACCATGTGTGGGGTTTGTTTAGTCTCAAAGTGAGTCAGGTATCTGTCAGGGGTGTGTGGCATCTCACAGTGTGTCAGGACCCTGTCAGGGGTGTGTGGGGTCTCACAGTGTGTCACGACACTGTCAGGAATATGTGGGACTCACAGTGTGTCAGGACCCTCTCAGGGGCGTGTGGGTTTTCACAGTCTGTCAGAACTCTGTCAGGTGTGTGTTGGGTCTCAAAGTGTGTCAGTACCTTGTCAGGGGTGTGTGGGGTCTCACAGTGTGTCAGGAACCTGTCAGTTGTGTGTGGGGTCTCACAGTGTGTCAGGGCCCTGCCAGGGGTGTGTGGGGTCTCGCAGTGTGTCAGGACGCTGTCAGTGGTGTGTGGCGTCTCACAGTTTGTGAGGACCCTGTCAGTGATTTGTGGGGTCTCACAGTCTATCAGGACCTGTTAAGGGTGTGTGGGGTCTGACAGTGTGTCAGGAATCTGTCAGTGGTTTGCGGGGTCTCACAGTATGTCAGGGCCCTAACTATGTTCTGTGGGGTCAGACAGTGAGTCAAGACCCTGTCATATGTTTGTGGGGACTCACACCGTCTCAGGATTTTGTCAGGGGTGTGTGGGTTCACACAGATTGTCAGGATCCTACAGGTGTGTGTTGGGTCTCACAGTGTGTCAGGACCCTGTCAGGGGCTTGTGGGTTTTCTCCGCGTGTCAGGAGTCTGTCCGTTGTGTGTTGGGTCTCAAAGTGTGTCAGTACATTGTCAGGTGTGTGTGGGGTCTCACTGTGTGTCCGGACCCTGTCAGAGGTGTGTGGGGATCTCACAGTGTTTCAAGACCCTGCCAGGGGTGTGGGGGTTCTCACACTGTCTCAGCATTTTGCCAGGGGCGTATGGCGTCTGACAATGTGTCAGGACCCTATCCGGTGCGTGTGGGGGTCTTAGAGTGTATTCTCTCCCTCTCATGTGTGAGTGGGGCTTCACAGTGTGTCAGTAACCTGTCAGGTGTGTTTGGGGTCTCACAGTATGTCACGACCCTGTCAGGGCTGTGTGGGGTCTCACAGTTTGTCTGGATCCTGTTAGTAGTGTGTGGAGTCACACAGTCTGTCAAGACCGTGTCAGTGGTTTGTGGGGTTTCACAGCGGGTCAGGGTCTCACAGTATGTCAGGACGCTAACTATGTTCTGTGGGGTCTGACAGTGAGTCAGGACCCTGTGAGGTGTGTGTGGGGTCTCACAGTGTGTCAGGAACCTGTCAGGGGTGTGTGGGGTCTCACACTGTCTCAGCATTTTGCCAGGGGCGTATGGCGTCTGACAATGTGTCAGGACCCTATCTGGTGCGTGTGGGGGTCTTAGAGTGTATTCTCTCCCTCTCATGTGTGAGTGGGGCTTCACAGTGTGTCAGGACCCTGTCGGGGTTACGTGGGGTCTCACAGTGTGTCAAGACCCTGCCAGAGCTGTGTGGGGTCTCACAGTGTGTCAAGACCCTGTCAGTGGTGTGTGGGGTCTCACAGTGTGTCAGGACCTCTCAGGTGTGTGTGGGATCTCGCAGTGTGTCAGGACCCTGTCAGGGGGGTGTGGAGTGTGACACTGTGTCAGGAACCTTCCAGAGGTGTGTGGTGTCTCACACTGTGTCAGGATCTTGTCAGTGGCTTGTGGGGTCTCACAGTATGTCAGGACCCTAACTACGTTCTGTGGGGTCTGACAGTATGTCACGACCCTGTCAGGGGTGTGTGGGGTCTCACAGTGTGTCAGGAACCTGTCAGGGGTGTGTGGGGTCTCACAGTGTGTCACGACACTGTCAGGGGTATGTCAGGTCTCACAGTGTGTCAGTATCCTTTTGAAGGGTGTGGGGGATCTCGCAGAGTGCTAGGACCCTGTCAGGGGTGCGTTGGATCTCACAGTGTGTCAGGACCCTGTCAGGGGTCTGTGGGCTCTCACAGTGTGTCACGACACTGTCAGGACTGTGTGGCGTCTCTGTGTGTCAGGACTCTGTCAGGTGTGTGTTGGGTCTCACAGTGTGTCAGTACCTTGTCAGGGGTGTGTGGGGTCTCACAACGTGTCAGGACCCTGTCAGTTGTGTGTGGGGTCTCACAGTGTGTCAGGTCCATGTCAGGGTTGTGTGTGGTCTTACAGCGTGTCAGGTCCCTGTCAGGGGTGTGTGGGGTCTCGCAGTGCGTCAGGACGCTGTGAGTGGTGTGTGGCGTCTCACGGTTTCTGAAGGCCCCGTCAGGGATTTGTGGGGATCTCACAGTGTATCAGGACCTGTTAGGAGTAGGTGGGTTCTCAGAGTGTGTCAGGACCTTGTCAGGGGTGTGTGGGGTCTCACAGTGTGTCAGGTCCCTGTCAGGGATGTCTTTGGTCTCACAGTAGGTCAGGACCTGGTCATGGGTGTCTGGTGTCTCACAGTTGGTCAGGACCCTGACACGGGTGTGTGGGGTCTCACAGTGGGTCAGGACCCTGTCACGGGTGTGTGGGGTCTCACAGTGTGTCAGGACCTTGTCAGTGGTTTGTGGGGTCTCAGAGTATGTCAGGACCCTAACTACGTTCTGTGGGGTCTGACAGTATGTCACGACCCTGTCAGGGGTGTGTGGGGTCTCAGTGTGTCAGGATCCTGCAGGTGTGTGTGGCGTCTCACGGTTTGTGAGGACCCTGTCAGGGATTTGTGGGGTCTCACAGTCTATCAGGACCTGTTAAGGGTGTGTGGGGTCACACAGTGTGTCAGGACCCTGTCAGTGGTTTGCGGGGTCTCACAGTATGTCAGGGCCCTAATTACGTTCTGTGGGGTCAGACAGTGAGTCAGGACCCTGTCAGGTGTGTGTGGGGACTCACACTGTCTCAGGATTTTGTCAGGGGTGTGTGGGTTCACACAGATTGTCAGGATCCTACAGGTGTGTGTCGGGTCTCACAGTGTGTCAGGACCCTGTCAGGGGTGTGTGGGGTCTCACAGTGTGTCAGGACCCTGTCAGGGGTGTGTGGGGTCTCATAGTGTGTCAGGACCCTGTCAGGGGTGTGTGGGGTCTCACAGTGTGTCAGGACCCTGTCAGGGGTGTGTGGGGTCTCACAGTGTGTCAGGACCCTGTCAGGGGTGTGTGGGGTCTCGCAGTGTGTCAGGACGCTGTCAGTGGTGTGTGGCGTCTCACGGTTTGTGAGGACCCTGTCAGGGATTTGTGGGGATCTCACAGTCTATCAGGACCTGTTAGGGGTGTGTGGGGTCTCACAGTGTGTCAGGACCCTGTCAGGGGTGTGTGGGGTCTGACAGTGTGTCAGGACCCTGTCAGGTGTGTGTGGGGTCTCACAGTGTGTCAGGACCCTGTCAGGGGTGTGTGGGGTCTCACAGTGTGTCAGGACCCTGTCAGGGGTGTGTGGGGTCTCACACTGTGTCAGGACCCTGTCAGGGGTGTGTGGGGTCTCACAGTGTGTCAGGATCCTGTCAGGGGTGTGTGGGGTCTCACAGTGTGTCAGGACCCTGTCAGGGGTGTGTGGGGTCTCACAGTGTGTCAGGACCCTGTCAGGTGTGTGTGGGGTCTCACAGTGTGTCAGGAACCTGTCAGGGGTGTGTGGGGTCTCACAGTGTGTCAGGACCCTGTCAGGGGTGTGTGGGGTCTCACAGTGTGTCAGGACCCTGTCAGGGTTGTGTGGGGTCTCACAGTGTGTCAGGACCCTGTCAGGGGTGTGTGGGGTCTCACAGTGTGTCAGGACGCTGTCAGTTGTGTGTGGGGTCTCACGGTGTGTCAGGACCCTGTCAGGGATTTGTGGGGTCTCACAGTGTGTCAGGACTCTGTCAGGGGTGTGTTGGGTCTCACAGTGTGTCAGGACCCTGTCAGGTGTGTGTGGGGTCTCACAGTGTGTCAGGACCCTGTCAGGTGTGTGTGGGGTCTCACAGTGTGTCAGGACCCTGTCAGGTGTGTGTGGGGTCTCAGTGTGTCAGGATCCTGCAGGTGTGTGTGGGGTCTCACAGTGTGTCCGGACCCTGTCAGCGGTGTGTGGTGTGACACAGTGTGTCAGGACCTTGTCAGTGGTGTGCGGGGTCTCACTGTATGTCAGGACCTGTTAGGGGTGTGTGGGGTCACACAGTGTGTCAGGACCCTGTCAGTGGTTTGCGGGGTCTCACAGTATGTCAGGGCCCTAATTACGTTCTGTGGGGTCAGACAGTGAGTCAGGACCCTGTCAGGTGTGTGTTGGGTCTCACAGTGTGTCAGTACCTTGTCAGGGGTGTGTGGGGTCTCACAGTTTATCAGGAACCTGTCAGTAGTGTGTGTGGTCTCGCAGTGTGTCAGGACATTGTCAGTGGTGTGTGGCGTCTCACGGTTTGTGAGGACCCTGTCAGGGATTTGTGGGGATCGCACAGTCAATCGGGACCTGTTAAGGGTGTGTGGGGTCTCACAGTGTGTCAGGACCCTGTCAGGGGTGTGTGGGGTCTCACAGTGTGTCAGGACACTGTCAGGTGTGTGTGGGGTCTCACAGTGTGTCACGACCCTGTCAGGGGTGTGTGGGGTCTCAGTGTGTCAGGATCCTGCAGGTGTGTGTGGGGTCTCACAGTGTGTCACGACACTATCAGGAATGTGTGGGGTTTCACAGTGTGTCACGACACTGTCAGGAATGTGTGGGGTCTCACAGTGTGTCAGGACACTCTCAGGGGCCTGTGGGTTTTCACGGTCTGTCAGGACTCTGTCAGGTGTGTGTTGGGTCTCACATGTGTCAGGACCCTGTCAGGGGTGTGTGGGGTCTCACAGTGTGTCAAGACCCTGTCAGTAGTGTGTGGGGTCTCACAGTGTGTCAGGACCTTGTCAGGGGTGTGTGGGGTCTCACAATGTGTCAGGAACCTGTCAGGGGTGTGTGGGGTCACACAGTGTGTCAGGACCCTGTCAGTGGTTTGCGGGGTCTCACAGTATGTCAGGGCCCTAACTATGTTCTGTGGGGTCAGACAGTGAGTCAGGACCCTGTCAGGGGTGTGTGGGGTCACACAGTGTGTCAGGAATTTGTCAGGGGTGTGTGGGGTCTCACAGTGTGTCAGGACCCTGTCAGGTGTGTGTGGGGTTTCACAGTGTGTCACGACACTGTCAGGAATGTGTGGGGTCTCACAGTGTGTCAGGACACTCTCAGGGGCCTGTGGGTTTTCACGGTCTGTCAGGACTCTGTCAGGTGTGTGTTGGGTCTCAAAGTGTGTCAGGAACCTGCCGGGGGTGTGTGGGGTCTCGCAGTGTATCAGGACGCTGTCAGTGCTGTGTGGCGTCTCACAGTTTGTGAGGACCCTGTCAGGGATTTGTGGGGATCTCACAGTCTATCAGGACCTGTTAAGGGTGTGTGGGGTCTCACAGTGTGTCAGGACCCTGTCAGGTGTGTGTGGGGTCTCACAGAGTGTCAGGACCCTGTCAGTGGTTTGCGGGGTCTCACAGTATGTCACGGCCCTAACTATGTTCTGTGGGGTCAGACAGTGAGTCAGGACCCTGTCAGGGGCTTGTGGGACTGTGTGGGGACTCACACTGTCTCAGGATTTTGTCAGGGGTGTGTGGGTTCACACAGATTGTCAGGATCCTACAGGTGTGTGTCGGGTCTCACAGTGTGTCAGGACCCTGTCAGGGGCGTGTGGGGTCTCAGTGTGTCAGGAACCTGTCAGTTGTGTGTGGGGTCTCAAAGTGTGTCAGTACCTTGTCAGGAGTGTGTGGGGTCTCACTGTGTGTTGGACCCTGTCGGAGGTGTGTGGGGATCTCACAGTGTGTCAAGACCCTGCCAGGGGTGTGGGGGGTCTCACACTGTCTCAGCATTTTGCCAAGGCTGTATGGCATCTGGCAATGTGTCAGGACCCTATCTGGTATGTGTAGGGGTCTTAGAGTGTGTTCTCTCCCTCTCATGTGTGTGTGGGGCCTCACAGTGTGTCAGTAACCTGTCAGGAGTGTGTGGGATGTCTGTGTCAGAACCCCGTCAGGGCTGTGTGGGATCTCCCTCTGTGTCAGAACCGTGTCAGGTGTGTGTGTGGTCTCACAGTCTGTCAAGACCCTGTCAGAGCTGTGTGGGGTCTCACAGTTTGTCTGGATCTGGTTAGTAGTGTGTGGAGTCACACAGTTTGTCAAGACCGTGTTAGTCGTTTGTGGGGTTTCACAGCTGGTCAGGGTCTCACAGTATGTCAGGACGCTAACTATGTTCTGTGGGGTCTGACAGTGAGTCAGGATCCTGTCAGGTGTGTGTGGGGTCTCACAGTGTGTCAGGACCCTGACAGGTGTGTGTGGGGTCTCAGTGTGTCAGGATCCTGCAGGTGTGTGTGGGGTCTCAGTGTGTCACGACACTGTCAGGAATTGTGGGGTCTCACAGTGTGTCAGGACCCTCTCAGGGATGTGTGGGTTTTCACAGTGTGTCAGGGCTCTGTCAGGTGTGTGTTGGGTCTCAAAGTGTGTCAGTACCTTATCAGGGGTGTGTGGGGTCTCACAGTTTGTCAGGAACCTGTCAGTAGTGTGTGTGGTCTCGCAGTGTGTCAGGACATTGTCAGTGGTGTGTGGCATATCACGGTTTGTGAGGACCCTGTCAGGGATTTGTTGGGATCTCACAGTCTATCAGGACCTGTTAAGGGTGTGTGGGGTCTCACAGTGTCTCAGGATTTTGTCAGGGGTGTGTGGGTTCACACAGATTGTCAGGATCCTGCAGGTGTGTGTCGGGTCTCACAGTGTGTCAGGCCCCTGTCAGAAGTTTGTGGGTTTTCTCAGTGTGTCAGGAGTCTGTCAGGTGTGTGTTGGGTCTGAAAGTGTGTCAGTACCTTGTCACGAGTGTGTGGGGTCTCACTGTGTGTCCGCACCCTGTCGGAGGTTTGTGGGGATCTCGCAGTGTGTCAAGAAACTGCCAGGGGTGTGAGGTGGCTCACACTGTCTCAGCATTTTGCCAGGTGTGTATGGCGTCTGGCAATGTGTCAGGACCCTATCTGGTGCGTGTGGGGGTCTTAGAGTGTGTTCTCTCCCTCTCATGTGTGTGTGGGGCCTCACGGTGTGTCAGTAACCTGTCAGGGCTGTGTGGGATCTCACACTGTGTCAGAACCCTGCCGGGGGTGTGTGTGGTCTTACAGTCTGTCAGGACCCTGTCAGGGGTGTGTAGGGTGTCACAGTGCATCTGGGGTGTGTGGGCTCATGCAGATTGTCAGCACCCTGCTAGGGGTGTGTGGGTCGCACAGTGTGTCAGGAACCTTTCAGGGTTATGTGGGGTCTCACAGTGTGTCAAGACCCTGTCAGAGCTGTGTGGGGTCTCACAGTTTGTCAGGATCTTGTTAGTAGTGTGTGGACTCACACAGTGTGTCAAGACCCTGTCAGGGGTGTGGGGGGTCTTAGACTGTCTCAGGATTTTGCCAGGGGTGTATGGCGTCTGGCAATGTGTAAGAACCCTATCCGGTGCGTGTGGGTGTCTTAGAGTGCGTCCTCCCCCTCTTGTGTGTGCGGTGTCACACAGTGTGTCAGGACCCTGCCAGGGGTGTGTGGGTCTCACAGAGTGCTTGGACCCTGTCAGGGGTATGTGGGGTCTCACAGTAGGTCAGGACGCTAACTAGGTTCTGTGGGGTCTGACACTGAGTCAGGATGTTGTGAGGGGTGTGTGGGGTCACACAGTGTGTCAGGACCGTGCCATTGGTGTGTGGGTTGTCAAACTGTGTCAGGAACCTGTCAGGGGTGTGTGGGATTTCACACAGTGTCAGGACTCTGTCAGGGGCGTGTGGGGTCTCACAGATTGTCAGGACAATGTCAAGGGTATGTCGGGTCTCACAGTGTGTCAGGATACCCTGTCAGGGGTGTGTGGAGTCTCACTGTGTGTCGGGACCTTGTCAGGGGTCTGTTGGGTCTCAGTGTGTCAGGATCCTGCAGGTGTGTGTGGGGTCTCACAGTGTGTCACGACACTGTCAGGAATGTGTGGGACTCACAGTGTGTCAGGACCCTCTCAGGGGCGTGTGGGTTTTCACAGTCTGTCAGGACTCTGTCAGGTGTGTGTTGGGTCTCAAAGTGTGTCAGTACCTTGTCAGGGGTGTGTGGGGTCTCACAGTGAATCAGGAACCTGTCAGTTGTGTGTGGGGTCTCGCAGTGTGTCAGGATCCTGTCAGTGGTGTGTGGCATATCACGGTTTGTGAGGACCCTGTCAGGGATTTGTTGGGATCTCACAGTCTATCAGGACCTGTTAAGGGTGTGTGGGGTCTCACAGTGTGTCAGGTCCCTCTCAGTGGTTTGTGGGGTCTCACAGTATGTCAGGGCCCTAACTACGTTCTGTGGGGTCAGACAGTGAGTCAGGACCCTGTCAGGGGTGTGTGGGGTCTCGCAGTGTGTCAGGATCCTGCAGGTGTGTGTGGGGTCTCACAGTGTGTCACGACACTGTCAGGGGTATGTCAGGTCTCACAGTGTGTCAGTATCCTTTTGAAGGGTGTGGGGGATCTCACAGAGTGCTTGGACCCTGTCAGGGGTGCATGGGGTCTCACAGTGTGTCAGGACCCTGTCAGGGGCGTGTGGGTTTTGACAGTGTGTCAGGACTCTGTCAGGTGTGTGTTTGGTCTCACAGTGAGTCAGTGCCTTGTCAGGGGTGTGTGGGGTCTCACAATGTGTCAGGACCCTGTCAGTTGTGTGTGGGGTCTCACAGAGTGTCAGGACCATGTCAGGGTGTGTGGGATCTCACAGTGTGTCAGGACCCTGTCAGGGGTGTGTGAGATCTCGCAGTGTGTCAGGACGCTGTTAGTGGTGTGTGGCGTCTCACGGTTTGTGAGGACCCTGTCAAAGATTTGTGGGGATCTCACAGTCTAACAGGACCTGCTAAGGGTGTGTGGGGTCTCACAATGTGTCAGGACCTTGTCAGTGGTTTGTGGGATCTCAGAGTATGTCAGGACCCAAATTACGTTCTGTGGGGTCTGACAGTATGTCACGACCCTGTCAGGGGTGTGTGGGGTCTCGCAGTGTGTCAGGATGCTGTCAGTTGTGTGTGGTGTCTCACGGTTTGTGAGGACCCTGTGAGGGATTTGTAGGGATCTCACAGACTATCAGGGCCCTAACTACGTTCTGTGGGGTCAGACAGTGAGTCAGGACCCTGTCAGGTGTGTGTGGGGACTCACACTGTCTCAGGATTTTGTCAGGGGTGTGTGGGTTCACACAGATTGTCAGGATCCTGCAGGTGTGTGTCGGGTCTCACATTGTGTCCGTACCCTATTAGGGGCTTGTGGGTTTTCTCCGTGTGTCAGGAGTCTGTCAGGTGTGTGTTGGGTCTCAAAGTGTGTCAGTACCTTGTCAGGAGTGTGTGGGGTCTCACTGTGTGTCCGGACCCTGTTGGAGGTGTGTGGTGATCTCACAGTGTGTCAAGACCCTGCCAGGGGTGTGGGGGGTCTCACACTGTCTCAGCATTTTACCAGGGGTGTATGGCGTCTGACAATGTGTCAGGACCCTATCTGGTGCGTGTGGGGGTCTTAGAGTGTGTTCTCTCCCTCTCATGTGTGTGTGGGGCCTCACAGTGTGCTGTAACCTGTCAGGAGTATGTGGGGTGTCACAGTGTGTCAGGACCCTGTCAGGGCTGTGTGGGATCTCACACTGTGTCAGAACCCTGTCGGGGGTGTGTGTGGTCTTACAGTCTGTCAGGACCCTGTCAGGGGTGTGTGTGGTCTTACAGTCTGTCAGGACCCTGTCAGGGGTGTGTAGTGTGTCACAGTGCATCTGGTGTGTGTGGGCTCATGCAGATTGTCAGCACCCTGCTAGGGGTGTGTGGGTCGCACAGTTTGTTTGGATCTGGTTAGTAGTGTGTGGAGTCACACAGTGTGTCGAGACCGTGTCAGTGGTTTGTGGGGTTTCACAGCGGGTCAGGTGGGGTCTCACAGTGGGGTGTGTGGGGTCTCACAGTGTCTCAGGACCCTGTCAGGTGTTTGTGGGTCTCACAGTGTGTCAGGACCCTGTCAGGTGTTTGTGGGTCTCACAGTGTGTCAGGGCACTGCCAGGGGGGTGTGGGTGTTACACTGTGTCAGGAACCTTCCAGGGGTGTGTGGTGTCTCACACTGTGTCAGGATCTTGTCAGTGGTTTGTGGGGTCTCACAGTATGTCAGGACCCTAACTACGTTCTGTGGGGTCTGACAGTATGTCACGACCCTGTCAGGGGTGTGTGGGGTCTCAGTGTGTCAGGATCCTGCAGGTGTGTGTGGGGTCTCACAGTGTCTCACGACACTGTCAGGACTGTGTGGGGTCTCAGCGTGTCAGGAACCTGTCAGTTGTGTTTCGGGTCTCACAGTGTGTCAGGAACCTGTCAGGGGTGTGTGGGGTCTCACAGTGTGTCAGGACCCTGTCAGGTGTGTGTGGGTTCTCACAGTGTGTCAGGATCCTGTCAGGGGTGAGTGGGGTCTCACAGTGTGTCAGGAACCTGTTAGAGGTGTTTCGGGTCTCACAGTGTGTCAGGAACCTGTCAGGGGTGTGTGGGGTCTCACAGTGTGTCAGGACCCTGTCAGCGGTGTGTGGGATCTCACAGTGTGTCAGGACCCTGTCAGGGTTGTGTGTGTCAGGACCCTGTCAGGGTTGTGTGTGGTCTCACAGTGTGTCAGGACCCTGTGAGGTGTCTGTGGGGTCTCACAGTGTTTCAGGACACCGTCAGGGATGTGTCGGGTCTCACAATATGTCAGGACCCCAACTGGGTTGTGTGGGGTCTCACAGTTTGTCAGGACCCTGTCAGGGATTTCTTTGGTCTCACAGTGGGTCAGGACCTTGTCATGGGTGTCTGGGGTCTCACAGTGGGACAGAACCCTGTCACGGGTGTGTGGGGTCTCACAGTGGGATAGGACCCTGTCACGGGTTTGTGGGGTCTCACAGTGTGTCAGGACCGTGTGTTAGGGATGTGATGTTGAGGCTCTATAAGGCGCTGGTGAGACCTCACTTGGAGTACTGTGGGCAGTTTTGGTCTTCTTATTTAAGAAAGGATGTGCTGACGTTGGAGAGGGTACAGAGAAGATTCACGAGAATGATTCGGGGAATGAGAGGGTTAACATATGAGGAACGTTTGTCCGCTCTTGGACTGTATTCCTTGGAGTTTAGAAGAATGAGGGGAAACCTCATAGAAACATTTCGAATGTTACAAGGCATGGACAGAGTGGATGTGGCAAAGTTGTTTCCCAAGATGGGGGAGTCTAGTACGAGAGGGCATGACTTCAGGATTGAAGGGCGCCCTTTCAGAACAGAAATGCGAAGAAATTTTTTTAGTCAGAGTGGGATAGGACCCTGTCACGGGTGTGTGGGGTCTCACAGTGTGTCAGGAACCTGTCAGTTGTGTTTGGGGTCTCACAGCGTGTCAGGACCCTGTCAGGGGTGTGTGGGATCTCACAGTGTTTCAGGACCCTGCCAGGGGTGTGGGGGATCTCAGACTGTGTCGATCTCAACTGTGTCAGGACCCTGTCAAGGGTGTGTTGGGTCTCAGTGAGTGTCAGGACCCTTTCAGTGGTGTGTAGGGTCTCACAGTGCGTCGTGATTTGCGGGAGCTCACAGTTTGTCAGTACCAAGTCAGGGGAGTGTTTAGTCTCAAAGTGTGTCAGGAATCTGTCAGGGGTGTGTGGGGTATCACAGTTTGTCAGGATCCTGTCAGGAGTGTGTGGGGTCTTACAATGTGTCGTGATGTGCGGGAGCTCACAATGTGTCAGTGTCAGGACCCTGCCAGTGGTGTGACTGGACTCACTGTGTGCAAGGAAACTGCCAGGATTGTTTGGGGTCTCACAGCGTGTCAGGATCCTGTCAGGTGTGTGTTCGGTTTCACAGTGTGTGAGGACCCTGTCAGGGGTGTGTAGGGTCTCACAGTGTGTCAGGACCCTGTCAGGGGTGTGGGGGGTCTCACAATGTGTCAGGATTTGTCAAGGGGTGTGTAGGGTCTCACAGTGTGTCAGGACCCTGTCAGGGATGTGCCAGGGGTGTGTGGGGTCTCGCAGAGTGTCAGGACCCTGTCAGGGGTGTGTGGGGTCTCACAGTGTGTCAGGACCCTGCCAGTAGGGTCTGACAGTGTGCCAGAATCCTGTCACGGGTGTGTATCATCTAACACTGTGTGAGGGCCTTGTCAGGGGTGTGTGGTGTCTCACAGAGTGTCAGGACCCTGCCAGTTGTGTTTTTGGGCTCACAGTGTGCAAGGAAACTGCCAGGATTGTTTGGGGTCTCACAGTGTGTCAGGACCTTGTCAGGGGTGTTTGGGGTCTCACAGTGTGTCAGGACCTTGTCAGGGGTATTTGGCCTCCCCATTCAACGTATTCAGTGAAAATAGGAAGAGTAGGAAAACACTGATTGTTGAAAAATATGCTTTGGATAATGTTGCAGTTGTAGAAATAATGTTCTTCAATAATCAGGGAGAGAATCTGTTTCATGTTCAGAAATAGATGTGGGAATTTCATTGCCGTGACTGTTCCCTCCGTAAACAGCGTGAAGAACAGTGAAGAACAAGTTTGCAGGGAAATTGTAGAGAGTTACTAAAGCCTTCGTGCAGGGAAAGGTGGAGTTTTGATTGTCTGAATGTGGACCGGAAAAGCATTAACACAGCTGACAGCAACGTGATTAGTTTGAAACCTTTCTCTGGTACCATTTAAAAATTAATTTCTTTGGAACCTGTTCTTGGAAATGAGACAGGCTGCATGAGGGTTAGTCTGAGATTCTTTATGTTTCTGTTCAAGGGCTTTGAGTAATCAGTTAAAACATGGGCAACTGTAAGATTAATAATTTTTACGATATCTGTCTTTCCTTTGCTCTCTCCGCTGTTAAATGTGGCATTGTGTGATCCAACTCAGTCTTGATGATGAAGCCTGACAATCTCTGGAGCCCATGCACTGCCCGGGCTCCATATTTACAGGCACAGTGTGCTTACGGATGTAGTGAGTTTCTTATCCAGACGGTCACAATTTAATTAATTGCAATATTATTCATAGATATTTTCAGTCTTTTCCACCTTCCTTGCCGCGATCGCACAACCCTCGGTTTCTCTGTCCTAATTCCCATCTCTCACCCTTCTACAGTGCCCATCACACAACACAGACACACATGAATTTCAGCTTCTGTGGACTGAGCTGAGGATTTTGTCCCGATTCTCAGCTTCACTGACACTGTCTCCTGATGGAATTCCCAGGATTATTGAGTGGGAAATTAAACTGGATAACTGTCGCAGTGTTTGCACTAAGGGAGTGCAGATGTGAACAGAGTGGGGTTCATTTGCTGCTTTGGGGTTGAACAGGGCAGTTTGGGTGTTACCTGATGTTCTCATTAAATTGTCATTGTAATTCTGTGTCGGGAATTTCAATGGACTCCCGCATTCTAAAAATGATGACCTGTAGGATCTGAGGGAGTTTAGAAAACTGATTTAGGATGAGGACTGTACCGGGGATTGGGTGGCTGTAGGGAAATGATTTCACCTTTCGGAGTAAGAAATTTCCCATAGTTTCGCTCCTCAGATTGCCCTCTTCTCCATTCTGACCCAGGTGGAGGGATCTGTCGTTGCAGGACCCAGAAACGTGTGATCCCTTTCAGCAAACTCACCAACTCTCTGAGTTGTTACTCATGCTGTCCTGTGAAAACTCTCCTTCCAGCAAACATTTTTCTATGTGTCTCACTGTGCGCTGTGTCACTGTGGAATATTTACCTGATCAAATCCCCGTGGATCAACAACGACATGACCCTACACAACATCAGCCAGTGATGGTAACAGCGGTTTCTTCACTTACCTTTCAGCTCTCTGGGAATCTCCGGGACGGGTCGCTGGACCGGAACACAACCTGTCCGGATTTAAAATAATTTGGCACATTTCAGTTCCTCAGATTCTAAGTATGTAATGTTTGAATCCAAAATTAAATTAATCTCTGATATTATCTCACCATGTGCCTGTATTTCTTTCAGTATTTTGTCAAACTTTGTGACACCAATCCGCATTTTCACAAAGGTTTCCCACATCACCCTCCGGGCGCGGGAGCCTTTCTCCATCACCAGGCTCAGGAGGAGTTTAGAACTGTCCGCCCGCTCTCCCTTATCAGCGAGATCAGAGATTTTCTGTGAAGAGTAACATTGAACATATTGGGGACTGACAGATTCACACAGAGAATGAGAAGTAAATGATGTGCTCTGTAACGGGATCACACTGAGCAGTCAACCGGACGGGTGCTTATCCTGTCTGGACATGGACTGTACATTCTGAGTGCAGAGCACATGGAGGGACATTCACCGTGAACCTGGTCCACCAGTCAATGAGATCCTGGCTGGTCTGTGACCGCTTCATTGACGTGGCTCTAAATCCAAAAATACTTCCTCACTGGATTAGATGGTGTAAACAGAAATCAGAAAATAACAAAGTCCGAAAGGTTTTTATAACAGAGTGAACAGTCTCAGAGAAGTTGTAGAAAAGATGATGTGATTCATCTCCTCAATCCACCAGGGTCCAACATGACATCAGATTATCGGCTGACACCTGATTCCTTTCCTGTACCTTTTCCAGTGGAGGCTTATTCAGTGATTACACATTACAGCATGGCAGTATTCCCCGATTCACACTGTTTGCGGTTACAGATTGTAACACAATCATCTCCACCCAGAACAGAACACACTCCAGCTCCTGTGGCACCCACTGATGATGTCCCGGTTCTGACATCCTGCCGTCACACTGCACGGTCTTCCCAAACTGAAACCTCCCATCGTATTTCCATTTAATACTGCAAGCCCACACAACTGTTACCTGCTCAACTCACTCTGAACACTGAGCAGCTACCCACCAGTCCGCGGGGTCTTTTCACCGCTTTCTATCACTCGTTCAGATTTACATGTTTGTGATTGCATGTACAGTATTTATTTCCCAGTTGTTCCTTTATCTAATTTAATATCCGCTGAGAGAGAGTTCAGACACCCATCAGTCCTGTGATGTGCGAAAATTCAAACCCGTTCTCCCTCCCGCTCACCCGATGCTCCTCTCCGCTGAACTGATTCTCGGCCGTTAACGCCAGGCTCACTCCGTGCACCCCTCCTTCCATCGCCTGCTCCATCCTGTCCCGGTAGAAATCCGTCAGCTGCAGCAGCTGGAAATCATTCCAGCCTGCCAGGAGCTCGGAGATCTCTGAGCTCGGACCTGAGAAGCACAATCGGGAAAATTAAAGACATTACCGATCCCATATTGGGCAGTAACTTTCTATCTGGAATCTAATGATCACCAAATACAGTACCCAAAAAAAATATTGTTGGTTGCGGGGGTGGGGGGAGGGGGGAGTGGAACGGGCTTGGGCCGGGGGGGAGTGGTGGGGGAGAGGTTATTGTTTCATCCGCTGAAGGCTGGTCTTTCGTGTCCCCTGGAAGATACCTCCATGTTTGGAAAGGACTCTGCTTCTTGCTGAGGACATAGTAACCCATCGCCATCACTCTCCTGGTACTGCCCATCAATGCTGCTTGGCTATGGGTTACTATGTGCCTGCCTGGTCAACCCCTTCCTCAGAAAATTTCTGGGATTTCTCACAAAATGCTGGGGGTACTCAGCAGGTCAGGCAGCAACTATGGAGGAGAATAAACAATCAACGTTTCTGGCCAAGGCCCTTCATCGGACTGGAAATGAAGTGGACAGGAATTCTAAATATTTCCACATTGCTTTCTATTCCCTGTGGTCCTGATTTGAACGGTTAATTGTTTATTCCACTGCATGGATGCTGCCTGACCTGCTGAGTTCCGCCAATATTTTGTTTCTCTTTGTGCTGCTCGAAACTTTCAGTATCTGCAGAATTCCTGTGCTCTGGAACACCTCACTGTTTTAATGTGTATCTCAATCTTCTGGAGGAGCAGGAGCAGACGGTAATTGTACCCCTTCCACGTGTGACTGTGTTTTCCCCAGAGATGTTAACTCTCTGTCATCTCTTTACTCAGTCCCTTCACAAATATTTTGTGACTTGCCAATATTGAATTAAACTCAGACACGTAGTGAAGGCAATATTTATAAATTAAAATAATTTGCTAACATACCCGTGTCCTTTCCCAATGTTGACGTCACTGGAACTCCTCTACTGCTCGCTCCGTTATCCATTTTGAGGACAGTTCTGGTCAGATTTTGCTGCTTTCTAACAAACAAAATTAACAGGATGCTCAGATATTATTTGTGGTGTAAATGAGAACACTTTTCTCTTTTTTTTAACTAAGTCACACTCTTCCAAACATCTTGGGCCTATCCACCGAACAGTCGACATGGCCTGATCTACCCGCGTCCAGCTACCCACAGCCACACAATGCCCATTTCCACTCTTTCCATGGATTGTACAGTAGGCCAGGATTCTCCAGGGCAGGGGTCCCCAACCTTTTTTTGCACTGCGGACCGGTTTAATATTGACAATATTCTTGCGGACCGGTCGACCCGGGGTGGTTGGGGGGCGGGGGGGGGGAGGTTGGCAACGGACAAGAGTAGCAGTCAAATACGTTGTGTTTACCCCGAGAAAGACTACAATTACCATGAAGCATTGCGCGGGCACCAGTGCGTATGCGTAATATGCGCATGCCTGTACCTGCCGATTTTTTTTTTCTCTGCAATTCGGTTTTGTCCATTCTGTTCAGTGGGGAGTGTTAATCACGACCGGAATGTCGGTGATAAGTGGCTGATACACTCAATTTTGCTTCTAAAAGTGTTTATCTAACAAATTTAATATTAAACACACAGCGCAAATTTCCCTCGCATGAATATAGTGATAAGTTAATTATCAGGGGAGCTTGAAGTAAGTATTGAACGAACTTCCAGTAGAAGTGGTACAGGCAGGTTCGATATTATCATTTAAAGAAACATTGGATAGGTAGATGGACAGGAAAAGAATGGAGGGTTATGGGCCGAGTGCTGGTCAGTGGGACTACGTGAGAGTAACGTTCGGCACGGACTAGAAGGGCCGAGATGGCCTGTTTCCGTGCTGTAATTGTTATATGGTTATATAAGTCATTAGCATCATAACATTTTAAGTAACGTTTGGATATTAAACACACAGCACATATTTTCCCTGTATGAACATATAAAATCATTGCAACACACCAATATCGCTGAATCAGTGGGAGCCCTGGGCTTGTTTCCCTGCAACAAGACGGTCCTATCGAGGGGTGATGGGAGACAGCGATACTCGAAGCGGGTTCCTTATGTCCAGTCTATTACGCAATTTAGTTTTCGTTACATTCATCGCAGAGATATGTTGGAAATGGAAGCAACGTTTTCAGTGCTTTCGTGGCTATCTCAGGATATTTAGCCTTGACTTTGATCCAGAATGCTGGCAGAGATGTTATGTCAAACATACTTTGCAGCCCGTCATCATTTGCAAGCTGGAGGATTTGATCTCCTTCCACCGCTGACATGGATGACGCGCGGGTCATGACCTCGCGTGCGTTCAAGCTCAACAGTGCCTGACAGGGAATGAGGAAAGGTGCAGCTGACTCCTATCGCCAAATCATATCGTTTCCTCGCGGCCCGGTAGTTGGGGACCTCTGCTCCAGGGTATCTATTCGATATATTGCAGGCAAATCCCTGTTAGGAACCAATCCTGTGTCTTGGACCGGGAGTGATGTGTCATCGGAATGGATAGGCAGATTGAGCAGACAGCGCCCACTGCTTTGGTCCTCCTACCACTGGTGGCGCAATGGTGAGCAAAGGACAAGTGTTACAGCAGCCTGGGTTGAAACGTTTCTGCTGACCAATGGGACATCTATTCCTCTCGTCACTGAATTACAGGTATACAGATTTCTCAGTCAAACCTGATGTTCACCTTCTCATTTCAGTTTAACATCGCCTGGCATTGACGCTTCTGACCATATATGGTTTGAGTCTATATAGAAATCCTCTGACATCCTGAACAATGCAAAATCACCCACAACTTCGCGACATTTTGTCCTGATGCACTATAGTTTCTCCAGCAGGACTTTATACCATAATTAACGCCTAAACTCTGGTCAAGATTTTTATGAGCATTCCGATGGCTATCATCAGAGTTACATGACACTTGTTAAACACAATGTAGACCCGCCATACATCCAAAAGAGCAAGCTGACAAAAACGTATTTAAAATAAAGAAACAAAATGCTGGAATTATTTAACAAAGCAGACAGTCTGTTAATATTCCAGGTGGAAAACCCTGTATCAGAGCTGAGCCTGTGTGTAGAAGCCATGTATCTGTTCTCTATCTGCATTGTATTCTGCGTTGTGAATTTATGATGCTTTTTATGGTAACTTGTCGCATCAGTGGGGACATGGTAAACGCGAAGGGATCAGTTACAAATCTCTGCTTTGTTCGGCGCAGTATTCAGCCGGGTATCATCGGCTCGTTTACGCTGAGGTTACATTTGTGTACTTGTACGCGTCTTTGCTTCAAGATTGTACGTTTGCTGATTGCTAATGCAGGATCGAGTACATACCTTTGACTTTTGAAACAACCTTTACTGGAGCCGAGGGCGCGTCATACAAGTATATCAAGTCCGTGGGGGTCGCCAGCAATGGCAACTGGGTTTGGTTAGAATTGTCCGCTACAGATGTTCCTCAGTTTTCTAATCATTTTAAATATCATCTGTTTATATGACACATTTCCTTTATATAGTTCTTTATTTTAACAGCGAAAAAGTTATCAAATTGGATGCCCTTCTCCTTGGATTTGCACGCACAAAATCGCGGCAGTTCTGCGGACGAAAACGCCTCGTTAATGAGAGCGATCAAGGAGATTGGCCAGACTGATATAATCTGACAGGAAGGCGACAGTAACTGAAATAACCATGCGTCCAACAGTGGGGTGCAGAAGGGCGTCACTGAACGCCGAACATTGATTGTGGACGGGGTAGAGCAGCAGGAGACCCCGAACACTCTCTCAGTGCCCACATCATTAGCTACAAGATGGACAAAATAAAATGCCCACTGAGAGTAGACTTCCATGTTTATTTAAACTGCTGGTGAGTTTTATTGCTGGGATTTTTATTTTATCACTGACAGATACACACCGTCTTTGCTTCAAAAAAACACAGAATAAAAAAAAAATACACGAATCCATTAATCCACAATATTGAACTGGTGGAAACACTAGAAAAACTACCGTAAGTGTGAGTTACTACCCGAACTGTGAGTTTTGGGAACGAGGCAGAAGGCTGAAGAACAGGACCTCAGGGGTGGCGTTCTCAGGATTGCTGCCAGTGTTACGTGACAGAGATGGTAAGAATTGGAGGAGATGGCAGTTGAATGCGTGGCTGAGGAGTTGGTGCAGAGAGCAGGGTTTTAGATTTTTGGATCATTGGGATCTCTTCTGGGGAAGGTGGGATCTGTACAGATTAGATGGGTTGCACCTGAACGCGAGGGGGAGCAATGTCCTTGCAGGTAGGTTTGCTAGCATGGTTCGGGAGGGTTTAAACTAATTTGCGATGGGGCTGGGACCCAGAGCGATAGAGCAGTGAAAGAAGTGCATGGAGTAAAGCCAGATCGAACATACAGAGAGGCTTTGAGGAAAGAGAAGCAGAATAAACGGTGTAAAGATAGTAAGGTAGAAGGGCTGAAATGTGTGTACCTCAATGCAAGAAGCATCAGGAGCAAAGGTGATGAACTGAGAGCTTGGATACATACATGGAATTATGATGTAGTGGTCATTACAGAGACTTGGCTGGCAACTGGGCAGGAATGGATTCTCAATATTCCTGGATTTCAGTGCTTTAAAAGGGATAGGGAGGGGGGAAAGGGGAGGAGGGGTGACGTTACTGGTCAGGGATACTATTACAGCTACAGAAACGGTGATTAACGTAGCAGGATCCTCTTTTGAGTCAGTATGGGTGGAAGTCAGGAACAGGAAGGGAGCAGTTACTCAATTGGGGGTATTCTATAGGCCCCCTGGTAACAGTAGAGATACAGAGGAGCAGATTGGGAGGCAGATTTTGGAAAGGTGCCAAAATAAAAAGGTTCGTATCATGGGTGACTTTAACTTCCCTAATATTGATTGGCACCTGATTCGTTCCAAGGGTTTAGATGGGGCAGAGTTTGTTAAGTGTGTCCAGGACGGATCCCTGTCACAGTATGTGAACAGGCCGACTCTGGAGAATGCCTTACCACATCTAGTACTAGGTAATGAACCGGGTCAGGTCACTGATCTCTTAGTGGGTGAGCATCTGGGGGACAGAGACCACTGCTCCCTGGCCCTTAGCATTATCATGGAAAATGATAGAATCAGAGAGGACAGGAAAACTTTTAATAGGGGAAGGGCAAATTATGAGGCAATAAGGATAGAACTTGTGGGTGTGAATTGGGATGATGTTTTTGCAGGGAAATGTACTATGGACATGTGGTCCATGTTTAGAGATCTCTTGCAGGATGTTATGGATAAATTTGTCCCAGTGAGGAAGACAAAGAATGGTAGGGTGAAGGAACCATGGGTGACAAGTGAGGTGGAAAATCTAGTCAGGTGGAAGAAGGCAGCATACATGAGGTTTAGGAAGCAAGGATCAGCTGGATCTATTGAGGAATATAGGGAAGCAAGAAAGGAGCTTAAGAAGGGGCTGAGAAGAGCAAGAAGGGGGCATGAGAAGGCCTTGGTGAGTAGGGTAAAGGAAAACATAGAAACATAGAAACATAGAAAATAGATGCAGGAGTAGGCCATTCGGCCCTTCGAGCCTGCACCGCCATTTATTATGATCATGACTGATCATCCAACTCAGAACCCCGCCCCAGCCTTCCCTCCATACCCCCTGACCCCCGTAGCCACAAGGGCCATATCTAACTCCCTCTTAAATATAGCCAATGAACTGGCCTCAACAGTTTCCTGTGGCAGAGAATTCCACAGATTCACCACTCTCTGTGTGAAGAAGTTTTTCCTAATCTCGGTCCTAAAAGGCTTCCCCTCTATCCTCAAACTGTGACCCCTCATTCTGGACTTCCCCAACATCGGGAACAATCTTCCTGCATCTAGCCTGTCCAATTCCTTTAGGATCTTATACGTTTCAATCAGATCCCCCCTCAATCTTCTAAATTCCAACGAGTACAAGCCCAGTTCATCCAGTCTTTCTTCATATGAAAGTCCTGCCATCCCAGGAATCAATCTGGTGAACCTTCTTTGTACTCCCTCTATGGCAAGGATGTCTTTCCTCAGATTAGGGGACCAAAACTGCACACAATACTCCAGGTGTGGTCTCACCAAGGCCTTGTACAACTGCAGTAGTACCTCCCTGCTCCTGTACTCGAATCTTCTCGCTATAAATGCCAGCATACCATTCGCCTTTTTCACCGCCTGCTGTACCTGCATGCCCACTTTCAATGACTGGTGTATAATGACACCCAGGTCTCGTTGCACCTCCCCTTTTCCTAATCGGCCACCATTCAGATAATAATCTGTTTTCCTATTTTTGCCACCAAAGTGGATAACTTCACATTTATCCACATTAAATTGCATCTGCCATGAATTTGCCCACTCACCCAACCTATCCAAGTCACCCTGCATCCTCTTAGCATCCTCCTCACTGCTAACACTGCCACCCAGCTTCGTGTCATCCGCAAACTTGGAGATGCTGCATTTAATTCCCTCATCCAAGTCATTAATATATATTGTAAACAACTGGGGTCCCAGCACTGAGCCTTGCGGTACCCCACTAGTCACCGCCTGCCATTCTGAAAAGGTCCCGTTTATTCCCACTCTTTGCTTCCTGTCTGCTAACCAATTCTCCACCCACACCAATACCTTACCCCCAATACCGTGTGCTTTAAGTTTGCACACTAATCTCCTGTGTGGGACCTTGTCAAAAGCCTTTTGAAAATCCAAATATACCACATCCACTGGTTCTCCCCTATCCACTCTACTAGTTACATCCTCAAAAAATTCTATGAGATTCGTCAGACATGATTTTCCTTTCACAAGTCCATGCTGACTTTGTCCGATCATTTCACCGCTTTCCAAATGTGCTGTTATCA
This sequence comes from Mobula hypostoma, assembly GCF_963921235.1. Classification (NCBI taxonomy): domain Eukaryota; kingdom Metazoa; phylum Chordata; class Chondrichthyes; order Myliobatiformes; family Myliobatidae; genus Mobula; species Mobula hypostoma. The sequence continues at coordinate 1,815,561 of NW_026948219.1, forward strand.
CATCCTTGATAACTGACTCCAGCAGTTTCCCCACCACCGACGTTAGGCTAACCGGTCTATAATTCCCCGGTTTCTCTCTCCCTCCTTTTTTAAAAAGTGGGGTTACATTAGCCACCCTCCAATCCTCAGGAACTAGTCCAGAATCTAACGAGTTTTGAAAAATTATCACTAATGCATCCACTATTTCTTGGGCTACTTCCTTAAGCACTCTAGGATGCAGACCATCTGGCCCTGGGGATTTATCTGCCTTCAATCCCTTCAATTTACCTAACACCACTTCCCTACTAACATGTATTTCGCTCAGTTCCTCCATCTCACTGGACCCTCTGTCCCTTACTATTTCTGGGAGATTATTTCTGTCCTCCTTAGTGAAGACAGAACCAAAGTAATTATTCAATTGGTCTGCCATGTCCTTGCTCCCCATAATCAATTCACCTGTTTCTGTCTGCAGGGGACCTACATTTGCCTTTACCAGTCTTTTCCTTTTTACATATCTATAAAAGCTTTTACAGTCCGTTTTTATGTTCCCTGCCAGTTTTCTCTCATAATCTTTTTTCCCCTTCCTAATTAAGCCCTTTGTCCTCCTCTGCTGAACTCTGAATTTCTCCCAGTCCTCAGGTGAGCCACTTTCTCTGGCTAATTTGTATGCTTCTTCTTTGGAATTGATATTATCCCTAATTTCCCTTGTCAGCCACGGGTGCACTACCTTCCTTGATTTATTCTTTTACCAAACTGGGATGAACAATTGTTGTCGTTCATCCATGCAACCTTTAAATGCTTGCCATTGCATATCCACCGACAATCCTTTAAGTGTCATTTGCCAGTCTATCTTAGCTAATTCACGTCTCATACCTTCAAAGTTACCCCTCTTTAAGTTCAGAACCTTTGTTTCTGAATTAACTATGTCACTCTCCATCTTAAAACCCCAAGGCATTCTTCAATTATGTGAAGAAAAACAGGATGACAGGAGTGAAGGTAGGTCCAATTGGAGATAAAGGTGGGAAATGTGCCTGGAGGCTGTGGAAGTGAGCGAGGTTCTCAATGAATACTTCTCTTCGATATTCACCAATGAGAAAGACCTTGATGATTGTGAGGACAATATGAGTGAGGTTGATGTTCTGGAGCATGTTGATATTAAGGGAGAGGAGGTGTTGGAGTTGTTAAAATACATTAGGACAATTAAGTCCCCGGGGCCTGACGGAATATTCCCCAGGCTGCTCCACGAGGCGAGGGAAGAGATTGCTGAGCCTCTGGCTAGCATCTGTATGCCCTGGTTGTCCACGGGAATGGTACCGGAAGATTGGAGGGAGGCGAATGTTGTTCCCTTGTTTAATAAACAAAGGTAGTAGGGATCATCCGGGTAATTATATACCAGTGAGTCTTACGTCTGTGGTGGGAAAACTGTTGGAAAAGATTCTTAGAGATAGGATCTATAGGCATTTGGAGAATCATAGTCTGATCAGGGACAGTCAGCATGGCTTTGTGAAGGGCAGATCATGTCTAACAAGCCTGATAGAGTTCTTTGTGGAGGTGACCAGGCATATAGATGAGGGTGGTGCAGTGAATGTGATCTACATGGATTTTATTAAGATATTTGACAAGGTTCCACAGGGTCGGCTTATTCAGAAAGTTAGAAGGCATGGGATCCAGGAAAGTTTGGCCAGGTGGATTCAGAATTGGCTTGCCTGCAGAAGGCAGAGGGTCGTGGTGTAGGGAGTACATTCAGAATGGAGGATTGTGACTAGTGGTGTCCCACAAGGATCTGTTCTGGGACCTCTACTTTTTGTGATTTTTATTAACGACCTGGATGCCGGGGTAGAAGGGTGGGTTGGCAAGTTTGCAGATGACACAAAGGTTGGTGGTGTTGTAGATAGTGTAGAGCATTGTGAAAGATTGCAGAGAGACATTGATAGGGTGCAGAAGTGGGCTGAGAAGTGGCAGATGGAGTTCAACCCGGAGAAGTGTGAGGTGGTACACTTTGGAAGGACAAACTCCAAGGGTAGAGTACAAAGTAAATGGCAGGATACTTGGTAGTGTGGAGGAGCAGAGGGATCTGGGGGTGCATGTCCACAGATCCCTGAAAGTTGCCTCACAGGTGGATAGGGTAGTTAAGAAAGCTTATAGGGTGTTAGCTTTCATAAGTCGAGGGATAGAGTTTAAGAGTCGCGATATAATGATGCAGCTCTATAAAACTCTGGTTAGGCCACACTTGGAGTACTGTGTCCAGTTCGGGTCGCCTCACTATAGGAAGGATGTGGAAGCATTGGAAAGGGTACAGAGGAGATTTACCAGGATGCTGCCTGGTTTAGAGAGAGAAAGGAAGATAGGGCTTTACTCTTTGGAGAGAAGGAGGATGAGAGGAGACATGATAGAGTTGTACAAGATAATAAGAGGAATAGATAGAGTGGATAGCCAGCGCCTCTTCCCCAGGGCACCACTGCTCAATACAAGAGGGCATGACTTTAAAGTAAGGGGTGGGAAGTTCAAGGGGGATATTAGAGGAAGGTTTTTTCACTCAGAGAGTGGTTGGTGCGTGGAATGCACTGCCTGAGTCAGTGGTGGAAGTAGATACACTAGTGAAGTTTAAGAGGCTACTAGACAGGTATTTGGAGGAATTTAAGGTGGGGGCGTATATGGGAGGCAGGATTTGAGGGTCGGCACAACATTGTGGGCCGAAAGGCCTGTACTGTGCTGTACTATTCTATGTTCTGTGTAACAAAACACCATAACATTTTCCCGTATAGTCTCCGTGCTTACCTGGTGCTAGACTCCTGCGAATCCGAGCTTCTGAATTTCATAGGCCCCACCAGTAAGTAAATACACGCTGAACCATGTTTAGTTGATAATACGCTCATAAACCTAAACTTCAGCCTATCGGCACGTAACGCCACACCCTGTTCTACAACGCTTATGTTAAACCACAGAAAGACTCATTTTGATTGAACGCGTCTTTCTAACAAGTGGTCCGTGCCAGAATTAATACTTCAGTGCAAGCGGTGCAAGGATTACGTTTCTCTCGAATATTTGATCTGATTCAGAGAGGAATCACAACCCGCATCCTGGTCCGCTTCTGTTGGTGTCGTCGGTTTGATTTATTGTTCACCTTGGGACCAGTTTATTGTCAGATGATAAACTCCAGCGACAGCTCAGGGCAAAGTTCGCTGTGGGTTTATTGCACAGAGACAGGAGAAGGAAGGGAATAATGAACTCTAATGAAATATTATGCAGTTGGAATATATTTTGAAGACAGCACATTCCTTTTCTCCAGATTTAACCGTGCCCCCATTGACTGGAGCCGCACTGACCTCAAGGTCAGCCTGTTTATAAAGAGCCATTTTTAACAGTTGGACCATTATGGTACTGAGCCGTTCGGGGAGGAACTGTGCCGCGATAACCATCTCCCAGCGATAACAACCGGTCAATGTCGACAGCAAGATGGGAACGCCTTTCTCCTTCAGTTTATTCCTCGCTTATTGGAAACAGGTTACCATGTCACAGCAGCAATTATGTGAAATGATGACCATTTCCCCCTGGTGAATTTGTCTGGCATTGCACTTATTTTACAAATACATCTACCATTCCTCGTCAGAGAAGAATGAAAAAAAACACCAAACATTAAATTCAGTGAGTCTGTTATTTGTCAGTGTGCATTGCTGATAACTGGTTGAATTAGTAACAGGACATTCAGCCCTGTTCCGTCATTCTCAGTGATCACAGTTGGACTGTGATCTCAACGGCACATCCCTTGTCTGTCAAGAATCTCTGTGATGCGGAATTAAACACATTGAAAAAACAATCTCTGCTTCTCTTTTCCTTTGAGAAGAGAATTCCAAAGACACACTAGTTCCACCTCATAAAAATAACCTCTTCTATCTTCACCAGTTTCATCTCCCCCTACAGCAGCAAACATAGTCTCCACATTCCTGTCTAGACTCCGCGTGATGTTCGATGTCCCCAGCAACGGCTCAATTCATTCATCTAACGACCAGCGGATAAAATCTCCACACCATCTAAATTATAGTGAATACGATCAACTCCCCGTCTTTATCTAATATCAGGGAATACAGGCAAATGTTCCCATCCAGTACCCGAGGATAAAGTCGTGTTACCTCCAATTCTAGTAAGTCAGTGAAAACTAACTGAGGTTGATAAACGTATCGGCCTGGTAGCGTGATATCAACATTGAACTGGACGGTAGTGTATTGGTCAGTATTGAAGCGGACGGTAGTGTAGTGGTCAGTATTGAAGCGGACGGTAGGGTAGTGGTCAATATTGAAGCGGACGGTAGTGTAGTGGTCAGTATTGAAGCGGACGGTAGTGTAGTGGTCAGTATTGAAGCGGACGGTAGTGTAGTGGTCAGTATTGAAGCGGACGGTAGTGTAGTGGTCAGTATTGAAGCGGACGGTAGTGTGGTGGTCAGTATTGAAGCGGACGGTAGCGTAGTGGTCAGTATTGAAGCGGACGGTAGCGGAGTGGTCAGTATTGAAGCGGACGGTAAACAGCAGCAGAAGACCTTGGACATGCACTCAGTGGCCACATTATTAGGTACAGGAAGTATATAGTAAAGTACCCAATGAGTGTGGAATTTGCTATTTTTATCTACGGACAGTGAGAATTACTACAACATTTGTGAATATAAAAATTACTGCCAGATCTACCTCGCCTTTCCTATAAAAAAACACGATCAGAATAAGAAAGCACAGAGATCTGTAAAGCCGCGCGAGTTTGAAGACAATGTCGATATGGTAGCAATACTAGACATACTGCCCTGACAAGTGGGCTTTTTAAAACACCATAACACAGCCCAGCACAGTCCCCGTTCTAACCTGGTGCTGGACTCCTGCGTCTGGTTTTAGCGAATCCGAACATCTGAATTTTATGGACACTAACAGTAAGTGAACACACCCTGAGCAATGTTCAGTCGATTACACGCTCATAAACCTGAACTTCACCCTATTCAGCACACAACCCCACACCCTGTTCCACAACGCTTGTGTTAAACCACACAAAGACTCTCTTTGCTTGAATGTCTTCCTAACATGCGGATCGAGCCAGAATTTCTACTTCAGTACACGGTGGCAATGGTTAAACTTTCTCTCCAAAATTTGATCTGCCCCAGAGTGGGATATTATCTCGCATCTGGGTTCGGTTTAGCTGGTGCAGTCTGATTCACTGTTCACCTTGGGATCAGTTTATTGTCAGACTATAAACCACAGTGACAGGTGAGGGCAAAAGTCCCTATGGTTTTATTGCACATCGATAGCAGGAGGAAGGGCGCTGTGAACTCTTGTGAAAAGTTATGCATTCGGGATTTGTTTTTCCATTGAACGCTGCTCACTTCCTTTCTACAGATCTAGCCCTGCACCAGCTGCCTGGAGATGCCGTGATCTCGGGTTCAGCCTTTATAGAAAGTCATTTCAACAGCTGTCCGCTGTTGGATCATTACAAAAAAGGGCCAATTGGGGAACAACTTTGCCGAATTTAGCATCTGCCCGAGATATCTAGCGGTCAAAGTCGACAGCAAGAAAAGGACGCCCTTCTCCTTCAGTTTATTGCTCATTTACTGGAAACAAGTTATCACATCAGAGCAGCAATCATGAAATCGCATTGAATTTGCAGACACATCAACCATTTTCCATCGTTGGGTGATGGGAAAACTCTAAACTTTAAATTCACTGCGTCTCCTATCTGTCTGAGATTGATGCTGGCATATTGGATTAGTTTTAGGCCATTCGGCCTCTCAATCCTGTCCCGCCATTCTATAACCTCATCTCAGCGGCCCAACCCTGCGTCCACCTGCAAAATCCTTTCCTGCCAAGGATCTAAGCTCTGCGGAATTCATCACATTGGAAAAAAACGATGTTTCATCGCCCCCGACAGAAGCAAACATATTCTCCTGTCAAGATCCCGCTTGATGTTTTCCGTTCCAAGCAAGCGCTCAGCTCGTTTATCCAATTAACATGAGACACAATCAAGTCCCTGTCTTTACCTAGTACCAGCGAATACAGTCATATTCTCCATTCGTCCACTGACATGGCATGACAGAGATTCACCTCTAATTCTTCTGATTCAGCTAAAGCAAACAAAAGCTCAGGGATAATTCCTGACAAGGGTATTCACACAAACCAGCTATCAATCTACTAAATCCTCATTGAACTACGACCATCTGATTGACATTTGTTCTGAAAAAAAAACACGTCACCACAGGCGGTGAGCCTCCTCAGGTCTGAGGAACAGGCAATGAAATGAACCCATTAACTCCTTATATTGGCAGTGTATTCGGAGCAGAACAGAAAGTGCGGTGTGGCCAATGGCTCCGGGTTTCCGATGCAACTGCTGAGAAAGTTGCTTCAGATAGCTGAAGGAAATAGTTAATGCTTTCAAGAGCGAATTTGCTACAATTCTACTGTTCAATAGTGGAACGATTTCTTCCCGTTGACCTTCTCCAGCCGTGTTTCTCTTTTACCCATCAAAGTCCCATCTCTGTTCTTCACTCTAACGAGGTTCTAAAGAGAAGGTACTTGTGAACTGAAGGTTCGCATTTATAAGAACTCACCCGGGCCACATGTACTGCACCCTAGGGTGCTGCAAGTGTTAGCTGAAGAGGTTGTGGGGGCATTAGAGCTGATCCTTCAAGAAACGAAAAGGAACTGCTCAATATTTTAAAGTGATTAGATTTTCTAAGTGTTCGCTCTTCAACGCTTTCCTGAAAATGGTTTGTTCTCAACAGAGGCTTGCACACTGATACACTGGAAGGTAAGTAAATCATAGCAGCTTGCAACAGCCAGAGGGATGAATAACATGTTGCTGAAATTCATGGTAATTCCACATTTCTGCTATCACGACAGCACGAAGCATTTCGGGAATCTTATAAAGGGAGGAATTGTAACGCATTTTGAGATGAATGTGACGTAACACAGACAAGCAAAGAAACATCAGAGGTGACCAAAATTTACATCAGAGGATACAAGAGCTTGAAATGAGCAAACACTGAGGGAATGCGAGTGGCTTTAAAGAGCTGGGCTGGTGGAAACACATTACCAGACCTGGAGTGATTGCAACTGGGTCTGACAGAGGCATAACTGGTATTTCTGGGCACATTCAGTCTCAGTCCAACTATTTCCTACCTTCTTTGTACAGAAATGTAATGTCTAAAGGACCAGTGTTTGAGTAAATGAGAATCACCAAACTTTCTCCGGGCTGAATCAATGGAAACCCTGAGTCAGAAGGGTTCTCTCCAGTTGGTGCTCTCTGTCCTCGGGCTGGTTCACTTGCTGCTGTTCCCTCGTCTTCAGTCGTGGTTTGCCTCCAGTTGGGGTTTTTCTTCCAATAAATCTCTCAATAAATCTCTGTCTAATTTTAACCAGACAGATAACGATGCACGTTAATGATACAAAAATTTATAATACTTTTCTGCTCAATGTTCTCAAAAGCAAAGCTCCCTGAAATTTAAACGTTGAAGACATATATAATGATCTCAGTGAACAAATCTGTAATTGACCCTGACACTTCAAAAAAAAACTGATATGGAATACGAAGGAGTCATCGTTCAGTCATGGTCAGACACAAGATATCAGAGCAGAATTAGGTGCATTGGTCCATCAAGTCGGCTCCACTATTCAACCCCGCACCCCCCCCCCACACACACCCTGACATATTCTTGTCTTCTTCACGTAATGCTGAGGCTACTTAGCCATCAAGAATATATTAATCTCGTTCATAAATGTACGCCAATCAAAGCCTCCACCACCTTGTTCCAATAACATCCACAGATCAACCACCTTTTGGCTGAAGAAATCTCTCTCATCTCAGTTTTGAAGGGAAGCTTTTTTTTATTGTAAAGCTATGCTCTCAGTTCACAATCTCTCTTGCCTCATGAAAACAACGTTTCCGTGCCCACATTATCCAGGTTGTTCAGAATTCGGTAGGGTGAAGTAAACACTCCACCACCATCCCTTTGAAATCCACTCAGTGTAGGCCCAGAGATTTCAAGTGCTCCTCATACAAGCAAACAAACAAATAAATAAATGGATAAAGACATAAATAAATGAATGAATAAATAAACAAACAAACAAACAAACAAATGGATGAATGAATGAATAAATAAATAAATGCATACATAAATAAATCATTCTGGTGATCATTCGTGTGAATTGTTAGCAACACTATATTGAACACATTTTCAGCAACAACAGGAAATTTGCTATGAGGATAATTTCAAAGAGGAGAAGTTCTGTAGATGCTGGAAAACTAAGAAACACACACATATATGTCAATTCATTCACTCTTCAGATTGGCAGTCATTGATTGCATTCGAAATCCACAGCTAAGCGTCTAAGCCCAGAACAGGAATACTCACTCAACACCTCAAACCTGGGCAGCTTGGTGAACTTAACAGTCCAGGCAGCATCTATGGAAAAGAGTACAGACGCTGTTTCGGGCCGCGAGTCAGTCCTGCTGAAGGCTGTCGGTATGAAACGTCGATTGTACACTTTTCCATAGATGCTGCCTTGTCTACTGAGTTCCTCCAGCACTTTGTGTGTGTGATCAGGATAATTTACCTCGAGAAGCTATGGCTTCTTTGTCGTTCGACTAACTATCATAAATCGAGCGCCTGCGCCCAATTCCATTTCCAGGAGATTTAATCCATCCCAATGTGAAAGTAATAGAAAGAAACTGTAGTCATCAGAAATGCCCAGCAGGCAAGGAACAGCTGTGGAAAGAGCAGCGAAGTTAATGACTCACGTTCACAAACGTTCGTTAGAAAAGCTTTCAGTTATTAGTGCAGTTTTTCAGGATCTTGAGTTTCTGTTTGACTTCCACTGTCTAACTGACAGTTAAAAGTGAGGACGGATTTCCAAACACGTTTAGAACACGGAACCCCGGGTCTATTACTACTGGTTTAAAAATGGCACAGCCCATTTAGTCACAGCCTCTCTCTTTGCGGATTATATGTCAATTCATTCACTCTTCAGATTGGCAGTCATTGATTGCATTCGAAATCCACAGATAAGCGTCTAAGCCCAGAACAGGAATACTCACTCAACACCTCATCAACCTGGGCAGCTTGATCCTCGGGTCCATTTCACCCGGGGCAAAAACTGTGATATCGCATGGCCAAACCTCAGAGTGACTCACAGCTGAACCTGCCGTTAGCCACCCTGCAGGTCTTAGACTGGTTGGTGTCGTCAGTAACTACCCAACAACCAATATTCTGCTAGTGGAAACTTCAGTTTCACAGCGGAAGGAGGAAGATCCCATCTGATCTGCCGAAGCATAACCTGGGCCGAAGCGCAATCACTGCCAGCTCCATATTCCCGGAGTCCCCATCCCTGCATTATAACCCAAACACCAACACACCCAAGAATCTTTGCTTCCAGTAATATGTTGCACTATGTCGGCCATTCCAGTTCAAAACTAACACTCCAACACCAACCCACAAAAGACTGGGAACTCAAATGGGCCGGAGACCGGGCTGGAAAACTTGGTATTGGTCACCAGTGGGTGGGGATAGGTTTCATATTGTGTCCTGCAGCTAAATTGAACACATGTTATCATTATCTTATTGAATCAGATCTTTCCCAGCACAATTAACGACTACATGTCCGGCAGGGTAACGATATACCCATGTAACAATTACAGCACGGAATCAGGCCATTCGGCCCTTCTAGTCCGTGCCGAGCTCTTTACTCTCACCTAGTCCCACCGACCTGCACTCAGCCCATAACCTTCCATTCCTTTCCTGTCTATATACCTATCCAATTTTACTTTAAATGACAATATCGAACCTGCCTCTACAACTTCTACTGGGAGCTCGTACCACACAGCTACCACTCTCTGAGTAAAGACGGTCCCCCTCGTGTTACCTCTAAGCTTTTGCCCCCTAACTCTCAACTCATGTCCTCTTGTGTGAATATCCCCTACCCTCAATGGAAATAACCTATCCACGTCAACTCTATCTATCCCCCTCATAATTTTAAATACCTCTATCAAGTCCCTCCTCAACCTTCTACACTCCAAAGACCTAACTTGTTCAACCTTTCTCTGTAATAGGTGTTCTGAAACCCAGGCAACATTCTACTAAATCTTCTCTGTACTCTCTCTATTTTGTTGAAGTCTTTCCTGTAATTCGGTGACCAGAACTGTACATAATACTCCAAATTTCGCCTTACCAATGCCTTGTACAATTTTAACGTTACATCCCAACTCCTATACTCAATGTTCTCATTTATAAAAGCCAGCATACCAAAAGCTTTCTTCACCACCCTATCCACATGAGATTCCACCTTCAAGGAACTATGCACCATTATTCCTAGATCACTCTGTTCTACTGCATTATTCAATGCCCTACCATTTACCATGTATGTCCTATTTTGATTCGTCCTACCAAAACGTAGCACCTCACATTTTTCAGCATTAAACTCCATCTGCCATTTTTCAGCCCACTCTTCTAACCAGCCTAAATCTCTCTGCAAGCTTTGAAAACCTACTTCATTATCCACAACGCCACGTATCTTAGTATCATCTGCATACTTACTAATCTAATTTACCACCCAATCATCCAGATCATGAATGTATTGACAAATAACATTGGACGCAGTACAGATCCCTGAGGCACACCACTAGTCACTGGCCTCCAACCTGACAAACAGTTATCCACCAAGACTCTCTGGCATCTCCCATCCAGCCACTGTTGAATCCATTTTACTACTTCAATATTAATACCTAACGATTGAACCTTCCTAACTAACCTTCCGTGTGGAACCTTGTCAAAGGCATAACTGAAGACCATATAGATAACATCCACTGCTTTACCGTCGCAAACTGTTGAGGCCAGTTTATTGGCTATGTTTAAGAGGGAGTTAGATATGGCCCTTGTGGCTACAGGGGTCAGGGGGTATGGAGGGAAGGCTGGGTTCTGAGTTGGATGATCAGCCATGATCATAATAAATGGCGGTGCAGGCTCGAAGGGCCGAATGGCCTACTCCAGCACCTATTTTCTATGTTTCTATGTTTCTATGTTTCTATGTTTCCGAGTAACCTCTTCAAAATATTCAATAATATTTGTCAAACATTACCTTCCACGCACAAATCCATGTTGACTGTTCAGAATCAGAATCCTGTCTATCCAGATAATTATATATACCTAAGAATACTTTCCATTAATTTACCCACCACTGACGTCAAACTCACAGGCCGATAATTGCTAGGTTTACTCTTAGAACCCTTGTTTAAACAATGGAACAACATGAGCAATACGCCAATCCTCCGGCACCATTCTCGTTTCTAATGACATTTGAAATATTTCTGTCATAGTCCCTGTTATTTCTACACTAACTTCCCTCAAGGTCCTAGGGCACATCCTGTCAGGACCCGGAGACTTATCCACTTTTATGCTCCTTAAAAGCGCCAGTACTCCCTATTCTTTAATCATCATAGTTTCCATAACTTCCGTACTTGTTTCCCTTACCTTACACAGTTCAATATCCTTCCCCTTAATGAATACCGAAGAAAAGAAATTGTTCAAAATCTCCCCATCTCTTTTGGCTCCACACATAGCTGTCCACTCTGATTCTCTAAGGGGCCAATTTTATACCTCACTATCCTTTTGCTATTAATATAACTGTAGAAACCCTTTGGATTTATGTGCACCTTACTTGCAATGGAACCTCGTATCTTCTTTCAGCTTTTCTAATTTCTTTCTTAAGATTATTTTTACATTCCTTACATTCATCAAGCACCTCATTTACTCCATGATGCCTATATTTATTGTAGATATCGCTCTTTTTCCGAACCAAGTTTTCAATATCCCTTGAAAGCCATAGCTCTCTCAAATGTTTAACCTTTCCTTTCAACCTAAGAGGAACATAAAAATTCTGTACCTTTAAAATTTCACCTTTAACTGACCTCCATTTCTCTGTTACATCCTTCCCATAATACAAATTGTCCCAATCTACTCCTTCCAAATCATTTCGCATCTCCTCAAAGTTCGCCTTTCTCCAATCAGAAATCTCAACCCTGGGTCCAGTCCTATCCTTCTCCGTAACTATATTGAAACTAATGGCATTGTGATCACTGGACCCGAAGTGCTCCCCAACACATACCTCCGTCACCTGACCTATCTCATTCCCTAACAGGAGATCCAACACTACCACTTCTCCAGCTGGTACCTCTATGTATTGCTATAGAACCCTATCCTGCACACATTTTACAATCTCCAAACCATCCAGACCTTTTACAGTATGGCAGTCATATGGAACTCTCCTCCGTATGACAGTCATTACTTCCAAAGGATCTACAGAAACAAACCTCTGAGTTTAGATAATAAGTACTGCTTCAACACCTCATAAACCTGCGCAGCTTGATTCCCGGGTCCATTGTACTTGGATCTCAAACAGTGAGATCCAAGGACTCTGTGATACCTCAAGCCAACAATTCTGTGCGCAAACCTCCACATATTTTAGAAATAACCTCCGGTTACCCATCACCCTCTCTATTTTTAAGCTCCATGCCCCTATCCAAGAGTCTCTTCAAAGACCCTATCTTATCCGCCTTCACCACCGTTGCCGGAAGTCCATTCGATGCACTCACCACTCTCTGAGTAAAAATATTACACTTGACATCTCCTCTGTACTTACTTCCGAGCATCTTAAAACTGTGCCCCTTATATTAGCCATTTCAGCCCTGAAAAAGCATCTGACTATCCACACGATCAATGCCACTCATCATCCTATACACCTCTATCAGGTCACCTCTCATCCTCCGGTGCTCCACGGATAACTGGCTGGGTTTACTTAACAAATTCCCATAAGGCATGCTCCCCAATCCAGGCTACATCCTTGTAAGTCTCTTCTGTACCCTTTCTATGGTTTCCACGTCCTTCCTTCAGAGAGGTGACCAGAACTGAGCACAGCACTCCAAGCGGAGTCTGACCAGGGACCTACATAGCTGCAACGTTACTTCACGGCTCCGAATATCAATCCCACGGTTGTTGAAGGCCAGTGCACTGTATGCCTGCTTAACCACAGAGTCAAGCTTTGAGCAGTTGTGTAGCAGCTTTAAATGTTCTAAGGACTCGAACGCCAAAATCTCTCTGATTCTCCAAACAGCCAAGAGTCTTATCATTAGTTCTATATTCTGCTACCATATTTAACCTACCAAAATGAACCAGCTCATATTTATCTGGGTTGAACTCCTTCTGCCACCTCTCAGCCCAGATTGGCATCCCATCGATGTCCCGCTGTAACGTCGACAGCCCTCCACACTATCCACAACACGCACAACATTTATGTCATCAGCAAATTTACTAACCCATCCCTCCACTTCCTCATCCCGGTCATTTATAAACGTCACGAAGACGAGAGTTCCAGACCAGATCCCCGAGACACACAACTGGTCTCCAACCTCCAGGCAGAATATGACCATTTACAACCACTCTTTGCCTTCTGTAGGCAAGCCAATTTTTCGATCTACAAAACAGTATGCCCTTGGATGCCATGCCTCCTTACTTTCTCAATAATCCTTGCATGCGCTACCTTGGCAAATGCTTGCTGAAATCCATGCACAAAACATCTACTGCTCTACTTTCATCAATGTGTTTAGTCATATCGTCAAACAATTCAACTGGGCTCGTAAGGCACTAATTCATTAACAAATCCATGTTGACAGTTCCTAATCATATTATGCCTCTCCAAATGTCCATAAATTCACGCTCTCAGGATGTTTTCCATTAACTTACCAACAACTGGAGTACAGCTCAATAGTCTATATTAATCCTGGGCTATCTGTACTCCATTTGTTGAATAAGGGAACGACATCCGCAATCATCCCATCCTCCAGAAACTTTCCCGTCCCCACTGACGATGCGAAGATCATCACCAGAGGCTCAGCAATCTCCTTCCTCGCATCCCACAGTAGCCTTAGTGCATCTCATCCAATCCATGTGTCTTATCCAAAAGCTCCAGCACATCCCTTGGTACCTCAATGTATTGCTGCAAACATCCTACACACATTTTACAAACTCCAAACCATCCAGCCCTTTTACAGAATGGGCTTCCCAGTCTATGTGTGGAAAATTGAATTCTGCCACAATCACAACCTTGTGCTTACTACAAATATCTGCTAACTCCTTACAAATTAGCTCCTCCAATTCTTGCTCCCCATTTGGTGGTCTATAATGCACCCCTATAAGTGTTACTACACCGTTCTCGTTCCTCAATTCCACCCAAATAGCCTCCCGAGACAAGCACTCCTATCTATCCTGCCAGAGCACCGCTGTAATATTTTCTCTGACAGGCAATGCAACACCTCCCCCTCTTGTCCCTCCAATTCTATCACGCCTGAAGCATCGAAATCCAGGAACATTTAGTTGCCAATCACACCCCTCCTGCAACCATGTTTCACTAATAGCTAGAACATCATATTTTCAAATATCAATCCATGCTCTAGGCTCATCCACTTTCCTTACAACGCTCCTAGCATTAAAATAACTGCATTTAAGAAATTCTCCACCTCTTACTCTCTGCTTATTACTAATGGTGCAAACAATTTTACTATCATCTATTTCTTCTTTCTCGCCTATATCTGTTCCTACGCTCTGGTTCCCTCCCCCCTTGTATCTAGTTTAAATCCACTGGAACCTCTCTAACAAACCTACCTGCAAGAATATTTGTCCCCCTCCAGTTCAGATGTAAACCATCCCCGCAGGAACAGGTCCCCCTTCCCTGGAAAACTGCCCAATTATCTATAAATTTGAAGCCCTCCTTCCTGCACCATGTCTTCAGCAACGTGTTGATCTGCGCTATCTTACTATTTCTAAACTCGTCTGCCCTTGGCTCTGGTTTCAAAACTGAGATTGCTATCCTGGATGTCCTGTCCTTTAACTTGGCTCCAAACTCCCTGAATTCACCTTTCAGGACCTCCTGAATAAAATGTTCCTCAAAATTTTGATACTGAGAATTATGTGCTGGAGACAGTACATCTGTGGAAAGAGCAATGGTGGAAGACCCAGTCTCAGAATCGTGACAGTCCAAGATGCTGCCCAGTTGCTCAGCGTGGTGACCATGAAATATAAGAGCAGAATTAGGTCACTGGGGCTGTTCTGCCATTTCATGGCTGTTCTATTTTCCCTCTGAGCCACAATCTCTTGCTCTCTTCACATATCACTTTCATCTTCCACGGTGAAAATGGATCACAAATACTCTTTTCCAGTTCATCCTCTATTTCCTTCTCCCTCATTACTATCTTTCAATTGGAGGGTAAATTCGATCATATTATGATCACTGGCCCTGAAATAAGACGGCCTGGCTTACCCGGCGGAGGCAAGGGAAAGCAAGGGACAGAACCAACCGCAAGTAACGGTAAGACAGCCTGGCGTACCTGGGCGGAGGCAAGGGACAGGAAGGGAGGTAGGTTCAGGGTGGCTCCAGGACAAGACTGCAGGCGAGACAAGGCGAGTGTTACCAGCAAGACAAGGCAAGGCTTCAGGCAATGCAAGGCGAGACGAGAACTTCAGGTGAGGCGATAGTTACCGGCAAGACAAGGCAGGGCTTCAGGCGAGGAAACAGGAGGCAGTGGAAGGGATACAAGGAGTAGCACAAGAACAATCCAGCCGCCACGGCCTGGTCTCTGAAGGTATTTATGCAGCCAGCGCCAACGAACATCAGCTGCCTCAATTAGAGCTCAAGAAGAACAGAAACAGGGTAGACAGCAAAAACCTGGAACAATGGTCGATGGACTGGACCGTGAACCGGAATACGGACTTCACGGACTGGATAATGTCAGTGTCCTCATAATAGAACCTAATCTAATAATCTAAATGTGATCTAGGATGGACAGATAGTCTCGGTCCCACCAGTGAATGAGTAAACAAAGCGAAGCCCCAGTTCCCTCGGTCAGGGATCAGTAAAGCCCCGAGCGTGGAAGGACCGGCCTCCTGCTGCTGCAAGCAGTAGCCCGGGGACAGTTCCGAGATGCGGGAAGCTGGCACCTCCCGAGCCTTTGCTGACGATTCGGAGCTGGGTTGAAAATGCAGCTTTTCCGATAACACTTCCAACTACACCGGCTCCACCCCCACTCCCCCCGGGACCTGCACAAGAAGTCGATGCATGCGATTAGCTGTAGGGAATTATTAATTGTTTCAAAAGCGATTCGCCGCAGTTCAATTATTGAACAACCCAGTCAGTTCTCAGTCTCATTCAGTCTGCTGACTGCCTTTGTGCTGTTTATATTTCAGTATATACTGCTTCTTACCTTGTACCGCGGCTCCAGATTCTGTTACCACCCTGTCCCAGTAAGGCTGTGTTACGGGCTCTGTAAGTAAATGAACACACCCTGGTTAATGTTCAGTCAGCTCCTGGTGACAATCATTAACTAAACCCACAGTGTTATCAGCGGGTTTCTCCGTATCCTGGACCTTGGTACAGGGTACGTTTTGCCTCTAACAAACATCACAATGGAGATGAAATGTGATCTCAGTGATTTTGAGAGTGAACTCTTGAGATTGTCACGTTCAACAGTTTCAGTTTGCGGAGAATTGCGCGGAAAAAAAAAAGATCAGTGAGCGGCAGTTCTCAGAGCAAAAACGCCTTGTTAATGAGAGAGAACGAATGAGAAAAGCGAGATCGGTTCAATATGCCGGGAAGACAACAGTAACTCAAATAACCACTCTATAACTGCATTGTGCAGAGGGACGTGTAACATGTCTAACATTGAAATGAACGGGTGTCAGCTGTAGAAAACCACGGATAAACTATCAGCGACATTATTCGGTACAGGACGTGCACAGTACCGTGCCCATTGATATTTGTTATAAACAGCCACTGAGATTTAGTTTTAAGCTTTATTTTAGATATTCTCGTTTTAAGATGCACCCTGTCTTTGCTAAAAGTAACGCAAAAATATACAGTAAAAAAAGAGTGCTGAGCTGTTGATTTGTTTCCAGTTAATCTGAACACTGAATTATATGGGGCCAAGCAGTAAATTGGCGGAATGTTCAGTTGGGAACACGGTCATCAATCTGGTCATCACACTAATCAAGATGTAACTCCACACCCTGCTCCCCAGTGCTTGCACTGATGCACACAAAAACTCAGTCAAGCAAATGGTTGTTGTTCGGCACCGGCTAACGATTGTACTTCAGTGCACAGTGACAAAGATTACACACAGAATCTCTTTCCAATTCAGTCTGCTCCAGGGATCCTGTTTCCTTTCGGTGGGTCTCATCAATTAATCTATTGTTTAGTTCTGGACCAATTTATTCTCAGACTGAAAAGCCCGGTGACAGCTGAGGGCAAAGTTCGATACGGGTTTATTGGAAAGACACTGCAGCAGGACGGGCGCTGTCAGCACTGGTTGGGATTACTTTTTCTGTTGAACAGTGGACAGTCGCTTTCGCCAGATTTAACGTACCCCAGCTGCCTGCAGCTGCACTGATATCAGTGTCGGAGCGTTTATAAAGCAATCTGCAATATTTGTCCACAATGGGGCCATTACAATAATGGGCTGGGCAGCAACTGTCTGGAGATAACCACGCCCGAAAGATAAGAATGTATTTGCCCATTCCGATTAGTGTTCACTTACTGGAAATACATAAAATTATCAATCAGATAAAAATATGACGAATGGGTCTGTTTACTTTCCTCTCGCTGGTGTGTTTCCCCGCCCTCACATTTACTTTACAGATACCTGAGCTGTTTCTCCTTACTGTGTGATGAAAACCCTTTTAACATTAAATTCACTGGATGTGCTTTTGTCAGCCAGAAGTTGCTGATGGGAGATTTAATTACATTCGCATCCCGCATTCACTGCGACCAACGCAGATCCGACAGTGATCTGGGCTCGTCAGTCCTGCCTCTCACATGTAACATCTCACTTACAGTGACATGCAAACGTTTGGGCATCGCTGGTAAAAATAAAATTCTGCTAATGTGAACGGCGCGCGGCCGTTCCGAATGAATATCGTATCTGTGAAGTAGGATGCCGTACACAATCCGGATTTGATGGAGACAGCCGTGAGAGGTGCAGAGGAACATCTGGAGTAACTTCTGAAATGCCTGCTTCGCTGCCGCTGCTACTGTGCGATCGAGAATCTTTGGAGAGGAAGGCCCCAAATCCTGGGCTTTGCCTATTGTCTGTTGTCGGGGACGGGGTCGAAGCGCTCGGCAGAGATGGTGCTCGGTGCTCGGTGTCGAAGCGGTGGTCGGAGGCTTGGAGTTCTTGGACGGACTCGGAGTCGGGCTGTGGTCGGATGCTTCCAGGATGCTGCATCGGCAAGTTGGCGGCGCTGGAAGATTACCATCTGCGTGAGATGATGGGACTTTCGAGAGACTTTGAGAATTTTACTGTGTCATGGTCTGTTCTAATCAAATTTCGGTATTGTTTTGCACTGTTGTAACTATATGTTATAATTATGTGGTTTTTGTTAGTTCTTACGTCAGTTTTTCACGTGTTTTCGTGATATCATTCTGGAAATATATTGTATCATTTCTTAATGCATGCATTACTAAATGACAATAAAAGGGGACTGCGCGTCCTCATAATCATAATCACAATTATAATAATCATAATCATAGCTGTGAGTAGAAGATGAACTGATTTCCAAAGGTCATAAAGTTAAAGATTAAACATTCTTTTCAACATTTTGAGCAAGATTCGTTTATTATTTTGTTTTGTACAATTTTAGAGTGAAGAAAATGAAAGGAGCACCATGCAAAGTTTGGACACCCCAAGAGATTGGAGCTCTCAAATAACTTCTACTAAGTTCTCAGACCTTAAATAATTTGTTAGGGCTATGGTTTGTTGACAGTCATCGTTAGGAAAGGACAGGTGATGCAAATTTCAATGCTTTATAAATACCCTGGCTTCTCAAACCTTGTCCCAACAATCAGAAGTCATCGGCTCCTCTAAGTACTCTGAAAATTAATATAAATGATGCCCACAAAGCAGGAGAAGGCTGAAAAAAAAAGATAAACAACAGGAATTCTGCAGATGCTGGAAATTCAAGCAACACACATAAAAGTTGCTGGTGAACGCAGCAGGCCAGGCAACATCTGTAGGAAGAGGTGCAGTCGACGTTTCAGGCCGAGACCCTTCGTCAGGACTAATTGAAGGAAGAGTGAGTAAGGGATTTGAAAGCTGGAGGGGGAGGGGGAGATGCAAAATGATAGGAGAAGACAGGAGGGGGAGGGATAGAGCCGAGAGCTGGACAGGTGATAGGCAAAAGGGGATACGAGAGGATCATGGGACAGGAGGTCCGGGAAGAAAGACAAGGGGGGGGGGACCCAGAGGATGGGTAAGAGGTATATTCAGAGGGACAGAGGGAGAAAAAGGAGAGTGAGAGAAAGAATGTGTGCATAAAAATGAGTAACGGATGGGGTACGAGGGGGAGGTGGGGCCTTAGCGGTAGTTAGAGAAGTCGATGTTCATGCTATCAGGTTGGAGGCTACCCAGACGGAATATAAGGTGTTGTTCCTCCAACCTGAGTGTGGCTTCATCTTTCTGCTCATAGGATGAGGCTTTTCATTCTAGATTCCTCCGTCTCCGCCGCATCTGCTCTCAGGATGAGGCTTTTCATTCTAGGACGAGGGAGATGTCTTCCTTTTTTAAAGAAAGGGGCTTCCCTTCCTCCACTATCAACTCTGCTCTTAAACGCATCTCCCCCATTTCACGTACATCTGCTCTCACTCCATCCTCCCGCCACCCCACTAGGAAAAGGGTTCCCCTTGTCCTCACCTACCACCCCACCAGCCTCCGGGTCCAACATATTATTCTCCGTAACTTCCGCCACCTCCAACGGGATCCCACCACTAAGCACATCTTTCCCTCCCCGCCTCTCTCTGCATTCCGCAGGGATCGCTCCCTACACAACTCCCTTGTCCATTCGTCCCCCCCATCCCTCCCCACTGATCTCCCTCCTGGCACTTATCCGTGTAAGCGGAACAAGTGCTACACATGCCCTTACACTTCCTCCCCTACCACCATTCAGGGCCCCAAACAGTCCTTCCAGGTGAGGCAACACTTCACCTGTGAGTCGACTGGGGTGATATACTGCGTCCGGTGCTCCCGATGTGGCTTTTTATATATTGGTGAGACCCGACGCAGACTGGGAGACCGCTTTGCTGAACATCTACGCTCTGTCCGCCAGAGAAAGCAGGATCTCCCAGTGGCCACACATTTTAATTCCACATCCCATTCCCATTCTGACATGTCTATCCACGGCCTCCTCTACTGTAAAGATGAAGCCACACTCAGGTTGGAGGAACAACACCTTATATTCCGTCTGGGTAGCCTCCAACCTGATGGCATGAACATCGACTTCTCTAACTTCCGCTAAGGCCCCACCTCCCCCTCGTACCCCATCTGTTACTCATTTTTATGCACACATTCTTTCTCTCACTCTCCTTTTTCTCCCTCTGTCCCTCTAAATATACCTCTTGCCCATCGTCTGGGTCCCCCGCCCCCCTTGTCTTTCTTCCCGGACCTCCTGTCCCATGATCCTCTCGTATCCCCTTTTGCCAATCACCTGTCCAGCTCTTGGCTCTATCCCTCCCCCTCCTGTCTTCTCCTATCATTTTGGATCTCCCCCTCCCCCTCCCAATTTCAAATCCCTTACTCACTCTTCCTTCAGTTTGTCCTGACGAAGGGTCTCGGCCTGAAACGTCGACTGCATCTCTTCCTAGAGATGCTGCCTGGCCTGCTGCGTTCACCAGCAACTTTGATGTGTGTTGCTAAAAAAAAAGATAGCGTTTTCAGGTAGCCGTTTCCTCAGTTAGTAATGTAATTAAGAAATGGCAGTTAACTGGAATGGTGGAGGTCAAGTTGAGGTCTGGAAAACCAAGAAAACTTTCGGAGAGAACTGCTGGTAGGATTCCTAGAAAGGCAAATTAAAACCCCCATTTGACTGCAAAAGACCTTCAGGAAGAATTTGCAGATTCTGGAGTGATAATGCACTGTTCTACTGTGCAGCGTCACCAGCACAAATATGACCTTCATGGAAGAGTCATCAGAAGAAAACCTTTCCTGCGTCCTCACCACAAAATTCAGCGTCAGAAGTTTGCAAAGGACCATCTAAACAAGCTTGATGCATTTTGGAAACAAGTCCTGTGGACTGATGAGGTTAAAATATAACCTTTTGGCCGCAACGAGCAAAGGTATGTTTGAAGAAAAAAGGGTGCAGAACTTCATGAAAAGCACACCTCTCCAAGTGTTAAGAACAGAGGTGGATCGATCATACTTTGAGCTTGTATTGCAACCAGTGGCACGGGGAACATTTCACTGCTAGAGGGAAGAATGAATTCAATTACATGCCAGCAAAGTCTGGATGCAAAACATCACACAGTCTGTAAAAAAGCTGAAGATGAAAAGAGGATGGCTTCTACAACAGTATAATTATCCTAAAGACACCTCAAAATCCTCAATGGGCTACCTCAAGAGACGCAAGCTGGAGGTTTTGCCATGTCCCTCACAGTCCCCCAACCTAAACATCATCTAAGATCTATGGATAGATCTCAAAATAGCAGTGCACGCAAAACGGCCCAAGAATCTTACAGAACTAGAAGCCTTTTGCAAGGAAGAATGGGCTAAAATCCCCCAAACAAGAATTGAAAGACTCTTAGCTGGCTACAGAAAGCGTTTACAAACTGATATTTGTCAAAGTGGGTGTTACTAAGTACTGACCATGCAGGGTGCCCAAACTTTTGCTTCGGGCCCTTTCACTTTATTGTTATTTTGAAACTGTAAAAAATGGAAATAAATAAGTAACTTTGCTTAAAATATTAAAGAAATGTGTCATCTTTAACTTTATGCGTTTTGGAAATCAGTTCATCATTTACTCGCTACTCACAGTAACAGAAATGTTGACCGGGCTGCCCAAACTTTTGCATGTCACTGTATTTGTGTATCAAGGGCCATTACACTGCGGGATTACAACTTTAACTGAAAGACTCTCCTTCTCCTGAATATTGAGGACGGTCATTCACATGACACACTCGACCCACAGACAGAAAGAAACCATCTCAACTGTCTTCAACTGGCGGTGCCTGGTTTCAGTTCCTCATACATCAGGAACTCTTTTCTCCACGTCCCTGTCAAACTCTGCGGGATACTTTATGTCTCATCAAAGTTCCCACTCATTGTTCCAAATTACAGCGGAAACAATCAAGTACATTGGTATTAAAAATACTGTTATGTATACAAGCAGGTCTCCCCTGTTTTATGTAACATCACAAGTCAAGATCACAACAGAGTCCTCGTGGAAAAACTCACAAGGGGCAGGAATCTGTCTGTTAAAACTTCTTTTGATCTCCCACCTCCTCACTCACATCTGACAGAAGGGAAACAACACTGCAGACGGCGATCCACAACAGGTCTCACCAACCGATTATATACTGGAACCATCAACGCCTTACACCACCTTCTCCCACGACCAGCCCCCGCTCCGGCTGTACTCTCCAATCTGGGTAGGTCCATACTTTTGACCACCAAGCGAAATGTCGTCCAGGATGGACGGATAGTCTCAATCCCGCCAGTGAAGGAATAAACAAAGCGAATCCTCGGTTCCCTCGGTGAGGGATCAGTAAAGCCCCGAGTGTGGAAGGACCGGCCTCCTGCTGCTGCAAGCAGTAGCCCGGGGACAGTTCCGAGATGCGGGAAGCTCGCACCTCCCGAGCCTTTGCTGACGATTCGGAGCTGGGTTGAAAATGCAGCTTTTCCGATAACACTTCCAAGTACACCGGTACCCCCAGGGACTTGCACAGAAAGTCGATGCATGCAATTAGCTATAGGGAATCATTAATACTTTCATAAGTGATTCGCTACTGATCTGCTGTTGATCAATTTCTCAATCTCATTTATGTGGCTGACTGCCTTTGTGATGTTTATATTTCAGTATATACTGCTTCTTACCTTGTACCGCGGCTCCAGATTCTGTTACCACCCTGTCCCTGTAAGGCTGTGTTACGTGTTCTGTAAGTAAATGAACACACCCTGGTTAATATTCTTTCTCTCTTTTTTCATCTTTTTTATTAGTTTTCTAGTTCATAAACAGAATGACAATACTGATACAAAGAGATTGGAATTGCCTTATCGTTAATAAACATGTTTCAAAAAGACTTCAAATAATACAGGTGGAATAGACTTCCAAACACTTGGTATAATTCATCATGAAGAAAAAAAAATAAAAAGAAAAGAATATTGCAAAGAAAAAAAAACAAGAAAACAAAAAAAGAGCTAATTGCTAACACCCCAAAAAAGCAAACAGAACAAAACAAGGCTGAACTAATATCTTGCTGAACCAATATCTTAAATCGAATACATTCAATAATGTCGTCAATTTATATATTCTAAGTTAATAAAAAGGATTCGGAAAAGGTCAAGTACATCACATAGAAATGTTGAATAAATGGCTGCCAAGTCTGTTCAAATTTAACTGAAGGATCAGAAATGACACTTCTGATTTTTTTCTAAATTTAAACATGATATACGTTTGTAGTTATAGTGGTAACCGGAATCTCCGGAGCAGATGGCGCCGAAATCCTCGGATTTGCTTGTTTCAGCGGCCGGGGCGAGGTCGAAGGCCTCGGCAGAGGATGGCGCTCGGGAGGCTGTATCGGAGAGGCTGGTCGGAAGCTCGTTTTTTTTTCAGACGGATGGATTCAGTGTCGGCTGTGGTTGGCTGCTTCCAAGGCATCGGCAAGTTGACGGTGCCTGGAGGTTTATGGCAGGGAGTTTCTCCCTATTGCCGCCAGCTATCGGGGACTCGGGAGTCGATCGACTTGGGGACCTTGAGACTATTTTTACCGTGCCCATGGTTTGTTCTTCATTAAATTATGTATTGCTTTGCACAGCTGTAACTATATGTTAAAATTATGTGGTTCTGTCAGTGTTAGTCTTTGGTTTGTCTTGTTTTCTGTGATATCACTCCGGAGAAACATTGTATCATTTCTTCATACATGTATGCATTTCTAAATTACGATAAAAGAGGACTGAGTGTTTTCATAATCTAATCTAAAAGTGTAGTAGGAGGGTTGGTCTCAGTCCAATTCAGTAAAGTGGATCTTCAGGCCATTAATGTAACCAATGCGATCATCTGACCAGCTGACGAGGATAAAGATCTATGTTCCGTCATTGGAAAACGAAATATTGCGGTAATAGGATGGGGTTGTAAATCAAACTGCAATACTGTTGAAATAATATCAAAAATATCTTTCCAGAAATTTTCCAAGAGAGGACAGGACCAGAACGTATTAGCAAAGAATCCTCCTCAGAGTGACATCTGTCACAAATAGGTTTATATGGGAATAAAAACGAGATAGTTTATCTTTATACTACCTTAAATTGTATCAGCGTACGTTTAGCACATATAGAGGAAGAGCTAACTAATTGATTTCCCCCCCCCCCCCCATTTCTCTATAGGTAGGCGAAGTTGAAGTTTCCTTTCCCATTCATGTTCAATTTTATCAGATATGCCTAGCTATAATTTCATAATTATATCATAAATAATTGCTATTAATCCCTTCTGATATGGATTTAAACCTAAAATTTTATCTGTGATATCAGCAGGGTGTGAAATCGGAAAGGTAGGCAGCGTGGTATTTAAAAAGTTTCTTATTTGTAAATATCTAAAAAAATGCGATCTAATCAAATTCTATTTATTAGATAACTGTTCAAAAGACATGAAACAGCTATTCAGAAACAAGTCACGGAAACATGTTATACCTTTCATTTTCCATATCAAAAAAGCTTGATCCATAACCGAGAGTTGAAAAAAATTAGATATAATAGGGCTTGATAATATAAATTTGTTCAAACCAAAAAATTTACAAAAGTGGAATCATATTCGTAGTGTATGTTTAATTATTGGATTAACCATTTGTTAATTCAATTTAGAAAATACAAAAGGATGTGAAGTTCCTCAAATGGAAGCCAAAGAGAATTCTTGTACAGAATAACCTTCAAGGTTTACCAAATGTGGACTTGGAATTTTATCCCAATCTTGTGTCCAAAATATTAAATATCGAAAATTAATTGCCCAGTAGTAGAATCTTAGATTCGGCAATGCTAAACCACGATCTTTCTTGGACCTCTGTAAATATTTTTTACTGAACCGCGGATTTTTATTCTGCTGTATTTAAGGAAATTTTAGAATCAATAATATCAAAAAAAGATTTAGGAATTTTTTTAAAAAATGGTATCTCTTGGAGTAGATATAAAAATTTAGGTAGAATAATCATTTTAATACCATTGATTCGGCCAATCAGTGCTAGAGACAATGGGGACCATTTAATAATCAGTTGTTTTATCTGACTAATTAACAGTAAAGGATTGAGCTTGAATAAGTCCTTATGTCTCATAGCAATTTTAACCCCCAAATGAGTAAAATAGTCAGTAATCACTCTGAATGGTGAACATCTATAAATGGGAACCTGCATATTTAATGGAAAAAGTTCACTCTTGCCAAGATTCAATTTGTAACCAGAACAACTGCTAAACTGAGCAAGCAGAGATATTACTGCCGGAATGGATTTCTCAGGGTTAGAAACATATAATAGTAAATCATTTGCATATAGTGATAACTTATGTATCTCATTCCCACGGGTAATACCACATATATTAGGAGGGTCACGAATAGCAATAGCTAACGGTTCCAGCGCAATAGCAAATAATAATGGACTAAGAGGGCAACCCTGCCTACTACCACGGAATAATTGAAAAAAAGGGAGATCTTTCATTATTAGTAAATACCGAAGCCAAAGGAGTAAGGTATATCAATTTAAACCAAATTATAAATATCGGAGTAAAATTACATTTCTCAAACGTATTAAACAAATATGACCATTCGACTCTATCAAAGGCTTTCTCAGCGTCCAGGGAAATGACGCATTCTGAAGTTCGAGGTGAAGAATTATAAACAATATTCATTAATCTCCTGATATTAAAGAAGGAGTAACGATCAACAGAAATAATTCGAGGCAATGCATTTTCCAGTCTCGTTGCCAATATTTTAGAAAAAAAATCTTAGAATCCACATTCAGCAAAGGTATAGACCTATAAGATTCACATTCAGTAGTATCCTTATCTTTTGTAAGAATTAGTGAAATAGAAGGTCGATAAAAAGATTGTGGTAGTTTACCTATAGATACTGCATCCCTAAAGATTCTACGTAACCAAGGAGAAAGTATAGTAGAGAAAAATGTAAGAAATTCTACTGTATAACCGTCTGGGCCAGGTGCTTTACCTGAATTCATCGAAAAAATAGCATTTTTTTATTTCTTCTACCATAATAGGTACATCCAGTTTTAAACATTCGTTGGGTGATAATTTTGGAATATTCAATTTCTTTAAAAATTCATGCATTATAGTGGAGTCATCAGGAAATCCTGATTGGTATAGTGAGGTATAAAATTCTTGAAAGGATTTACTTATCTCATCATGATCAACCAACGGTAATCCACAACAGGTCTTACCAACCGACTATATAATGGAACCATCAACTCCTTACACCGCCTTCCCTCACGACCACACCAACCCGCCACCCCCCAGCTGTAATCTCCAATGTGGGTAGTTCCATATTTTTTCACCACCAACCGGAATGCCGTCCAGGATGGACAAATCGTATCAATACAACCAGTGAAGGAATAAGCGAAGCGAATCCTCAGTTCTGTCGGTTAGGGATCAGTAAAGCCCAGAGTGCGGAAGGACCGGCCTCCTGCTGCTGCAAGCAGTAGCCCGGAGAGAGTTCCGAGATGCGGGAAGCTCGCACCACCCGAGCCTTGGCCGATGATTCGGAGCTGGGTTGAAATAGCGGCGTCTCCGATAACACTTCCAACTACACCGGCTCCACCCCCGCCCCCCCTCCCCCACTCAACCCGCCCCCCAACCCCTCGCCGCCCCGGGACCTGCACAGGAAGTTGATGCATGCAATTAGATGAAAGGAATTATTTTAAAAAGCGATTCGCTACAGTTCAATTGTTAGAAAGCATAGAAACTATAGAAACTACAGCACAGAAACCGGCCTTTTGGCCCTTCTTGGCTGTGCGAACCATTTTCTGCCTAGTTCCACTGACCTGCACACGAACCATATCCCTCCATACACCTCCCATCCATGTATCTGTCCAATTTATTCTTAAATGTTAAAAAAATGAACCTGCACTTACCACCTCGTCTGGCAGCTCATTCCATACTCCCACCACTCTCTGTGTGAAGAATCCCCCCTAATGTTCCCTTTAAACTTTTCCCCCCTCACCCTTAACCCATGTCCTCTGTTTTTTTTTTCTCCCCTTGCCTCAGTGGAAAAAGCCTGCTTGCATTCACTCTATCTATACCCATCATAATTTTATATACCTCTATCAAATCTCCCCTCATTCTTCTACGCTCCAGGGAATAAAGTCCTAACCTATTCAACCTTTCTCTGTAACTGAGCTTCTAAAGTCCCGGCAACATCCTTGTAAACCTTCTCTACACTCTTTCAACCTTATTAATATCCTTCCTGTAATTTGGTGACCAAAACTGAACACAATACTCCAGATTCGGCCTCACCAATGTCTTATACAAATTCATCATAACATTCCAGCTCTTATACTCAGTACTTTGATTAATAAAGGCCAATGTACCAAAAGCTCTCTTTACAACCCTATCTACCTGTGACGGCACTTTTAGGGAATTTTGTATCTGTATTCCCAGATCCCTCAGTTCTACTGCACTCCTCAGTGCCTTACCATTAACCCTGTATGTTCTACCTTGGTTTGTCCTTCCAACGTGCAATACCTCACACTTGTTTGTATTAAAGTCCATCTGCCATTTATCAGCCCATTTTTCCAGCTGGTCCAAGTCCCTCTGCAGGCTCTGAAAACCTTCCTCACTGTCTACTACACCTCCAATCTTTGTATCATCAGCAAATTTGCTGATCCAATTTACCACATTATCATCCAGATCATTGATATAGATGACAAATAACAACGGACCCAGCACTGATCCCTGTGGCACACCACTAGTCACAGGCCTCCACTCGGAGAAGCAATTCTCTACTACCACTCTTTGGCTTCTTCCATCGAACCAATGTCTAATCCAATTTACCATCTCTCCATGTATACCTAGCGACTGAATTTTCCTAACTAACCTCCCATGCGGGACCTTGTCAAAGGCCCTACTAAAGCCCATGTAGACAATATCCACTGCCTTCCCTTCATCCACTTTCCTGGTAACCTCCTCGAAAAATTCCAATAGATTGGTCAAACATGACCTACCACGCACAAAGCCATGTTGACTCTCCCTAATAATTCTCTGACTATCCAAATGCTTGTAGATTCTCTCTCTTAGTATTCCCTCCAATAACTTACCTACTACCGACGTTAAATTTACTGGCCTATAATTTCCCGGATTACTTTTCGATCCTTTTTTAAACAACGGAACAACATGAGCCACTCTCCAATCCTCCGGCACCTCACCTGTAGACAGCGACATTTAAAATATTTCTGCCAGGGCCCCTGCAATTTCAACACTAGTCTCCTTCAAGGTCCGAGGGAACACCCTGTCAGGTCCCGGGGATTTATCCACTTTAATTTTCCTCAAGACAGCAAGGACCTCCTCTTTTTTGATCTGTACATTTTTCATGATCTCACTACTTGTTTCCCTTTAATTCCATAGACTTCATGCCAGTTTCCTTAGTAAATACAGACGCACAAAACCTATTTAAAATCTCCCCCATTTCCTTTGGTTCCGCACATAGCCGACCACTCTGATCTTCAAGAGGACCAATTTTATCCCTTACAATCCTTTTGCTCTTAATATACCTGTAAAAGCTCTTTGGATTATCCTACACTTTGACTGCCAAGGCAACCTCATGTCTTCTTTTAGCTTTCCTGATTTCCTTCTTAAGTATTTTCTTGCACTTCTTATACTCCTCAAGCACCTTATTTACTCCCTGCTTCCTATACACGTCATACAACTCCCTCTTCTTCTTTATCAGAGTTGCAATATCTCTTGAGAACCAAGGTTCCTTATTCCTATTCACCTTTCCTTTAATCCTGACAGGAACATACAAATTCTGCACTCTCAAAATTTCTACTTTGAAGGCTTCCCACCCATCGATCACATCCATGCCAGAGAACAACCTGTCCCAATCCACGCTTTTTAGATCCTTTCTCATTTCTTCAAATGTGGCCTTCTTCCAGTTAAGAACCTCAACCCTAGGACCAGATCTATCCTTGTCCATGATCAAGTTGAAACTAATGGTGTTATGGTCACTGGAACCAAAGTGCTCCCCTACACAGACTTCTGTCACTTGTCCTAACTCGTTTCCTAACAGGAGATCCAATATTGCATCCCCTCTAGTTGGTCCCTCTATATATTGATTTAGAAAACTTTCCTGAACACATTTTACAAGCTCTAAACCATCTAGACCCCTAACAGTATGGGAGTCCCAATCAATATATGGAAAATTAAAATCCCCTACCACCACAACTTTATGTTTCCTGCAGTTGCCTGCTATCTCTCTGCAGATTTGCACTTCCAATTCTCTTTGACTATTGGGTGGTCTGTAATACAATCCCACTAATGTGGCCATACCTTTCCTGTTTCTCAGCTCCACCCATAAGGACTCAGTAGACAAGCCCTCTAATCTGTCCTGCCTGAGCACTGCTGTAATATTTTCCCTAACAAGCAATGCTACTCCCCACCTTTCATTCCTCTGCCTCGATCACATCTGAAACATCGGAACCCTGGAATATTAAGCTGCCAGTCCTGCCCCATCCCCCTGCAAATCTAGTTTAAAGCCGCCCCCCCCCCCAATAGCATTAACAAACCTCCCTGAAAGGATATTGGTCCCACTGTAGTTCAAGTGTAAC
This sequence comes from Mobula hypostoma, assembly GCF_963921235.1. Classification (NCBI taxonomy): domain Eukaryota; kingdom Metazoa; phylum Chordata; class Chondrichthyes; order Myliobatiformes; family Myliobatidae; genus Mobula; species Mobula hypostoma. Next base: position 1,845,401 of record NW_026948219.1, read on the forward strand.
CTGTCCCTCTTGTACAGGTCCCACCTGCCCCAGAAGAGGTCCCAATAATCCTGAAATCTGAAACCCTGCTCCCTACACCAGTTCCTCAGCCACTTGTTCCTCCTCCAGAGCATCCTATTCCTACCCTCACTGGCACCTAGCACAGGCAGCAATCCTGAGATTACCACCCTCGAGGTCCTGCTTTTCAACTTCCTACCAAGCTCCCTATACTCACTCTCCAGGACCACCTCACTCTTCCTTGCTATGTTATTGGTACCGATGTGCACCACGACATCTGGCTGATCACCCTCCCACGTCAGAATGTCATGTAAGCGATCAGAGACATCCTTGACCCTGGCTCCCGGGAGGCAACAAACCATCCTGGATTCTCTCTCACGACCACAGAACCTCCTATCTGCACCTCTAACTATCGAGTCCCCTATCACTACCGCTCTCCTCTTCCACCTTCCCCCCTCCCTTCTGCACTGCAGAGCCAGACTCAGTGCCAGAGATCCGGCTACTGCAGCTAGTCCCAGGTAAGTCATCCCGCCCCCCCCCAACAGTATCCAATGCGGTATACTTGTTGTTGAGGGGAATGGCCACAGGGGAACCCTGCTCTGCCTGCCCTTTCCTCTCCCTCACCTGACAGTGACCCAATTTCCTGTCCTCTGCTCCTTTGGCGTAACTACCTCCCTGTAGCTACTATCTATAATCTCCTCATTCTCCCGAATGATCCGCAGGTCATCCAGCTCCTGCTCCAGTTCCCTAACGCGGTTTGTCAGGAACTGCAGCTGGATGCACTCCTTGCAGGTGTCGTTGTCAGGGACACCGGAGGGCTCTCTGACTTCCCACATCCTGCAAGAGGAGCATTCCAACATCCTGCCTGGCATTCTCTCTACGCTAGACAATCTGAACAAAAGATTTACCAGAACCTACCCTTGCCTGTGCCTGTTCTCGCCGAAGGCTATTTGAGCCAAAGCCGCCCCACTCTGACTCAGTCCACTCTTAATCTTAATAGTTATTCTTTGGAATGTAGAAGATTGAGGGGAGGTTTGATGGAGGTGTACCCAAATTATGAGGGCATATATAGGGTGAATTCAAACTGGCTTTGTCTACTGGGATTGGGTGGAACCACAACCAGAGGGCATGGATTAAGAGTGAAACGTGAAACATTAAGAGGAACATGAGGCGAAACCTCATCACGTCATCGTGCGGGAGTGGAATGAGCAGCCAGATCAAGTGGTGCATGTGAGCTCGATTTCAACATCTTAGAGGTTTGTATGAGTACCTGGATGGTAGGGATACGGGAGTGGGCAGTTTACATAGTTCAGCACAAACTAGATGGGCCAAAGGAACTGTTTCTGTGTTGTACTTTCGCTGACTACTGTGACAAGAACCTAACAAAAATACTAATATTCATTCTAATTCCTTTTAACAGCTGTGTGGACCAACCATTCATCTCAGCATCAAATGTTAAACATGTGGCTTTAAAAATGTGGCACTTTAAATTAACAGTATAAGAAATAAATTCCAAGCTGCATGTCAACAAAGGCTATTTGTGTGATGGTGTTTCAGTTACTGTGGGGCCAGGTACATTTGCAGCTCAGAAGGAACAGGGAATAATACCAACAGACAGAGTCAAACTGAGCCAAATCACAGATTGAAGATGGCAGAAACATAGAAAAAATCCTACAGCGCAATACAGACCCTTCGGCCCACAAAGCTGTGCCGAACATGTTCTTACCTGAGAGATTACCCAGGGATACCCACAGGTCTCTAATTTTCTGAACTCCATATACCTGTCCAGAGGTCTCTTAAAGCCCCTATCGTATCCGCCTCTACCACTGTCGCCAGCAGCCCATTCCACGCACTCACCACTCTCTGCGTAAAAATTTTACCCCTGATATCTCCTCTGCACCCATTCTTATACAGACAGGAAGGGCATTCCAGATACCAGCTCTGTATCCCGTTAGAAGATAATTTCTCTCTCCAGTTTGGGTTGAACTTCACTGTAACAGTGTGATGCCAGATCACACCTTGACGACTCAAGTGATCTCATCTGAAATATTGTCCTTCACCCATTGATGGATTTTGTATTTTTTTTTCAGGTTAAAAACGACAAGGAATTTGTCTACGGGAATCTGGAACACAACACGCCAGTTTTGCTGTGTCTGACCAGTAATTTAAAAAGTGGAACTTGGTATTCATGCAATCATCTTTCCTGCTCAGATTGTCGGCAGGGATTCATTTGCCGATCCTTCCTGTTTCGACTGGGAAGGGACTCGCTCGGTCATCTGACCTACTGGCATACCCGTCATTTTACACCGGGGAGCGGGCGTTTATCTGCTCAGACCTTGGGAAGGGATTCACTCGGTCATCTCAACTGAAGGTACATCAGCGATTTCAAACTGGGATAAGGCTATTCACTTGTTCTGTGTGTGGGAAGGGATTCACTCGGTCATCCCACTTATGAACACAACAGTCAGTTCACACTAAGGAGAGGCCGGTCACCTGCTGAATTTGTGGGGAAGGCCATCTGACGTAATGGCAGATCAGCGAGTTCACACTGGGGAGAAGCCGATCACCTGCTCAGACTGTGGGAAGGGATTCACTCAGTCATCTCACCTACAGAAGCACCAGTCAGTTCACACTGGGGAGAAGCCGTTCATCTGCTCAGTCTGTGGGAAGGGATTCACTCGATCCTTTCAGCTGAAAGCACATCACAGAATTCACGCTGGGGAGAGACCATTCATCTGTTCGTTGTGTGGGATGAGATTCACTCAGTTATCTAGCCTAAGAGCACACAAGTCAGTTCACACTGGGGAGAGGCCCTTCACCTGCTCAGACTGTGGGAAGGGTTTCTCTCAGTCATCCTACCTGCAGAGACACAAGCTAGTTCACAATGGGGAGAAGCGATTCACCTGTTCCGACTGTGGGAAGGGATTCAATCGATCATACGACCTACAGCAGCACCAACAAGTTCACACTGGAGAGAGGCCATTCACCTGTTCAGTTTGTGGGAAAGGATTCAATCGATCATCCGACCTACAGAGACACCAACGAGTTCACACTGGTGAGAAGCCATTCACCTGTTCAGACTGTGGGAAGGGATTTACGCGGTCATTTTATCTACTGAGACACCAGCGAGTTCACACTGGGTAGAGGCCGTTCACCTGCTCAGACTCGGAAGAGATTCTCTCAGCCATTTCCACCAAATGTGCATTATTGAGTTCACACTGGGGAGAGGCCGTTCACCTGCTGTGAATGTGGGAAGGGATTCACTCATTAATCTAACCTTATGACAGACTACCGGGTTCACACTGGGGAGAAAGTTTCAATAAGCTGCATGTTGGATATTTGTCCATCACCATTGCTGAATGCTATTTCGAGAGAGACTGTCGGTGCTGAACTCTGCAATTATTGCTGCTGCTCACCACACCCAGTTCTGCACCCTGGTCACTGGGCATGGGAGGAGTTTCTTCTGCTGCACATTCACCTTTAATGGGACTGGAGTTTAACATTCTGGATCTGAGGCAAATAAATCAGTTCTATTTTAAACTCTGTCTCCGGTACTTGGTGAATTTATAACACGCCTAATGTACAGTAGAGAGTCAACTCAGGCCAGCTGGACCCTGCCAGTGATTCTGTTCTACCACAGTCCTTTGAAATCCTCCCCTGTTGTTCTCCTCTCGCTCTCCCCGTGGTGATGGATCACCAATCTGTGGGTGACGAGTCCCCTTGAATATTCTGCAGACTGAAGAAGTCAAGCTTCTCTTTGGCATTATCTGCACTTACTGCCTTGTTTCTTTCTATTTAATGTATTTTCGATTTTTTTTTCCCTTTTGATAACAACCTTGTCCTGTATTTCTGCAAGGAACCCCTCTGTTTCAGGGAAGCGGTCTCCAGCTCTCAGTCAGGTGCTCGATGCTTCCTTGTCAACATCTCGTCTGCTCAGATCATTGGGATGTCTCCCATGGAGGGTCATACTCATTCCACTGGTTAATCTTTTCTTCCATAGTGATGATTCATTTTTTCTCAGTTGGCCTCTCATTTAAGTTTTCTAGTCTGTATTTCTTATCACAATTGCATATACGCACATGGACTATTGAATCCTGTTCAGTTTTCCTTAGAACTTCTATCTGACAGTTCTGTGATTTTTTATGTATCTTATTTCTCATCCTCCTTCTGTCCAAGGTAGTGTTAATCTAAGTGGGTTTGAGTGTAAATACGCTTTTCTAATTTATTCTGAAGTTCTTATTTATTTTTGTAAATTCTACTGATTGAAATGTGACCAAGTTATTTTTATATTAAAAAGAAGTCGATGTCGGTATTGATGAAAGTGTTTATTGCCTTTATTGTAATTGTTACCTATTGAGCTCTATTTGGCAGGTTTTTTTAAACCTTGAACTAAATTTTGTCAAAGGTTTTCCCTATTTAGCATTACTTTCCATTTTCTTTGCTTGTTGATATTCCAGATATGTGGGTATCAAGAGTCCCTATGAAGGGTCTTGGCCCGAAATGTTGATTCTCACCCATAGATGCTGCTTGACATGCTGAGCTCCTCCAGCACTTTGTGTGTAGTTCTCTAGATTTCTAGCATCTGCAGGTCCTCTTGTTTCCCAGACACTTATATATTTCTTTGAAGAACAAGCTAAGAACAAGCTGATAGCGGGATTGCGTGGTTCTGTTGATAAAATATTAAATAACATCATTAGAAAGAAATGGCATAAGGTTGGAAGGTGTAGAATCTGTGGGTAGAATTAAGGAACAGCTAATGCAAAAATAAAAAAAAAACTCAAAACAGCAGTAAGTATGTGGTCCACAAATTACACTGGGAGATAGAAATTGCCAAAAGGGCAATGTTACAATAGTCATGGAAGATTGTCGTGCAGATGAATAGGAAAATTAGGATGGTGTTGGTCTCAAGAAGAGGAATTCCTAGAACGTCTACAAGATCCTTTTTTAGAGCAGTTCACTGTTGAACCCTCTTTGGGATCAGCTATTCTGGATTGGGTGTTGTAATGAAACAGGATTAATTAGGTCACAAAAGTTCAAAGAACACTTAGGGACAAGTGATCTTAATATGATCAAATTCACCCTGACATGAGAGAAGGAGAAGCTAAAGCCAGATGTGGAATAAAGAGAATTAGAGAGGAATGAGAGAAAAAATGGACAAAATTGAGTTGAGAAGAGCACGGGCAGGGATGTAAACAGAGCAGCAATGGCTGGGATTTTTGGAAGCAATTCGGAAGGCGCAAGATATATACGGTGGCATGCAAACGTTTGGGCACCCCTGGTCAAAATTTCTCTTACTGTGAAATGGCAAGCGAGTAAAAGATCACCTGATTTCCAAAAGGCATATAATTAATGACGACACATTTCTTCAATATTTTAAGCAAGATTACATTTTTATTTCCATCTTTTACAATTTCAAAATAGCAAAAAAAAAGGAAAAGGGCCCGAAGCAAAAGTTTGGGCACGCTCCATGATCAGAACTTAAAAAAACACCCCTTTTGGCAAGTATCAGAGCTTGTAAACACTTTCTGTAGCCAGCTAAGAGTCTTTCAATTCTTGTTTGGGTAGATTTCTGGGTTCAGTCATTAGTAGCAAAGCAACACTTTCAGTACACTGGACGAACTCAGCAGGTCGGGCAGCATCAGTCAGAAACGATGAGTCGACGTTTCGAGCCGGAACCCTTCGTCAGGACTGAAGAATGAAAGATGGGGAAGGATTTGAAGAATGCTTGTAGCGTCAGTTGAAAGACCAGTAATTTGAAAGACAAAGGGGTGGGGGAGGGGAAGCATTGACGTCATAGCCCTGAAAACAATGGGTAGTAGAAGAAGGAGGCGGAACCATGAGGGAGCTGGGGGAGGGGGTAGAGTGAAATAGGGATAGAGGAAGGGAGGGGGAGGGAATTACCGGAAGTTGGAGAATTCTACATTCATACCAAGGGGCTGGAGACTATCTAGACGGTATATGAGGTGTTGCACCTGTAACCTGAGTTTAGCCTCATTACGGCGGTAGAGGAGGCCATGTATGGACATATCTGAATGGGAATGGGAAGCAGAGTTGCCACTTCACTTCAGAGTGAGCAAAGAGTTTTACTCAATCATCCCAGTTGCTGCAACTGCAATTCACATCAGGGAGGAAGTTCAGATACTCCGTGTTAAATGTTTAACCATCGCGGTGACTCAAGGCAGCTGCAGCTTCATGAGGGACTGTATCTGTCAGATTCTGCAGTTCTTGCGGCTGCTCATCGCACCCAGGACTGAACCCTGGTCACTGAGCATTGGAGGAGTCTGTTCTGCTGATTTTAGCCTTAAACTAGACTGGTGTTTAATATTGTGGATCTGCGAAAAATAAATCAGTTCTGTATCAAATCCCGTGTCTCAGGTACTTACTGGCTCTACCAGACTCACAATGTACACTAGAGAGGCCACTCGGCCCATCTGATCCCTGCCCATGTTTCTGTCCCATGTCAGTATATCAAAATCTATCCCTGCCGCTCCCCTCTCACTCTCCCTGTGATGACAGGTTGCAGCTGGTCACCACACCGTGGGAGAAGAGATTTCCCTTGAATTTCATAGAATCATAGAAACCTACAGCACATTACAGGCCTTTCGGCCCGCAGTGTTGTGCCGACCACGTAACTCACTCTAGAAACTGCCTGGAATTACCCTCCCGCATCGCCCTCTATTTTTCTAGGCTCTATGTACTATCTAACATCAATGTAATATGTAATATCGAAGAGTCTTTTAAAGGACCCTATTGTATCCTCCTCTACCACTGTCGCTGGTAGTGCATTCCACACACACACACACACACACACACACACCACTCTTTGTTTAAAAAACTTAGCTCTGACATCTCCTCTGTACCTACTTCCAAGCAGCTTAAACCTATTCCCCCTCGTGTTAGCCACTTCAGCCCTTGGAAAAAAAACCTCTGGTTATGCACACGACCTGTGTCTCTCATCCTATACATCTGCATGAATTTCCTGCATGCTTCTCTCCAGGCTGAATAAGACGATGAGCTCACTGTGGTTTTGACGTCCTTTAGGGCTCTGGGTGAAGTTGATTAAACTCCTTCTTCCCCGCTCTTTTCAACGCTTTGTGTCATTTTCACTCATTTCAAAGGACTGTGCCTCAGACAGCTGGGTTGTTGCAATGCGCCTCTAAAGTCTGACAGCAGACTAGTGAATGAATCTTCGATGGAGCAGAGTCAGAAACCAAAGAGTTATCAGCCTGAGTCAGTGCTTTGGGGCTGCAGAAAGAGATGGGACCTAGAGTCTACAAGGAGGAGGGGGAAGAGGAATCAGGCCGGCAGGATGTGGCTACAAATGGTCCGTTATTTATTCTTATACACACACTCTTTCTCTCACTCTCCTGTTTCTCCCTCTGTCCCTCTGACTATACCCCTTGCCCACCCTCTGGGTTTCCGCCACCCCCCCCGCCCCGTGTCTTTCTCCCCGGACCTCCTGTCCCATGATCCTCTCATATCCCCTTTTCCAATCACCTGTCCAGCTCTTGGCTCCATCCCTCCCCCTCCTGTCTTCTCCTATCATTTTTGATCTCCCCCTCCCCCTCCCCCTCCCACTTTCAAATCTCTTACTAACTCTTCCTTCAGTTAGTTCTGACGAAGGGTCTCGGCCTGAAACGTCGACTGTACCTCTTCCTAGAGATGCTACCTGGCCTGCTGCGTTCACCAGCAACTTTGATGTGAATTGCAGAATCTGTTGTGTTTTATATCTACATTTGTAAGAGGATTGTACTTTACCATTAGATACACGTTGATACTGAGTATATTGTTTATGGTAACCACTTTCTGCGTTAAAACAGCTGCTGAATTTTCTAAACACACTAAAAAAAGAGGTATAGACATGTAACAGGTACTTGCAGAAACTTTTAATGGCACCGGCATTACCCATAAGTGCCTGCGTTCAAAATTTCTCACCGTCGCCGAAGCACCTATCAAATGCGCAGGCGTCAGGGTTGTGACGTTGCCGAATATCACGCATGCGCGCAGTACACAAAGGCCTTAGAAGAGCGGCTGCAGGTAGGAGCGAGTCTCTGGGAATAAGGGAGATTGTTTGGGAGTGGGGATTCAACACCGACTGAGGGACTTCAGACACCGTGACCCGCAATCCCGGGACAGTCCTGCTCTCTTCCCTCTCTCTCAGCCCCACCATCCGTACACGGGCCCCGGGGAGCTTCCGGCTGATGAGGGAATGGGAACCGATGGATCTCTCAGACAGAGCTGAGCTCCAGCTGTCTAATTGCAAGGATCGGGAACTCGGAGAAAGGGAACAAAATCTTTTACATCAGCTGTTGAGAAAATCACCTTTGTTCTGCCTCCAGTCACAAACAAGAGAAAATCTGCAGAGAGGGCATAGTCTTAAGGCGCTTGGAAGCAGGTATGAAGGAGATGTCAGGGGTGTTCTGTTCTTTATACATACCGTGGGTTACTAATAACAAACTATATTCTGGCAGAATTGAACTTTAATTTAACAGCAACAAAACCACGTTTTACACTGCCATGCTTCTCCATCATTCTTCATTTCTGCTCATGTCAGGAACTCTGTCCAGTCACGTCCTGACACGTGATATCACCACAAGAGGTAAGTTTTTACACAGGGTGGTGAGCGTGCGGAATGGGCTGCCAGCGACTGTGATGAAGCCAGATACAATAGGGTCTTTTAAGAGGCTCCTGGATAGGTATATGGCGCATAGAAAAATAGAGGGCTGTTGGGAATTCCTCAAGTAAGTAATGTTCGACATAGCGTTGTGGGCCGAAGGGCCTGTATTGTGTTGTATAAATGGGGAAGTCACTTACCCATGACCTCTGGTTGTCGTTCCACCCAACATCAGTGGAAAAAGCTGCTTGCATTTACCCTATCTATACCCTCATACTTCTGTATACTTGCAACAAATCCTCAAATTAATGTATAATTTCCTTGTTTATGTTTAGAGCCTTTTTTTATCTGTATAAAATGATAAGGGACATTGATCGTGTGGATAGCCAGAAGCTTTCCCCAGGGTTGAAATGGCTAACATGAGGCGCGTAGTTTTAAGGTGCTTTGAAATAGGTACCGAGGGGATGTCAGGGGTAAGTTTTTTACACAGAGAGTGGTGGGTGTGTGGAATGCACTGCTGGCTATTTGTGTGAGTTTTTCAGTTACTGTGGGGCCAGGAACCCATGCAGCTCAGTGGGAACAGGGAATAATACCAATGGAGAGAGTCAAACTGAGCCAGGTCACAGATTGGAGACGGCAGAAATGCCCCATTCTTACAGAGACAGGAAGAGCATCAGAGAATTTGATGGTCATTCCAGATACCAGCACTGTGCCCAGTTAGAAGATGATTTCTCTCTCCAACTTGGGTTGAACTTCACTGTAACAGTGTGATGCCAGATCACACCTTGACAACTCGAGTGATCTCATCTGAAATGTTGTCCGACACCCATTGATAGATTTTGTAAATCTTTTTACAGGTTAAAAATTACAAGGAATTTGTCTACGGGAATCTCGAACACAACACGCCAGTTTAGCTGTCTCTGTCCAGATATTTAAGAAGTGGAGCAAGGGAGTCACTCAATTATACTTCCTGCTTAGACTGTGGAGAGGAAGTCACTCGGTCATCTGACCGACTGGCACGCCTGTCATTTTACACGGGGGAGACCATTTGTCTGCTCAGACAGTGGGAATGGATTCACTCAGTCATTTCAACTGAAGGTACATCAGCAAGTTCACACTGGACAAGGCCATTCACCTCTTCTGTGTATGAGAAGGGATTCAGTCAGTCATCCCACCTGTGGACACACCAGTCAGTTCACACTGAGCAGAGGCTAGTCATCTGCTGAATTTGAGGAGAAGGATTTACTCGGTCATTCGACCTAATGGCTCACCAGCGAGTTCACACCAGGGAGCAGCTGTTCACCTGTTCAAAATGTGGGAAGGGATTCACTCAGTCATCCACCCTAATGGCACACCAGCGAGTTCACACTGGGGAGCGGCCGTTCACCTGCTCGGACTGTGGGAAAGGATTCACTTGCTCATCTAATCTGAAGGTACATCAGCGAGTTCACACTGGAGAGAGGCCGTTCTCCTGCTCAGACTGTGGGAAGGGATTCACTCAGTCATCCAAACTGAAGGTACATCAGCGAGTTCACACCGGGGAGAGGCCGTTCACCTGCTCGGACTGCGGGAAGGGATTCACTCGGTCATCCGACCTGCTGGTACACATGTCAGTTCACACTGGGGAGTGGCCATTCACCTGCTCAGACTGCGGGAAGGGATTTGCTCGGTCATCTCAACTGAAGGTACATCAGCGAGTTCACAATGGGGAGATGCCATTCAGCTGTTCAGTCTGCGGGAAGAGATTCACTTGGTCATCCGACCTACTGGTACACAAGTCAGTTCACACTGGGGAGAGGCCATTCACCTGTTCAGTTTGCGGGAAGGGATTCACTTTGTCATCTCAACTAAAGGTACATGAGAGAGTTCACACTGGGGAGAGGCCGTTCACATGCTCAGAGTGTGGGAAAGGATTCACTCAGTCATCCAGCCTACAAGCACACTGGTCTGTTCACACTGGGGAGCGGCCATTCACCTGCTCATACTGTGGGAAGCGATTCGCTCATTCATCTCAACTGAAGGTACATCAGCGAGTTCACACTGGAGAGAGGCCGTTCACATGCTCAGACTGCGGGATGGGATTCACTCAGTCATCCACCCTAATGGCACACCAGCGAGTTCACACCGGGGAGAGGCCGTTCACCTGCTCAGTGTGTGGGAAGGGATTCACTTGGCCATCTCAACTGCAGAGACACCAGCAAGTTCACACTGGGTAGAGGCTGATCACCTGCTGTGATTGTGGAAAGTGATTCACTCAGTCATCTAACGTTATGTAACTCTTGCTTCAGCTAGCAGCTTAATATTGTGGGGTGACAGACACCAGCCTGACCAAACTTAAGAAATCTCGTTTGGGTGGATGCTGTGTGATGTGTCCCCTGTTACAGATCAGTACCCGGAAATAACAAATAGTACACAAGATGCGAAAAAAAGTTTGAGCTTTATAATTCTCACTTTGACTATATGGTTAGTGAAGTAAACAAAAAGAAAAAGGGCCCACTCTCTCCATTCACATCTTCTCATCTCTCCTCAGCAAAAGACCATGAAAATCTCTCTTCCAGACTCACAAGGAAGAACATTTCTCTCATTGGATAGCCCCGCATTCAAAACCCTGTTATCTCCAGTCGTAACCTAAACATTACTGCTACAGAGAAACCACTACCTCAGCAGTGAAACATTACAGGGAGGCCATTACATTGGAAGTGAAACTTACAGCGTATTACACTTGTGACACACTACGGGGTTCACACTGGGGAGGAAGTTTCAATAAGCTGCATGCTGGATATTTGTCCATCACCGTTGCTGAATGCAATTTCGAGAGTGACTGTCGGTGCTGAACTCTGCAATTATTGCTGCTGCTCACCACACCCAGTTCTGCACCCTGGTCACTGGGCATGGGAGGAGTTTCTTCTGCTGCATATTCACCTTTAATGGGACTGGAGGTTAATATTCTGCATCTGTGACAAATAAATCAGTTCTATTTTAAACTCTGTCTTTGGTACTTTGTGAATTTATTACACAGCTAGTGTACAGTCGAGAGTCAACTCAGTCTGGCTGGACCCGGCCAGTGATTCTGTTCCACGAAATTCCTTTGAAATCCTCCCCTGTTGTTCATCTCTCGCTCTCCCTGTGGTGATGGCTTCCAGTCACCACTCTGTGGGTGAAGAAATTTCCCTTGAATTTTTGTGCAGACTGAAGAAGTCAAGTTGACTGCAGTTCTGTCTGAGCTGTTCTTCGCCCCTCTAATCTCTGGGCTGAGGAAGAATGACATTGGTAGTTAACCTCCTTATTCTGGGCTCATTTGCACATTATGGGTCATTTTCCCTGCTTCTAAATGGTTGTTAGAAAACACCACCGTCCTCTAAAGACTGAAAGCAGAATGGGAAACCATTAGTTGGATGTTCAACAGAGTAGGGTCAGAAACCAGAGGCGGGTCCGCACGGGGCAGAGTTTGGGGCTCTGGATGATGGTCGGGGTAAGAATATGTGATGAGGAGAAGGGAATCAGCAGCGGGGTGTGGCAACGAATGACAGAGTAGCAACATTTGGAAGCTGATTGACAGAGAAAATAATTTGGTTGTCTGACTGATGACACAAACAATATCTGGTGTGAGGTGCTCCACTGATCGAGGCACGTGTGTGGTGGGAATGGCTATATCTATTGAGGGAGTTGTTCCTGCTTGTTTATCCTGTTACGTTATACCCAGATGGTTATTATGGATTGTCCTATCTGAAATAATGTATTGGTTATCTATAGTTTGTGAGATTTTGACTCTAAAACTGGAACAGGCTTGAATGTACGGTGCCATGATGAAATGGAGGTCAGTTTGTATTTTAAAGCAAGATTCTGGTCAATGATATTTGCCACTTGATTGTAATCAAATTGAGTTCAACTGCTGCAGGATCGTGGAATGTGTTGGAATGTGTCTGGTTTCTCTTGTTATTCCCTGCATTTATTCCCCTGTTTGTTTGTATTGTACAACGTTTGCATGTAGTTTTGATTTTTTTCTTATTTTTGTAAACCACCTTGTCCTGTATTTCTGCAAGGAACCCCTGTTTCTGGGAAGAGGTCTCCAACTCTCAGTCAGGTGCTCGATGCTTCCTTGTCAACATCTGGTCTGCTCAGATCGTTGGGATGTCTCCCATGGAGGGTCAAACTCATTCCACTGGTTAATGTTTTCTTCCAAAGTGATGATTCATTTTTCTGAGTGGGCCTCTCATTTAAGTTTTCTAGTCTGTATTTTATTGCATATGCTGAATCCTGTACATTTTTGATGAAAATATATACTTAGAAGCTTTATCTGACTGTTGAGTGTTTTTTTTTTCATGTGTGTTATTTCTCTTCCTCCTTCTGTCCAAGGCAGTGTTAATCTAAGTGGGTCTGTGTGTAAATAGTCTTTTCTAAAGTTCTTACTTTTCTTTGTGTATTTTACTGATTGAAATGGGACCAAGATATTTCTATAAAAAAATTCAATGTCGGTATTGATGAAAGAAGTACTTGCTTTTGTTGTGTTTGTTAACTACTGAGCTCTGTTTGACAGGTTTTTTTAAGCCTTGAACGAAATTTTCTCAAAGTTTTTTTCCCTATTTCGCAGTACTTTCTACTTTCTTTGCTTGTTGATATTCCAGATACGTGGGTATCAAGAGTCCCGATGAAGGATCTTGACCCGAAATGCTGATTCCCATCCATAGATACTGCCTGAAATGTTGAGCTCCTCCAGTACTTTGTGTGTAGTTCTCTAGATTTCTAGCATCTGCAGGTCCTCTTGTTTCCCAGATGCTAACAAGTTTCTTGAAAGAACAAGCTGGTAGTGGGGTTGTGTGGCTCTGTTGGTAAAATATTAAATAAAATCATTAGAAAGAGGTGACATAGGGTTGGAAGGGGTAGAATCTGTGGGTAGAATTAAGGAACAGCAAATGTAAAAAAAAAATCCCTGATGGGAATTGTATGGAGACCTCCAAACAGCAGTAAGTATGTAGTCCACAAATTACAATGGGAGATAGAAAATGCGTGCCAAAAGGGCAATGTTACAATAGTCATGGGGGATTGTCATGCAGGTGATTAGGAAAATGAGGATGGTATTGGTCTCAAGAGGAGGAATTCCTAGAATGCCAACAAGATGCTTTTTTGGAGCAGCTCGTGGTTGAGCCCACTTGGGGATCAGCTATTCTGGACTGGGTGTTGTAATGAACTGGAATTAATTAGGTCACTTAAGTTGAAGGAACCCTTAGCGACAAGTGATCTTAATATGATCAAATTCACCCTGACATTAGAGAAGGAGAAGCTAAAATCAGATGTGGAATAAAGAGAATTGGAGAGGCATGAGAGAAACATTGGTCAAAATTGATTTGAAATGAACACGGGCAGGGATGAAACACAGTGCAGCAATGGCTGGAATTTCTAGAAGCAATTCAGAACGCAGGGGATATAGACATCACAAAGAGGAAGTCGTTTTCTAAAGGTAAGGGGACAAAACGTGGCTGATAAGAGAAACTAAAGACAACATAAAAATCAAAGAGAGGGCACAGCGCAAAAATTATGAGGAAGTTAGAAGATTGGGAAGCTTTTAAAAACTAACAGAATGAACAAATAATTTAAAAAAGGAAAAGATGGAATACATAGGTGAGCTTGCCAGTAATATTAAAGAGGATACCAAACTTTTCTTCAGGTACATATAGTGTAAAAGAGAGGCGGAAGTGGATGTTTCACCAATGGAAAATGATGCTGGAGAGGTAGTAATGGGCTGGGGGTGCAAGGTGATGGCAGATGAACTGAATAAGTATTGTACATCACTCTTATCTGTCGAAGACACTGGCAGGAATATGGAAGTCCCAGGTGTCAGTGATCAGAATGTGTAAAGTTACATTACTCAGGAGAAGGTTCTTGGGAAACAGAGATGGTCTGGATGTAAATAGGTCACCTGGACCAGATGGTGTACACCCCAGAGATCTGAAAGAGGTGGCTGAAGAGATGTGGAGGCATCAGCAATGATCTTTCGAGAATCATTAAGGAAATTATATACTAAGAAGTTTTTTCCTTCATTACTCCCCCTCTGCTAGTTTCACCTATCACCTACCACTTCTTCTACCCCTCCAGCCCCTACATTTCTTCCTCTAACACCTCATCTTTTTTTTTCCCAGTACTGATTAGGGGTCTCGGCCGAAACCTCGACTGTTTACTATTTCCCATATATGCTGCCCGGCATCCCGGGTTCGTCCAGCATTTTGTGTATGTGTTGCTTGGATTTCCAGCATACACAGGTTTTCTCCTGTTTTTGATAAAAACAAAAGTGGTGTCATATAATATAGCAAGAAAATGGTGGGAAGTTAGAGGACTGGAAAGCTTTTACACAACCAACAGGAGACAACTAAAAAACACACAGGAGAGACAAGATGAGAAATTAAGGTAAGTGAGCCAATAATATCAAGTATCAAAAGTTTTTCAGATATATAAAGAGTAAAAGAGAGGCAAGGGTTGATATTGTACCGCTGGAAGATGATGCTGGCGAGTTAGTAATAGAGTAAAGAAATAGCAGCTGAATGTAATAGTATTTTTTGTGTCAGTCTGCACTGTGTAATACTCTAGCAGTATAAGACCATAAGACATAGGAGCAGAATTAGGCCATTCAGCCCCATCGAGTCCGCTCCGCCGTTCTATCATGGCTGATCCCGGTTCTCACTCAACCCCATGCACCTGCCTCCTCGGCATATCCTGTAATGTCCTGACTGATCAGCAAACTATTAGCTTCTGCCTTAAATGTACTCACAGACTTGGCCCCCACCGCTGTCTGTGTCAGAGAATTCCACAGATTCACTGCTCTCCGACTGAATAAAATCCTCCTTAACTATTCTAAAAGGTCGCTCCTCAGTTTTGAGGCTGTGCCCTCTGGTATGGCTACCCCCACCATACGAAAAGCCCTCTCCTCATCCACCCTATCTGGACCTATCCACATTCGGTGGGTTTCAGTGAGATTTACCCCCCACCACCCGCATTTATTAAACATAGGTCAGTGCAGGAGTACAGGCCAAAGGCTGGCAAACGCTCCTCATATCTTAACCCCTTCATTCCCGGAATCGTCTTCTTGAACATCCTCTGGACTCTCTCCAACAACAACACGCCTTTTCTGAGATATGGGTCCGAAATACTCTAACTCTAATACGATGTTGGCCTTCATTGCTAGAGAGATTGAATTCAAGAGCAGGGAGGTCATCCTGCAACTATACAGGGTACTGGTGAGGCCGCGCCTGGAGTACTGTGTGCAGTTTTGCTGCCATACTTGAAGAAGGATGTACTGGCTTTGCAGGCAGAGCAGCGGAGGTTCACCAGTTTGATTCCAGGGATGAAGGGGTTACCCTATGAGCAGAGATTGAGTCGCCTGGGACTGTACTCTCAGGAATTCAGAAGAAGGAGAGGGGATCTTATAGAAGCATACAACATTTTGAAAGGGATAGATAAGATAGAAGTAGGAAAGTTGTTTCCATTGGTAGGAGAGACTAGAACTAGGGGACATTGCCTCAAGATTCAGGAGAGAAGCTTTAGGACGGAGATGAGGAGAAACTGTTTTTCCCAGAGAGCAGTCAATCTGTAGAATTCTCTGCCCAGGGAAGCATTTGAGGCTTCCTCACTAAGTATATTTAAGATACAGTTAGATGGGTTTTACATAGTAGGGGAATTGAGGGTTATGGGGAAAAGGCAGGGAGATGGAGCTGAGCTTACGGACAGATCAGCCACGATCTTATTGAATGGCGGGGTAGGCTTTATGGGCTGGATGGCCAACTCCTGCTCCTATTTCTTATGTTATTAAGTGAGGCCGAAGTAGTGTCGATATGGGTCCCAAATACTCTTAAGTAGAGTCTTAGAAACTACCAGCATTATCTCCTTGCTTGTATACTCTACTTCACTTTAAATAAATGCCAGCATTGCATTTGCCTCCTTTTCCACAGACTCAACCTGTAAATTAAACTTCTGGGAGTCTTGCCCAAGGACTCATATTTCATTCTGTACTTCTGTTGTTTGAACCTTCTCACCAATCAGATAATAGTTCACTGTTGTTCCTTCTGCCAAAATGCATTATCGTACATCTCCCAATATTGTACACCATCTGCCACTTTCTTGCCCGTTCTACAAATTTGTCTGTGTCCTGCTGCAATCGCATTGCTTCCTCAGCACTACCAACACCTCCACCTATCTTTGTATCATCCGCAAACCTTGCCACAAAGCCATCAATTCCATTATCCAAATCATTGACAAATAATGTGAAAAATAGCGGACCGAATACTGACCCCTGAAGATCAATTGTCACAGTTAGCCAACCAGAAAGCGCTCCTTTTATTCCCACTCGCTGCCTCTTGGCTGTCAGCAATTCCTCTATCCATGCCATAATTTCTGATTTTTATCCTGTTAAGCAATGTGGGTGTATGGGGTGGCTGGGTCCTGACTAAATATCAGGAAATGCCAATAGCGATTATATAGCTTCTGCCACCCAAGACAACTCCGCCTTCAGGTCGGGCTCAGGTCCGGGAGCACCCTGTCTCGCTGAAGGAGCTCTGTCTATGGCGAGTGTTTGGCGCCAGAGAAATAACCAGACCGACACTGGTGGTGTCACCTAAACTCACTGAAATCTCCGGCAGCAGGGAGATTGATTTCAAGCTGTGGAGGAGGATTGTCTTTGTACAACAACAGCAAAGGTAGGGCGATGTCCAGTGTATGATTCCAGTTGGGAACACCAGTAGAGGTCAAATGCTCTAGTTAGATGAGCACTGCGGCAACAGGAGGCAATGGCAAACCAATGTTGTAATTCCTGCCTGATCAAACATGGAAAGAAACAAAAGAAGGAAACCAGACAACAGCGTGAATGGGGTTGAAGCTAATGAACAGAACAACACCTCGCTCGGTCGGGGTAGTCATGTGCTGCAGGTGACACCAGACCGTCATCCAGAGACTGTAAGCAATAGGGAAAGGCCAAGGGTAGCAACATGGAACATCCGTATACTTTACCAGAAAGGAAAGTTGGACAACACTTTAACTGAAATGAAAAGGTTGGAATTTGATATCTTAGGCCTGTCAGAAATGAGATGGACCGACAGTGGCAAATTCACTAAGAATATTTCTCTGATCATGTATTCTAGAGGTCAACAGCATATGTATGGAGTTGGAATTATTTTAAACAAACAAGTATCAAAATGTGTTCTGGGATATTGGGCGATATTGGGCTGCTTTTATTTAAATTTAGGGATAACTCTTTTAATATTAGCATAATCCAAGCCGATGCCCCAACAACTGATGCGGATGAAGAAGATATCAGCAAGTTTTATGAAGATCTCGACAGTGCTTATGAGCAATGTAAATCTCACGATATAAAACTAGTCATGGGAGATTTTAACTCCAAAGTGGACAGCAGGAAAGCGTTGATAACATGATAGGACCTTTTGGATTTGTGGAGAAAAATGAAAATGGAGAAAGGTTTACTGATTGGTGTGTCAGAAACAACCAAGTGATCACCAATACTTGGTATAAAAACCATCCACGTAGATTGTGTACTTGGAATAGCCATGGAGATAGAACCGGGAATCAAATAGATTTCATTGCCATCAATGAACGCTTTAGAAGCAATATCACAAATTCTAAAGCCTACCCAGGAGCAGACTGTGGTTCAGATCACCATCCAGTAATAGCTACCATTAAAACAAAATTAAAGAAACCGAAACGTGGAAAAAAAGAGGAAGGAGTATATGTTGGGAGAACTTAAAAATGATAGCATACTTAATCAACAATTCAAAACAGCTGTAGAAGAGCACCTCACCGAACACGAAACAACACCTATTTGAGACAGATTTAAATGTGCAATACAACAATCAGCAGAGAAGATAATCCCAGTGCAAGAAATCCAACACACCAACAAGGGGTGGATAACCCAAGAAATCCGAGATCTGATGGAACCAAGAAGGTTAGTGAAGAATAATGAAGTGTAACACAGAGAGCTAGACAGACAGACCGGACAATTGTGCAATATTGCAAAGGAAGAATGGCTGAATCAAAAATGCAATGAAGTAGAAAGTCATATTAACAACAGCAAAGAAATGTACAATAAAATTAAGGAATTTACTGTAATTAAGAAAACCTCCTCTACAGGATGCATAAGATCAGCAGACGGATCCATACTAACAGACCCAGATAAAGTATGTGAGAGGTGGATTCAGTATATAGATCAGCTTTTTGAAGATAATAGAGGGGAACCCCCAGATATTAAACACCCTACTCCTGGCCCACCTATTACCAAAGAAGAAATAACTAAAGCAATGAGAAGCATGAAACATGGTAAAGCCACTGGACCTGATGAAATTTCAGTGGAAATGCTACAAGCCCTGGGGGATCCGGTCATAGATATTCTTTATGAACTGTTTAATGTCATATATGAGTCTGCTGTATTCTCTGGCGATCTCTTGGAATCAGTACTTATAACTCTGCCAAGCATTCCTGGAACGATTGACTGCAAAAATTATAGAATAATAAGTCTTATGATTCACATAATAAAGATTTGGTTGAGAATTGCTCTGAGTCGAATTAAAAACAAGTTAAGCCCAGAAACTTCCAAACTGCAATATGGGTTTATTGAGGATAGAGGAACTAGGAACGCAATTATCATACTACGAATGCTTTCAGAAAGGACCATTGAATATCAGAATGATGTCTTTTTATGTTTTATTGATTTCACTAAAGCATTCGACAAAGTGCAACATGAAAAATTATTTCAAATTCTCGCTAAACTAAACACTGACGGAAGGGACCAACAACTGCTTCAAAATTTATATTGGAATCAAACAGCGACGGTAAAAATTGATGATAATATAAGCAGTTGGACTAAAATTCAAAGAGGATTTAGACAGGGATGCGTTGCCTTGCCGGAATTATTTGATATCTATAATGAAATGATTCTCAGAGAAATAGAAGACGTAGATGGGATAAACATTGGTGGTGTTATATCAACAATATAAGATATGCAGACGATACTACCCTAACACCAAGTGCTGCAAAAGACCTACACATCCTCCAAGACAAAGTAGTACAAACAAGTGCAGATTTTGGTCTAACCATCAACTGTAAAAAAAATGTATGGTAATATCAAAACAGCAGAATACTCCCAGATGCCAATTGTACATCGCTAACCAAGTGATTGAACAAAAGACCAGCTTTAATTACCCTGGTAGCTTTATATCACAAGATTCAGGAAGTAAAGTAGAAATAAAAAGAAGAATTGCCTTTGCCAAAACCAACTTCCAAAAAATGAAACCCATTTTTGCCAACAGACACATTACTATGACAACAAGGCTTAGGCTACTAAAATGTTGCATCTGGTCAATCTTGCTGTATGCTTCCGAAACATGGACTATAACATCAGAACTCCAAAGAAACTTAGAAGCAACAGAAATGTAGTTTCTTTGAAGAATGCTGAAAATATCATGTAGGGATATGGTAACTAATGAGACAGTACTCCAACTTGCCCATACAGAAAGATCTTTAATGAGAATATTAAATGAGAGGAAACTTAAATTCCTGGGCCATGTCTATAGAAAGGGAGAAATAGAATGCCTTACATTGCAAGGCCGTATGCCTGAGAAACCCGGAAGAGAAAGGCAAAGAAGAAGATATATGGACACTGTTAAAGTTCAGATCTAAATGTGCGAGATATCATTGACGCTGCGATGTGGAAAGTCATGATCGCCCAAACGCGTAACACGCAAGGCACATGGAGAAGATGATCAAAAAGTTAGGTTCTCCCAGTGCATGCCTGGAAACTGAGTCCTCATAATGAATTTGGGTCTACCAGGGAAGCATAAATTGTTTCACCACTGGGAGGCTACGACCAATGTAATGGAGAGTCAAATGCCAAACGTAATAGTTTTCTGAGTGATACCAGAGGATGGGAATGGACCTGTCAGGATTCTGCACCGGAACCACCTTCTACCTCTGGGGCAAGAGGTACGTGTTAACCCAGAGCCTGGCCTGGACCCTACACCTAGTAAGAAGACTCTCCCGCAACGTCGAATGACTGAAGGACTCGGAGGATGAGGTAAAGGGGTTGTGGTATATGCTGCCTTTCGCCAACTCCCCAAAAATGATGAAGAGATTCCCATCCTTTCTCTCGCTGGGGCAGGTGACCTGGGCGGGGCGGGGGGTGGCGGTTGTGTGGGGGATTAGCAGTGCACAGGCTGGCTTGCAACTGGACTAGGAAGCGGGTCCAGGCTCCAGAGTAACTGGGGATGAAGCCGAGCAGAGGGATCCGGGTTGCAGGAAGGCACGAGTGATAGACCGGGAGAACCCTCGTCATCTACACCAGAGGTATCCCAAGGAGTGTGTGAAACTGAAGTAGTTGATGGGATAAGGAGGTCTCAAAGAATCAGCTTGCCTATGTAGGGCCAGGGTAACAGAGTGCTCCGACTATCCCCCTAGTGAGATATGTTACTACCTTTTACAAATGGATTGGAGTTGCTGACCTCACGAAATTCCCTTGAAAGCGGTGTTATTAATGTGAGAGGGCAAATTATTTCCAATCATGATGACATGACTATTTCGGTGTGGGGAGAGGGTAATGCCCTGGTTATTACTTTTACTGTTGTGCTGTATGTATTTCATATTGGCAGTTCTGTAAAAGCAGCTTGTTTTCAGCTTGTTTGGCTTATGGTTGAACATAAGAGATGAGGAGAAATGTGTGCTATCCAATTAGGATGGTTGAATTAAGGGGATGTTTCTCTGGTGAGGGACACTAAGGTTGGGCTTGGGTTTTGTTCGGCGGGAGATGGGGAGAGAAGACGCTGTAGAGAACCGGTCGAAGCGCAGGATCCGGCGGGAGACCCGTTTGTTCGAGATGGATTGTGAGCGCCGTTCGGAAGGTGGTGTGAGCTTTCACGTTGACCGAGGACCCAGCGCCTGAGCGACAGAGAAGTTCCAGATGAGCTCCAACGTGTGCACGTGTGACTGTTTGATTGGAATTGGGCAGTTTATTTTTGTTATTCTTCAGTGACCTTTCAGTTAAGTTAAGATTCATAAGTATAATTCCTTTAATCGTATGCAGTGTACAGTCTGTTATTTGTCACAGGATAGCAAATTACACAGCACCCACACAACCCGGGGTTTGGGGTGGGATCGAGCCGTCTCAGTCTCACGAGTTTGGCAGGAATTGAGAGTGCCTTCCTTCGACTCACGCAGCCAAGGAAACCGGGGTGTTTCACCTGTATATCAGTGCATGTGGCCAGACACATAAAGATCAGAACTTACAAGGAATAGGGAATTAAAGTGGCAGGAACAGAAAGGTCGGCGATTAGCAGGAGCGGTTACTCATCCGCCTGTCGTTTGTCCAGAACACAGGCGACGTGTCTTTAAACATTCAATGAAGTACACAAAATTAACAGCTGTACCTCTCCATTACTGTTGTCTCTGGATGGAGTGAGAAAACTGTGTGAACATAGAACATTAGTCAATACTTCCTCAATGTGAGCCAGACACGCCTTGATACAGTTCAAGGTGGTTCTCTGGGCTCATATGACCAAGGATAAGTCAGCTCGTTTTTGTTGCCATATAAATCCTGTTTGTGATAGATGTCATTCTGAGGTAGCCTTCTTGACACATATGGTCTGGTCTTGTCCTCTTTTAGAAAAATATTGTAAAGATATTTTTGATATTATTTCAATAGTTCTGCGAATTGATTTACAACCTCATCCTACTACTGCAATTTTTGGACGACCAGTGATAGACTCTAGTCGTTTACCCATGTCAGCTTTTCGTCTAATTGCATTTGTTACAATAATAGCCAGAAGATCTATTTTATGTAAATGGAAAGATTCTAATTCCCCCACTACATTTCAATGGTTTTCCCAAACGATAGCATGCCCAATCTTGGAAAAAAAATTAGGAGCGGTACTGTGGATCCTTCGGTTAAATTTGAAGAAACTTGGAGTCCATTTATTCAATGTTTTCATATGATGTAAGTTGACCTTTTCTGAATCCTTTGTAGTAATTTTTTTGTTCATGTACAGAGGAGCGGAGTTAACAACAAATATGTTTAGCCGATGTAATATGACAGCCCAAGCTTTGTTTGTGTTTTTGTTTAGTTTAGTTTCTTTTTAGTTTAGGGGGTTTTCTTTTTCACTGTTTATAAAGTATCTTTTTCATGGTGAATTACTATGAGGTTGGGAGGCTAAACTATATTTGCTACTTGGAATTTGTGCTTGTACATGCTAACCGTTGTTATTGTAATCCCGATCTCTGTGTATCGTTACTATTATTGTTATGTTTAATTTTGAAACTCAATAAAAAGATTGAAACAGAACATAGATATTGACAGGACATTACCGGCCCTTCGGCCCACAGCAGAGAGACCTACTCCAGAGACGGCCAAGAATTTCGCCAGCGCTCAGCCCGCTGTTTTGCTCAGCTCTGTGTCCCTGGATCACAGTGGATGTGTCTCATCCAGGACCAGGACATAATGGTGGCGAGGGCCGAATAGTTCAGAAAATCACGTAAAAAATGTTCCCTTCAAAATGCTGAAAGGCGTGGAGTGGCAGAGAAAATAAAAAGAGTTGTGAAGGTTGGTAGAATCTTGCTGACGAATAGAAATTGAAGAGGATGAAGACCGGGCGGATCTCACCGTGCTGAATTCGGGAGAGGTGTCGGGAGAACATGCAGAGGACATAACTGAGATGCAGAAAGGAATTTCTCTCCATTGGCAGAGGGACGGAACCTCAGAGAAACCTGTGTGGAGAATCTTCCAACATTGGAAAAGTACAGCGGAGACATGGGAACTGTGAGAATGGAATGAAGCTCCAAATGAGGAGTGTGAGGGTGTGGAACGGATGCAGGAGGCCGGAGCTGAGGAGATCCATGGAGTGAATACAAGAGACAGAAATGAACTGAATCAAACTTCCACACTGACGACAGGATACAAAAGAACGGACACCGGGGGAATTTTTCCCAGGTATGGCGTTAAGAAAAGGGATAATTTGGAAATGTGACGGGGAGAATACCCTTCAGGAAATGGAATGAACGCTTGCAACTTTACACCCGGAGTTCCGCAACGGCTCACTCTTTGAAATACTTCAAAATATTCATTTTTTATATAAATCAATGAGTTTAAATGCGGAAAAAGGAAATACTTCTTCGTGGGAATATATTAGTCGTGATAATGTCTCATTAAGGAATAGCTTCTTGTTGTATTTCATATGCCCACCCTGATTTTCGCGAATTTTCACAGTGTGATCGCTATTCCTCAGTTATTACCCAGGAGGCTTTGCTCTATTTGCCCCGTTTCGTTCTCCTGGAACGCTTTCAGTTACGTGTCCATTACCATACGGCTTGGAGCATTCGTGTGGATGAGTTGTGGACGGGATGCGTATCTCGCCCAGTTTTCCACGGAGAGAATGCTCAAAAGTGGAAGGAATGGACAGGCTACTGAGCCGACGGATGAGACTGCGGAAATTTCACCTCGGGGAGCTGAAGGATGGACGTCCGCGGTGGAGGGAGGGCCGTGCGGGCGTGACTGAAAGAGCGCTGAACTCTGGGATCATGGGACTGATTTGGACGGGACCTCCCAGTGATTTGGATACAAGTTCATAGAATTATAAACCCAGCGTTCTCGATTTAGTTGTGTCATTAGTTATGCAAACACCCGTCTTCAATTTATCCCCCAAACGTCGTTTACCGTCTGTGCCTCCTTACATATCTTTTTTCTCACTTCTTCACCGTTTCCACATCGCTCCCCTTATCATTTCATTTCCTGAATATTGAGATCAGTTCTCTTTATATCGGTATGGGAATGGCATGGCAGAAAATTCCGGTTAACAGAATATATGTATATACAGCTCGGAAGGCGGTTCAACGAAGCGAATAAGGAGTCAAGGTTTATTTATACTTCTGCGTCAAATCGACGCCGTAGGTACGGCGTCGCCACGAACCATACGCAGAGCCTATGTGGATCCCTGCGCCGTAGCCGTGTGGTCTTGTGCCGGCGGCGTCATGTGTCACAAATATGATTGTGCTTTTAAAGGAACAATCTCGACGATTTAACGAAGCAGGAAGGTAGATAGAGTTTGGATGGCCTTCAGTAATGTTTCTAACAAGGCACCCATGACAGATACAGGGACGCGGAGATGAATTGGCAAACTAGTCACACAATTAGCTTGGTAAATGGATGCGAATGGCAGTGTGCGAGCGTGTCTCTCCTCCCGGACCCGGCAATAAGCGGCGAGCTGTAGATTTGCTGCTGGGTCCTTTATTGTTTGTAAAAAAGGATGTGAAACAAAATGTGACTTATCCACATTGTGAAATAAAAATCTGGGAGACCATATAGACCTTTGGAGGGTCGTTTTTAGTTGTAACCTTGCAACGCCAGGCCATACCTTTCTGAATGCAGGAGGACAGTACAGCGAAAGTGGATTTTGTTATTCTTGCATTGTTCACCGAGGATTTGAGTGGAAGAATTCCGACTCGGTCTGACAGCGATACGGAGCACTGGTGATAACAGACTGAGAGCAATGGGTGCAATTCTGATTGCCACGCCATGGGAAGGATGTTGTAAGAACTGATGGAAGATCAATATTCACCAGATTGTTTCCTGGACTGTGGGGAAGCGGATAAACTATAAGGAGAAGTTTGATTGTCTGAAATAGAAAATAAAGTGAAGGGTTCGTGTAAAAGTTTATACAATTATGGCGAGGTGTATATTGTACAGATAGCCAACAACTTTGTCTTCTATGTCAGCAGTGGCACATCCATAGACAGATCTGAAGACATTCTCTTTTTCTCGCCCAGTGCGGCGTGGTTATGTCTGCAGTAGACGTGCTGGATGCGGGTGATAATAAAACAATGGAAACGTGTCTGGATAACCCTTGGTTAACAAAGGTAGAGAGGGATACGGGCTGGATTATGGCTCTGGGGATTGGCAGAGGTCGCCATAGTCGAGCTGGGGCAGAATCTATGCAATATTGATTCCCCATTGCAATCTACAAGAAGGTAGCTCTGTCACAGCGCTGACCGCAGCGAATCTCCACTGCCAGTGTAAAAGACATTCCGATGACTCCACCTTTACCCGAGTTACCCAGTGGCCAAATGAGCCCTGAGTGTCAATGGAGCTGTCAAACGCAACGAGTGACTGAAATCAACTGAGTGATGGGATACCAGGATTGTTGATGACGTCACGGCTATTAAGGACGCTTCTGCACGGAAATGGAGTTATATTTTATTTCATGTCAATTTAATAGTGGGACGCATTATACTTAAACACATAAAACCCAGATGTACATCGCGACCCAATAACAGATTCCCGATGCGGAGAATTAGTAGTTAATGAACATTCGACCTTCAGGAATATGTGCTTTGCTTTACCCGTGTTTTGTAACCAATTTTAAAAATAAAGTCCAAGGGTATTTTAACACCAGCCGCAATTCTTCTCTAAACTTAGCCTGGGTCGCTGTATAAATGCAGGCGTTCGTGCAGGAACTCAGATACATGATCATGTAGCCGACTTCAGTGGCGACATAGGCAGAGTCGGTGTAATCGCCGTCGTAATGCGCGGTTGCTGTGAATCGGGTGGTCAGAAAGCTCACGGCGGCCGTCAGCCACAACAGAATGAAACTGCCGGACACACTAAAGAGTAAAATGATGGATTTCCGGCGGCTTTCCATCTTCGGATCCTTCTGTGTTTGACTGCTGTGACCACGCAGTCCACGGCGCACTTTACTGGCTAATAAAATGCGCCTTACCGTCAGACAGTTAAACAGGGTTATCAGAACAAAAGGTAATATAACCGTTAAAATACTCTGCAGAAAGGAGAATGCGACGCCCACAAGAGACGTCATGAACCACGAGCTCGGCTGAGAGCCCCATTGAATACCGTTAACTACACGCACAGGTTTATACTCTAATAGATACGGGACGTTCTGTAAATGCATCAGGAGCGACACGGTTATACTGCCGGCAACAGCTGTCTTCACCGTGCAATATTTCATTTTAAGCTTCTGACAACAGATCGCTACAAACCGATCGGCTGTAAACAGGACAGTGTACCAGACCGAGGTTTGCAGGCTGGTCGAATTGAAGTACAGGACGAACTTACAGACGGATGTGTAGGACAGGAAGGATTTTGGAAACTGGTACATGACGATATGGTACGCAATTACACAGAGGATCATCACCAGGAGATCTGCCATTGCCATGAAAGCCATGTAGAGCGATATATATTTGGAAAGGCCGCAATTCCCTCGGAAGAGGACCACCGTTGTCAATAGGTTCACTAGGGAAAGAGTCACAAATTGTGAGTTACAAACAGGGCGAGGAGAAGCGTTCTTGGAATTCAATGTGAAAATACTTTTCCGACAGTGATGGGCAAAATTACCGGGGTTATGTTCCAAGAGAGAATCAAAACTCCTCATTCAGTGAACTAAAACGGTTTGCAGCCGAACTGCGCATTTGCTCCAGGTTAAGTTGCTGGTGACGTGCTCTCGATGTCACCTTGGCGATGTAACCGAGAGGGGGCAGCACTGCTCCTGGTTAAGTTGCTGGTGACGTGCTCTCGATGTCACCTTGGCGATGTAACCGAGAGGGGGCAGCACTGCTCCTGGTTAAGTTGCTGGTGACGTGCTCTCGATGTCACCTTGGCGATGTAACCGAGAGGGGGCAGCACTGCTCCTGGTTAAGCTGCTGGTGACGTGCTCTCGATGTCACCCTGGCGATGTAACCGAGAGGGGGCAGCACTGCTCCTGGTTAAGCTGCTGGTGACGTGCTCTCGATGTCACCTTGGCGATGTAACCGCGAGGGGGCAGCACTGCTCCTGGTTAAGTTGCTGGTGACGTGCTCTCGATGTCACCTCGGCGATGTAACCGAGAGGGGGCAGCACTGCTCCTGGTTAAGTTGCTGGTGACGTGCTCTCGATGTCACCTTGGCGATGTAACCGAGAGGGGGCAGCACTGCTCCTGGTTAAGTTGCTGGTGACGTGCTCTCGATGTCACCCTGGCGATGTAACCGAGAGGGGGCAGCACTGCTCCTGGTTAAGTTGCTGGTGACGTGCTCTCGATGTCACCTTGGCGAAGTAACCGAGAGGGGGCAGCACTGCTGCTCATTCGCCATCACAACCCAGAAAAATAGGGGAGATCACCATCTTCTCCCATACCTCCCTTGTGCCCTACATTCCCTACCCGTGGGATCGTCATTTCAATTGCTCTTACCCTCGAAGCCCCATTTAGACACCAGCCGTAGTGAATGAGAGCCGTGACAGAGCTGAACACAGTAGCTGTAGGAGGTTCCGCTGATGTGCAGCGACAGAATCCACTCAACGGAACTCATTATTATTGAGCCAGTACAGGCCCGGAGTCAGTGGGGCCGTGCCCGCTATCGGTCATCAGCCCCAGGGTGAAACCGATGCCCTCGTTCCCTCCGTTTAGTCAGTGAAAGAGCGCAGGGCCCGGTGAACAGAATCAGACTTCACTGACTCGTCTAGTGTCGCTTGTACGCAATCTAGCTTAAACTCGAATAGTTTCCGAAACGTCTATCAATAAATAAGTTCTCACTTGAATATGTCCGCCATTTTTGATCACATTCATTATCATCTTAAAGGTGCGACAGGGAGAAATTAATTCAAATCCCTTGCTGGACACCCCGTTCTTGTGCTAGCTATGTTTACTATAATTCCCAACTGGTTCGGGTAAGACAGATAATGAAAGGTTTGATCGGAAATCCAAAAAGAGGGGAGGGAAGGAGAGGGAGAGAGAGAGACAGAAAGAGAGAGAGAGAGAGAGAGGGAGAGAGAGAGGGGGAGAGAGAGAGAGAGAGAGAGAGAGAGAGAGAGAGAGAGAGAGAGAGAGAGAGAGAGAGAGAGAGAGAGACAGACAGACAGAGAGAGGGAGAGTGAGAGAGAGACAGACAGACAGAATGTGAGAGAGAAAATTCAACTCCGGCGGCAGTTGGTACAATCCGCAACGTTCCCACAAATCGTCCTGTTCTACTGCTCCTTCACCAAACGTTAGGTCACAAAATACATTTCAATCTGCAACAATCCCGGTATCAGATTTACGCTGACAGTGGTGAACAGCGGAGAGGATTGATCTCCCTGAATTTCAGCAGCATCGTCTATGATGAACTTTGGGGGCGGGATGGGGGGTCGGGGTGACAGTGAACTTGACCCTGCATCAGCGTGTGGAGCGGAGACGAACCGTTCAGCAGCGGTAGTCTGCCGTGTCTCCGCGCTGGGTCGGTTTCGTCGGGAAACAACACCCAGTGAAATGACTGTTAACAGAAGACCGTCCCGAACATTTCAGACAGAGGATGTGTCGACTTACCCGGAACACCGAAAGCTGCGAGAATAGGGTAAAATACAATCCTCACATGCCGGATTGTCGGTAGAGCCATTTTCGGGTGTTGTACAAAATGTACCGCACTGCTAGCACTGAGAGCCACTCGCCTGCGTTCTGACCTCGCTGCCCTTTTATACATTAATCTATACCCCGGTGAAAAAAACACAGAGGTTGCACAATAACTCGAGTTAGATACAGTCAGTTAACAAACAAGGCGCCGTTTCTACTTCTGTGTCCTCTCGGCACCGCGGGGAATACTTAAAGCTCAGTCCATAACACCGTCTAGTAAAGTAGACAATCAGAAAGTTTTTAAAGCTGTTCCCCGCACTCCGGATTGAAATGCCAGTCATGACCTATCACCTACTTATATTAACACTCACAAGATGCTGCGTTCCACCGGCATTTTATGTATGTTGCTTGAATTTCCAGCATCTGCAGATTTTCTCGTATCTGCTTCTATTGTTGCCTTCACATTCATTTTGTTTGATATTAATTGTATGATATCTCGCTCCATATCTCTCAAAGCAAATGTTAGCTCTGAGCGATCTCACAATTTATCCTGAAACCAATCCCACATTATATGAACTTTACAGCGGGCCTGCACAGTCTGCGTTATTTGCCCAGTGTCATTGTGGACCACACGGATTCCATCACCTTATTCCAACTTTGTCCATACTTCCTCAGTCACAATGAACTCAGCAGCCCGTTGTGCGGGCATGATTGACAAGGGCAGCACGGAATGTATTGAAGTAACCCCTGCTTTTTGACATTGAAGGTTAAAAATCTCTATAATAACCTCTGTGACAAATATTCCCGATACCGAATGTGCATCGGGTTTTCCGGCTCCGAATAAGGTCTCAGTAAATGACGGTGCATATTATGGATCATCACCGGCTCCTCATTTCCATCATCAGAATCGGAACCAGCATCACGTTTACTGTCTCCAGTAAATGCCGTGAAATGTGTGTACAGTGCAATACGTCCAAAAGCACCGAAATAAACAATAAATAAATAAACAAGAGAGGGAGCGCCAAAAGAATGCGAACAGTGACGTAGTATTGTTTAATTTAGAAAAGTTTAGAAATAATTTAGAAAGCCGATGCTTGAAGAGAATAAGCTCAACTAAGATATACGAGGCTTAGCGAGTATTTTGGAGATACTGACGACAACTCCCTGAACTTTTACAGAGCCATGGACAAGGATATGAGCAGAATATATTGGGACGTGTTTAATTTGCGGGAGTCCCCATCATGACGCTCTGAGGCAGGACCCTGGGGATGTGAACTGGGAACGGATGCGTTCAGGGAAATGCCCAACAGAAATGTGCATGTTGTTTCGGGTGCCCTTGCTTGGCGTTCTGGGAAGGTTTGTCCCGCTGAGGTAGGGAAAGTATGCTAACTCGAAGTGGTCACGGCTGTGACGAGATGAGGAATATCCATTCCCGAGGAAGAAAGAAGCATGCTTAAGGGTTAAGAAGCCGAAATCATCAGAGAGGGTTCTGGAGAGTTACGAGGTCGTCAAGATGGAGTCAAACAGCGGACATTAGTGTTAGGCGTGTGCATTGGCGAGGAGGAGAACAGGAGGACGAGAGGGTAGAAGCGATGAAGGATACAAGAGGAAAGAAACATGCGCCTGGTGACGGGGGCGGCAGTGCGGGTCGGTAATGAATGTTTTGCTCCAGTATTCACCAGTGCAGAGCTTCCGGACAGATCTGATGCCGGGGACCAGCACTATTAACCCAGTACTCCGTAGACCACAGAGTAGGAATCCCAGAGGGAACTTGATGAATGTGGGGGCAGCGAGAACAGCCTGATATACTGGAATATGTCAAGGTTTCGAAGGAAGATGCATTGGAGATTTTGAAGAGCGTGAGGATAGATAAAACCCCGAGACCAAACGAAATATAGCACATGTTACTAATGGATGCGTGGGAAGCGATTGCTTCGACTTTGGTGATGACATGTGCGTCCTCAGTGGCCACAGGAATAGGTGCGCAGGATTAGACGGTGGGAGGTTCTGACAAATATCATTATTGTGTTCAAGAAAGGTACCGGGATTAACCCTGGGAATGATCGACCAACAACTCTTACTTCAGAGACGGGCAAAATTGGAGAGAATTTCTGGAGATGACGTTTAGGAGCTCCACAAGTCTCGGCGCATCAACTTGTAATTGGAACTTACACTTCCTCACTCATCGTACCCAAACGGTGAAACTAAGCAAGTGCGCATCAAATCCCCAAAACTCCAGCACAGGCGCCCCGCAGTGGCGTGTACAGAGCCACGTCTCTACTCTCTCTCTTCGCCCATGACTGCCCTCCCGCTTCCGCTACAAACTCAGTCAGCATAGTCGCAGAGGTCACAACAGTGACTGGCCTCATCACAAACACTGATGAATCTGCATATAGAGAGGATGAACCTCAAACTTCGACCAGCACTAAGAAGACAATAGAAATGGTAATCGACTTCAAAAATGCAAGAAGTGTCGAAAGCCCCCTATCCCTGAATGGTGAAGTAATGGGGAGTGTTCAGAGGTTCAGGTTTTTGGGGATGAATATCACCGAGGAGCTCTCTCGGCCCATCAGCAAAACCTCGTTAGCAGCGAAAGCACGACAGTGACTATACTATATGAGGTGATTAGGGAGAGCTGATCTGTCTCAGAAATAGCTGGTCAACATTTTCTGTGCGATAGAGAGCAGACTGACACACGGAATGGCAGTGCTGTGCTCCAGATGCAGCGAGACAGATTGCAAACCACTCAAAGGGTTGATTAGGACGGCTCCGAACTACCGGACCAGGAGACAATTGGACTCTGGATGCCCACGGCAACAGTAAAGACCTATCCGATCCCTGACACTGTCTGTTTAATTTCCTGCCCTCTGGTAGGAGAGAGGGAAACATCTTCGCCATGGCATTAGACGGAAATAACTTCATCCCGAGGGCCGTTGTTGTGCTGAATAATGCAACACCCTGCCTTGCCAATGGCCTTTGAGTGTCACTGAAATCATTTGTGTATGTAAATACAGGTTCTTTCTTGTTTTAATGAATCCGGACCGCACGCATTGCAAATATCTGTTTAGCGCGGTCTGGAGCAGCGCCGCCATTTTGTTGTCTTCAGCCATGACAATACAGTTCCATTGTATCCTATTGATTTGCCGAAGCACAGTCTGATTAGGGATAGTCGGCAGGACTTTCAGAAGAGCAGAACATGTCTCACGAAGATGACTGAATACCGTGAGGAATGGGCGAGACATATTGATTAAAACCGAGGACTGGAGGTTGTGAATATGGATTTTAGTATGATATGTTCGCCCAACGATAAGTTCATTCGGGACGGTAGGAGGCACGAATTCCAGGGAAAATTGCCCGTGTGGATTCAGAATTGGTTTGGTCGCAGAAGGCAGAGGCTGCGGTGGTCTTCATTATAGGAAGGATGTCGAATCGTTAGAGATCGAGCAGAGGAGATTCACTGCGATAACGCCAGGATTATGAAGAGCGGTTGACCGAGCTAAGGTTTTGCTTTAGGAGGACAGAAAATGAGCTGTGATGTCGGGAAGGTGTACACAATGATAAGAGACAGAGGTCGATTGTACAGCAAGAGATACTGTATGTTTCCCAGGCGGAAATGGCGAATACACGGAGACATAACTTTATGGAGTTGGGCGGAAGGTATTGTGGTGATGGCGGAGGGATTTCTTTGACACACTGAGGGGTGTGTACGTGTGACGCTCTGTAATCAGCGGCGTGGCGTCATTTCCGTTATGGACGTTCCACAGACTCTCAGATAGGCGGGTGGATGAATGGGAAAGATGAGGGCGATGTAGTCGGAAAGGGTCAGATTGATCTTGGAATGGACTAAAACGTGGGCACAACCGAGTGTCTACGATGCCACATTGCTGTATGCATTGTGCGATCATGTGTTAGTGAAACGTTCAGGGTGTGTGTCTTGTGACCAGGTACCTGCTTACTGATGTCAGCAATGCAAAGTGTTCCGGATCTTCAGGGTCCTCAATGATGGATGCCGTCTCTTCAGACATTGCTTTCTGAATATGGTGGGAGCCTGATGCCTTTGCTGGAGCTGACTGACTTTACAACACGTTGTGGTTTTTTCCGATCTTCTGCATTAGCGCCTCCACACTTGACGGGATGCAACAGCCCGCACACTGTCCGGGGTACATCACTAATCTTCTCAGACTTTTCCGTAATTGCATCAATTCTTCATCTCCAACTCATCACCTACAGAGCTGTGCACCCACGGGAAATGGAGGCTCCTCGGCCTTTCCTCTGCTGACCCGTCGAGGATGACGTACCTGTTTACAGTTCAAAATACAAAGTGCATTTATTATACTCTTTCAACAATTAGATTCGTCTCCTTACAAATAACCACAAAACAAAGAAAACCAATAGAACCGGTTAAGAAAGAAAATCGTCAAATGCCAGATGTGCGGAGAGAAAATAAACCAAAAAGACCAAAGTTTCAAACGATAAACTTCACCAAATAACATTCAGAACTGAAGTTGAGAAAATTGACTCCCCCCACGGACAGGAAGCCAGGTATTGCAAGAACCAATTCAAGAACATGCCCCTGCCTCTGTTGAACGTAGCGCCGAGAAAACGTCGCGGAGCACCGAGCCGAAGCGTCCCGTCTGACGCCCAATCTGGCCCGTCGTTGAAAACGTCCGAACATCGCGTCGTTCCTCGCTTTCGGAGCCGGGCCCTGCTGCTTCGATACTCTCTCCAGCCTAGTCTCACCGCCTCGATTCTGCTCGTTCCGATCTTTCCAATTCGGCCCCACTTTAAAATCGATCAAATCTCGGATCGGTCCTCGCTGTCGGGCACGGGGCCGGGCTCTACCTCGCCTCCGCTCGCCTCTGTTCCGCCACATCGAATCGTCTCTAAGTCCGCGCCGGTAATTGGCTCGTCCTCGGGTCTCCGACCCGGACCCCGACGGCTGGATCCGGCTTTCAAGGCAGCAGCGTCCAGCGCTTTCGAGCTTTCAGATCACACCGCATTTATGGAATGGTGACATACATCAACAGTGAATTTCAACACCTCTTTTTTGCATTGGATTTGATGAGTGTCCTACTATCAACACCCGAGGAAAGTGGACGTTGGTTCCCATTGACCAGAACGTAGCTTGGTCAGACCCGTCATGATCAATAAGAAGAGATCAGATGCTGTGGGACGTTTTGGTTTGGATGGAGGCCGAGATCGGCAAACTCTGGTCAAGTGTCCTTTCTTTGGCAAGTAAAGCGGAATGAGTCTCGGTGTCAACAGTCAGGAGGCTTCCGGTGAAATTCAGCGCAAAGGTAACATCGGAAAACCCGGAGTATAATTCTTCTGATTCTTAGCTGGGGACACCTTGTTAGGGTCAGTACAATCTGCGGCAGTTGTAGGTGATGGAGATGTCACCGCTCTTTGTACTTGGCACTCTTGCGACAAAACTGCATTTTTATCTGCCGCTTGCATGCCATTTGCGATATCAAAAGCTGACTGAAGTGAGAGCTCTGATTCTGCCGATAAGCGACGCTGAAAGTGAACATCACGCCGACGACTGAGCGATCTCGTATCATAACTTCTCGAACAGCAACGTAAACACAAAGTTCAGTCAGTTTTCTTAATTCAGCAACAAACGTTGCTATTGGTTCGTTTTCTAACTGAAAACGAGAGCTGAATCTAACGCGCTGCACAATATCCAATGGTTTAGGGTTGTAATGCGATCAAATCTCAGAAGTCCCTCATAAGATTTCGAAGAGAGCAAATCGGGATTCATCAAACTTCGGACGATGTTGTATGTTCCCGGACCGCATAAACTGAGCAAGATAGTAACCTTTTGATTGGGCTCAGAGATGTTGAATAACTAGCCAAACAGTTTAATGTAAACCTTCCCGTGGTCTGTGAATCATAATATTCCTGAACTTGTCCAATGATGGTCATTGTTCAAGTGTGAACATCGATTCCAAAAGAGCGAGTGTCACAGATCCCATCCCCGTCACCACTGTTTTACTAAGAACGTTAATCGTGTCCAGTGCAGCTGAACAGGTCTGCTTGACTCGTAATCACGCAGAAAAAAAACATGTTCACACGCACAGAATTTGCAGGTCAAACGCGAATCGATAGATGGAGAAACCGGCGACATCGACAGATCCCGTGATGTCAGATGACAGACTAATAACCCCCACACAGTGGATAGGACACTCCACTCTCACCTCTATCTCTTCCTCCCTTTTAACCCCATTCTCCCTCTATCTCCCCATCCCACTTCCTCTACCGCTATCTCAGCATTCTCTCCCACCCTTCTCACCCTCTCTCTCCCTTCTCTCTCACCTTCCATCTCGCCACCCATCTACTGTATCTCTCGATCTCTCACTATCCCCCCTCTCTACCTCTCGGTCTATCCCTCTCTCTACTCTACCAGCCGAGTTCCTCCCGACATCTCCTTCTCCAACCTTTCCCCGCTCCCCTCTCTCTACTCTACCGGCCGAGTTCCTCCCAACATCTCCTTCTCCAACCTTTCCCCGCTCCCCTCTCTCTCTCACCGTGAGTGTGCTCACCGTGACTTTGCTGGTAAGCTGTTTCGTGTCGCTGATGGTGTCCTGGGTTCTTGCAAATGGGGATTTCAGCAACCCCTCCAGTTGCCAGCGTCGCAGTCCCGTTGGAAATGAACGGAAAGAGATCTCATTGAGAGTGCAAATAGTGGGAGTGGGTGGGAAGGGATGGAGTCCACGGGGGGTGCGGATGATGGTAGTGAATGAGAAGGGGTGCGATCCCATTGGGAGTTCGAGTCCGCTCCCCTCTCACTCTCCCTGTGATGACAGGTTGCAGCTGGTCACTGCACCGTGGGAGAAGAGATTTCCCTTGAATTTCACAGAATCACAGAAACCTACAGCACGTTACAGGCCCTTCGGCCCGCAGTGTCGTGCCGACCATGTAACCTACTCCAGAAACTGCCTGGAATTACCCTCCCGCATCGCCCTCTATTTTTCTAGGCTCCATGTACTATCTAACATCTATGTAATATCTAAGAGTCTCTTAAAAGACCCTATTGTATCCGCCTCTACCACTGTCGCTGGCAGTGCTGTCCACACACACACCACTTAGCTCTGACATCTGCTCTGTACCTACTTCCAAGCAAGTTAAAACTCTGCCCCCTCGTGTTCAGCCGGTTCGGCGGGAGGAGCGAGTGCAGTGCGTGCAGTCCTTTGGTGAAAAATGATATCGTATCCGTTAAATAGGGGCCGTGGACAATTCTGATTTGATGGAGAGGGACGTGAAAGTACACAGGAACATCTGGAGAAATTTCTGAAACGCCCGTTCGCTGCTCTCGTTACTGCTCGATCATGAATCTTCCGGAGGGAAGGCCTCAAAACCCTCGGCTTTGCCTGCTGTTGGCGACCGAGATAGAGGTCGAATCGCTCGGATAGAGATGATACTCGGAACTCGGTGTCGGAAAGCTGATCGGAGGCTCGAAGTTTTCGGACGACTCGGAGTTGGACTGTGGTCGGGCATGGCAGGGAGAGTTTGCGTGAGATGTGGGACATTTGAGAGACTTTGAACTTTTTACTGTGCTCATTGACTTCTTCATCAGGTTATGGTATTGTTGCACTGTTGTAACTATATGTTATAATTGTGATTTTGTTAGATTTTTCACTCTTGTTCTGTCCTGTGTTTTGTGATATCACACTGGAGGAAATATTGTATCATTTCTTAATGCATGCATTACTAAATGACAATGAAAGAGGACTGTGTGTCTTCATAATCTAAATCTAAAGCCCTAGGAACAAGCCTGTGGCTATCCACATGACCAATGTCTCTCAGCATCCCGTACACCTGCATGAATTTCCTGCATATTTTTCTCCAGGCTGAATAAGACGATAAGCTCACTGTGCTTTTGACGTCCTTCAGGGCTCTGGATGAAGTTGGTTAAACTCCTTCCTCCCCGCTCTTTTCAACGTTTTGTGTGATTTTCACTCATTTCAAAGGACTGTGTCTGAGACAGCTGGGTTGTTGCAATGTGCCTCTAAAGTCTGACAGCAGACTAGTGAGTGAATCTTCGATGGAGCAGAGTCAGAAATCAAAGCCTGAATCAGGGCTTTGGGGCTCCTGAAAGAGATGGCACCTAGAGTTTACCAGGAGGAGCAGGAAGAGGAATCAGACTGGTAGGATGTGGCTGCAAATGAAAGATCAGAAACATTTTCAAACAGTTTGAAAAAAAATGGTGGTTAATTTCTGCAGAATACTGGAGGAAATCAACAGATCTGGCTGCAAATGCGGAGAGGAATAAATAGACAACATTTATGCTGAGCCCCTTCAGCATGTCTAGACTGTGCACTCCTCTGCTTTGTTGCTGCCTGAACTGCGGAGTTCCTCCAGCATTTTGTGTGTGCGTCTCTGTACCGTATTTCCAGCAACTGCAGAATCTCTTGTGTTTTATATCTACACTTGTAAGAGGATTGTACTTTGGCATTAGATACACGTTGATATTGAGTATACACGTTGATATTGAGTATACTGTTTATGGGAAACGCTTTCTGCGTTAAAACAGCTGCTGAATTTTCTATGCACACACACACACAAACTGAGCTACGGACATGGAACTGGTGCTTGCAGAAACTTTTAATGGCACAGTGATTACCCATAAATCCCTGCGTTACAAATATCGCCGTCGCCGAAGCACCTATCAAATGCGCAGGCGTCAGCATTGTGACGTTCCCGAATATCACGCATGCGCGCAGTACACAACGGCCTCAGAAGAGCTCTCAGAAGAGTGTTTCAACACTGACTTCGGGACAATTGCTGTGACTCAGACATCGTGAGCCGCAATCCCGGGACAGTCCTGCTCTCTTCCCTCTCTCTCAGCCCCACCATCCGTACACGGGCCCCGGGGAGCTTCCGGCTGATGAGGGAATGGGAACCGATGGATCTCTCAGACAGAGCTGAGCTCCAGTTGTCTAAATGCAAGGATTGGGAACTCGGAGAAAGGGAACAAAATCTTTTACATCAGCTGTTGAGAAAATCACCTTTGTTCTGCCTCCAGTCACAAACAAGAGAAAATCTGCAGAGCGGGCACAGTTTTAAGGTGCTTGGAAATAGGTACGAGGGAGATATCAGGGGTGTTGTGTTCTTTATACTTACCGTGGGTTACTGATAACAAACCATATTCTGGCAGACTTGAACTTTAATTTAACAGCAACAAAACCACGGTTTACACTGCCAGGCTTCTCGATCATTCTTCATTTCTGCGCATGCTGGGAACTCTGTCCAGTCACGTCCTGACACGTGATATCACCTCAAGGGGTAAGTTTTTTTTACAGAGTGGTGAGTACGTGGAATGGGCTGCCGGCGACTGTGATGAAGCCGGATACAATAGGGTCTTTTAAGAGGCTCCTGGATAGGTACATGGCGCGTAGAAAAATAGAGGGCTATGGGGAACTCCAGATAATTTCTAAAGTAAGTAGTGTTCGGCACAGCATTGTGGGCCGAAGGGCCTGTATTGTGCTGTATTGTATTGTGTTGTATAAATGGGGAAGTCACTTACCCATGACCTCTGGTTGTCATCCCACCCAACACCAGTGGAAAAAGCTGCTGGCATTTACCCTATCTATACCCTCATAATTTTGAATACTTCCAACAAATCCTCAAAGCAATGTATAATTTCCTTGTTTATGCTTAGAGCCTTTTTTAGATGTATAAGATGATGAGGGGCATTGATCGTGTGGATAGCTAGAAGTTGTTCCCCGGGCTGAAATGGCTAACACGAGGGGCATCTTTTTAAAGTGCTTGGAAGTAGGTACCGAGGGGATGTCAGGGGTAAGTCTTTTTACACAGAGAGTGGTGGGTGTGTGGAATGCACTGTCGGCAGCGGTGGACAAGGCAGATACAATAGGGTCTTTTAACAGCCTCCTAGACAGGTACATGGAGCTTAGAAAAATAGAGGTCTATGCGCTAGGGAAATTCCAGGCAGTTTCTAGTGTAAGTTACATGGTTAGCACAACATTGTGGGCTGAATGGCCTGGAATATGCTGTAGATTTCTATGTTCTATGCTGAACAGTGAAATAACTTTGGCTATCCTACAATCCTCTGATTACTCTCCTGTCACTAAGGATGATTTAATTATCTCTGCTAGGGCCCTGACAATTTCTGCACTTGCCTCCCGTAGGGTCTGAGGGAGCACCCTGTCATGCCCTGGAGATTTATCCAGCCTAATCTGCCTCAGGATAACAAACATCTCCTCTTCTTTAATCTGTACAGGGCCCACGATTTTAATGCCGCTTTTCCACAATCCCATACACTCTTTGTCCACCTCCTGAGTAGAAACCATAGAAAAACAACAGCACAGAAACAGGCCTTTTGGCCCTTCTTGGCTGTGCCAAACCATTTTCTGCCTAGTCCCACTGACCTGCACACGGACCATATCCCTCCATACACCTCCCATCCATGTATCTGTCCAATTTATTCTTAAATGTTAAAATAGAACCTGCATTTACCACCTCGTTTGGCAGCTCATTCCCTACTCCCACCACTCTCTGTGTGAAGAAGCCCACCCCAAATGTTCTCTTTAAACTTTTCCCCCTCACCCTTAACCCATGTCCTCTGGTTTTTTTCTCCCCTTGCCTCAGTGGAAAAAGCCAGCTTGCATTCACTCTATCTATACCCATTACAATTTTATATACCTCTATCAAATCTCCCCTCATTCTTCTACGCTCCAGGGAATAAAGTCCTAACCTATTCAACCTTTCTCTGTAACTGAGTTTCTCAAGTCCTGGCAACATCCTTGTAAACCTTCTCTGCACTCTTTCAACCTTATTAATATCCTTCCTGTAATTAGGTGACCAAAACTGAACACAATACTCCAGATTCAGCCTCACCAATGCCTTATACAACCTCATCATAACATTCCAGCTCTTATACTCAATACTTTGATTAATAAAGGCCAATGTACTAAAAGCTCTCTTTACGACACTATCTACCTGTGATGCCACTTTTAGGGAATTTATATCTGTATTCCCAGATCCCTCTGTTCTACTGCACTCCTCAGTGCCTTACCATTTACCCTGTATGTTCTACCTTGGTTTGTCCTTCCAAAGTGCAATACCTCACACTTGTCTGTATTAAACTCCTTCTGCCATTTTTCAGCCCATTTTTCCAGCTGGTCCAAGTCCCTCTGCAGGTGCTGAAAACCTTTCTCTCTGTCTACTACAACTCCAATCTTTGTATCATCAACAAATTTGCTGATCCAATTTACCACATTATCATCCAGATCAGTGATATAGATGACAAATAACAATGGACCCAGCACTGAACCCTGTGGCACACCACTAGTCACAGGCCTTCACTCTGAGAAGCAATTCTCTACTACCACTCTTTGGCTTCTTCCATTGAGCCAATGTCTAATCCAATTTACCACCTGTCCACGTATACCTAGCGACTGAATTTTCCTAACTAACCTCCCATGCGGGACCTTATCAAAGGCCTTACTGAAGTCCATGTAGACAACATCCACTGCCTTCCCTTCATCCACTTTCCTGGTAACCTCCTCGAAAAACTCCAATAGATAGGTCAAACATGACCTACCACGCACAAAGCCATGTTGACTGTCCCTAATAAGTCCCTGTCTATCCAAATGCTTATAGATTCTGTCTCTTAGTACTCCCTCCAATAACTTACCCACTAACAACATCAAACTTACCGGCCTATAATTTCCTGGATTACTTTTCGATCCTTTTTTAAACAACAGAACACCATGAGCCACTCTCCAATCCTCCGGCACCTCACCCGTAGACACCAACATTTTAAATATTTCTGCCAGGGCCCCCGCACTTTCAACACTAGTCTCCTTCAAGGTCCGAGGGAACACCCTGTCAGGTCCTGGGGATTTATCCACTTTAATTTTCCTCAAGGTAGCAAGCACCTCCTCCTTTTCAATCTGTACAGTTTCCATGATCTCACTACTTGTTTCCCTTAATTCCATGGACTTCATGCCAGTTTCCTTAGTAAATACAGATGCAGTAAACAGAGTTGAATAAGTATTTAAGATCTCCCCCATCTGCTTTGCTTCCACATGTGGTTTGCCATTCTGGTCCTCCAGAGGACCGAATTTGTCACTTGCAATCCTTTTGCTCGTAACCTATCTCTAGAATCCCTGAGAATTATCCTTCAGCTTTTCTGCGAGAGCAATCTCATGCCTTCTTTTAGCCATCCTGATTTATTTCTTATGTATTCTCTTGCATTTCTTATACTCCATAAGAATCTGCCTGCTTATACCCGTTATCCAACTCCATTTTGTGTTTCACCAGGGTCTCGATATCTCTTGAAATCCAAGGTTCCCTACAGTTTCTGTCTTTACCTTTTATTCTGACAAACACACACCCGCTTTGTACTATCAAAATTTTGCTTTGAAGGCCTCCCATTTACCAAGCACACCTTTGCCAGAAAGCAGCCTGTCCCAGTCCCCAGTGGCCAGATCCTAGTGTCATAATTCCAGGTGTTGATCCATGCCCTGAACACATCCGCCTTTCCTACGCTGCTCCTTGTATTGAAATATACAGGGCTCAGCATATTCACTGCACCATGCACAACCATTTCACTTTGTCTGAGGTCTGAACAACAAATGTCTCCACAACCTCTCCACTCTCTGTTCTGTTATTCAGGCTCCCATTCCCCCTGCAACTTTATTTTAACCCTCCCCCACCCCCACCTCCCACGATGCAGATCCATCACCCCTTTGGCTTTCATCTCCCAGATCAATAAAAAGGAGGCGCATGCCAGGTACAGGTGGATTGGAACAAATGGGGTACTGTTGAGTTACAGGAAATTCAAGTGAACACTTATGAAAGAAATAAAAGAGGTGAAGAGGTTGCCCCAGCAGACTAAAGTGAAGGAGAATGCTCATGGATTCTGCAGGTATGTTAAGTGCGAAAAGATTGCAAGGGAAAAATTAATCCTCTGCAAGATCAGAATGGTGATCCATATGAGGAGACAAAATAGATGTGGGAGATATTTTTGCATCCATATTTACTCAAGAGATGGACACAGAGTCTATAGAATTGAGGCAAAGCAGCATCAACTTCCTGGACCCTGAACAGATTACAGAGATGGAGGTGTTTGCTGTCTGAAGGCAAATTAGCGTGGATCAATCCCCAGGGCCTGACAAGTTGTTCCCTGGGACTCTGCGGCAGACAAGTGCAGAAATTGTCGGGGCACAAGCACAGATATTTAAATCATCCTTAGTGACAGGTGAGGTACTGGCAGATTGGAGGACAGCTAATGTTGTTGTTCTGCTGTTCAAGAAGGGCTCTAAAAATAAACTAAGAAATTGTACATTGGTGAGCCTGACATCAGTAGTGGGAAAGTTATTGGAACGTGTGTGCAGGAACCAGATATATACTATAACTACTTGGATAGATGTGGATTGTTTAAGGATAGACAGCATGGCTTTGTGCACGGTAGGTCATATCTAAGCAATCTTGTAGAGTCTCTCGAGGAAGTTATCAGGAAAGTGGATGAAGGCAAGGCAGTGGATGTTGTCTACATGGACTTTAGCAAAAGCACTTGACAAAGTGTGATATGGGAGGCTGGTCAAGAAGGTTCAGTCACTCAGCATTCAAGAGGAGATAGTAAATTGGATGAGACACTGTCTTTGGGAGAAGCCAGTGTGTGGTAGCAGATGGTTGCCTCCCTGACTGGAGGCCTGTGACTAGTGGTGTGCCACAGGGATCAGTGCTGGATCTGTTGTTGTTTGTCATCTATATCAGTAATCTGGATGATAGTGTGGTTAACTGGATCAGCAAATTTCTGTATGACACCAAGGTTGGTGGTGTAGTGGTCAGCGAGGAAGAATATCATGACGTGCAGTGTGATCTGGACCAGCTGGGAAAATGGTTTGAGAAATGGAAAATGGAATTTAATGCAGACAAGTGTGAGGTGTTGCACTTTGGTAGGACCTATCAAGGTAGGTCTTTCACAGTGACTGGTAGGGCACTGAGGAGTTTTGCAGAAGAAAGGAATCTGGGAATACAAGTCCTTAATTCACTGATATTAGGGGAGTCCAGAACCAGAGGCCACAATTTGAGAATAAAGGATAGGCCACTTAAAACGGAGTTGAGGAAAAACTTTTTCACCCAGAGGGTTGTGGATCTGTGAAATGCTCTGCCTCGAGGCCAATTCTCTGGATGCTTTCAAGAAAGAGTTAGATAGAGCTCTTAATGATAGCGGAGTCAAGAGATATGGGGATAAGGCAGGAACAGGGTACTGATTGTGGATGATCAGCCATGATCACAGTGAATGGCGGTACCGGCTCGAAGGGCCAAATGGCCTACTCCTGCACCGATTGTCTATTGAAAATGGTGTCATAGATGGGATGGAAAGAAAGATTTTGGCCCATTGGCCTTCATGAACCAAAGTACTGACAACAATAGATGGACGTTATGTTGACTTGTAGAAGACATTTGTGAGGCCTACTTTGGAGTATTGTGTACAGTTTTGGTCACCTACCTACAAGAAAGTTGTAAAAGAGGTTGAAAGAGTTCAGAGAAAATTCACAAGGATGTCACCAGGTCTGGAGGACTTGGGTTATCAGTAAAGATTGAACAGGTCAGGAATTTATTCCTTGGAATGTAGAAGACTGAGGGGAGATTTGATTGTGATAGAGAGGCATAGATAGGGTAAAAGCAAGCTGACTTACTCCACTGGGATCGGGTGGGACTACAACCAGAGGCCATGGGTTAAAGGTAAAAAGGTGAAACGTTAAGGGGAACATGAGGGGAAACTTCTTCACACAGATGGTCATCCGGGTGTGGAATGAGCAGACAGCACAAGTGGTGCATGTGAGCTCAATTTCAACATTTAAGAGGTTTGTATAGGTACCTGGATGGTAGGGGTATGGGAGTGGGCAGTTTAGATAGTTCAGCACAAACAAAAGGGCCTGTTTCTGTGTTGTCCTTTTCTGTGACTGTGACAAGAACCTGAAATAATACAAAAATTCACTCTAAGTCCTTTTCACAGCTGTGTGGACCAACCATTCATCTCAGCAGGAATTTTTTATATGGCGTTAAAACTTAAAACTGTGGCACTTTAAGTTAATAATACATAAAAGAAAATCCTCGCTGCACGTCAAGAAAGACTATTTGTGTGAGAGTGTTTCAGATATGGTGGGGCCAGGCACCCGTGCTGCTCAGCAGGAACAGGGAATAATACCAATGGAGAGAGTCAAACTGAGCCAAGTCACAAATTGGAGACGGCAGAAATGCCCCATTCTTATATAGACAGGAAGAG
This sequence comes from Mobula hypostoma, assembly GCF_963921235.1. Classification (NCBI taxonomy): domain Eukaryota; kingdom Metazoa; phylum Chordata; class Chondrichthyes; order Myliobatiformes; family Myliobatidae; genus Mobula; species Mobula hypostoma. Next base: position 1,889,619 of record NW_026948219.1, read on the forward strand.
CATCAGGGAATTGATGGTCATTCCAGATACCAGCTCTGTGCCCAGTTAGAAGATGATTTATCTCTCCAACTTGGGTTGAACCTCACTGTAACAGTGTGATACCAGATCAAACCTTGGCAACTCAAGTAATCTCATCTGAAATGTTGTCCTGCATCCATTGATGGATTTTGTAAATCTTTTTACAGGTTAAAAATAAGAAGGAATTTGTCTCCAGGAATCTCAAACACGACACGCCAGTTTTGCTGTCTCTGTCTAGATATTTAAGAAGTGGAGCAAGGGATTCAATCGACCATCCTTCCTGCTTTGACTGTGGGGAGGGATTCACTCGGTCATCTCAATTGAAGGTACATCAGCAAGTTCACACTGGGCAAGGTCATTCAACTATTCAGTGTGTGAGAAAAGATTCTGTCGATCTTCCCACCTGTGGACACACCTGTCAGTTCACACTGGGCAGAGGCTGGTCATCTGCTGAATTTGTGGGGAAGGATTTACTCGGTCATCTGAACAAATGGCACACCAGCAAGTTCACACCAGGGAGCGGCCATTCACCTGTTCAGTCTGTGGGAAAGGATTCATTTGGTCATCTCACCTACTGACACACCAGCGAGTTCACACTGGGAAGAAGCCATTCACCTGCTCAGAATGTGGGAAGAGATTCACTTGGTCATCTGACCTACAGAGACACCATCGAGTTCACACTGGGGAGAAGCCATTCGCTTGCTCAGTCTGTGGGAAGAGATTCACTGAGTCATCCAACCTAATGGTACATCAGCGAGTTCACACTGGAGAGAAGCCATTCACCTGCTCAGTCTGTGGGAAGGGATTCACTCAGTCATCCAACCTACGGAGTCATCAGCGAGTTCACACTGGGGAGAAGCCGTTCACCTGCTCAGTCTGTGGGAAGGGATTCACACTGTCATCCACCCTGCAGAGTCATCAGCGAGTTCACACTGGAGAGAAGCCATTCACCTGCTCAGATTGTGGGAAAGGATTCACTCAGTCATCCCAACTACTGGCACACCAGTCAGTTCACACTGGGGAGTGGCCATTCACCTGCTCAGTCTGTGAGAAGAGATTCACTTACTCTTCCACCCTACAGAGACACCAGCGAGTCCACACTGGAGAGAAGCCGTTCACCTGCTCGGAATGTGGGAAGAGATTCACTAAGTCATCTCACCTACAGAGTCATCAGCGAGTTCACACTGGGGAGAAGCCATTCACCTGCTCAGTCTGTGAGAAGAGATTCACTTGGTCATCCGACCTACAGAGTCATCAGCGAGTTCACACTGGGGAGAAGCCGTTCACCTGCTCAGTCTGTGGGAACAGATTCGCTCGATCATCCACCCTACAGATTCACCAGCGAGTTCACACTGGGGAGAAGCCATTCACCTGCTCAGTCTGTGGGAAGAGATTCACTCAGTCATCCACCCTACTGAGACATCAGCGAGGTCACACTGGGGAGTGACTATTGTTATGAATCCCTAGATTTCGTTTGCTGTGGACTGTCATTTTGAGAGAGAGAGAGAGATTAAGAATGGAAATCAGTCTGACTTGCATCTTGTTTACATCGCTCACAGCTTGTTTAGTTTTAACCAAGGACACAGACACTCAGAGTCAGACGGAGATGAAGGAGGAAAAATGGAAGGATCGGAACAAGGGAACCAGTGGCCAAGGGTCATTGTTTAGAACTTTAATATGCCCACAAGGGTGGGTTAATTATTGATTCAGCATACGTTGAATGTGTGGTTGTCACCTCGTTTGATCCATAGGAGTGGATCGGATTTGGGGTATCCTGTGAAGACCACTTATGTGTTAACCCTTGCCTGGGTGTGGTGTGGAAATTCACTTGAAGACGATACCCCTTGTGAAAAGTCACTTTTGGTGATAATTTGTATGTGGATTTGGAACGACGACAGATAAAATCTACAGCGACTGTTCTCTCGTTTTACCACCATGGATGCTGTGGAATTCAACGTTATTGCCTTCTCTCAACATTTACCCTGGATTACAAATATCTCTCTCTCCTCAACTATTCTGTGGTTTAACTGAACTTTCATAGTTCACCATCTCAAGACTCCAAGCCTTGTTTCCCCTGAGCTCAATAGTTTGGGAGTTATATTTACCCACATTTATACACATAACACTGTTAATTTTTGTTTATCTTGCTTAAGTTACTATATTGTTAGTAGGTACTAATAAAGATAGTGGATTTAACATCAAAAACAGACTCTAGGTGTAGTCTATTGCTGCTGACTCATTTCTAAAGTGTTACGGGGACAAAATTGGGACCTGCATCCGATATAGGAAAAGATTTGGAGGCATATTGATTAATTATCGATTTCATAGGAGAAATCCCTTTTGATTTATTTGTGTGTGGAAAATCAGCAGCAATGGATGTTGATAGATTTCTGGAAGCGCCAACCTCTAAGGCACTAAAGGACACCAGAAGGATTGAGTTGTTGAGTATTGTTAAATGGTTAAAACTTGCTAAGGTGAAATCGACAATGAGGAGGTCACAGATGCAGAGGATAATAGCTGAACATTATGTATCTGAGGGTGTGTTTAAAGTGGAGGAGTTGGAGGTGTTTCCTGAAAGTAAACCTAGTGAGCTTGGCCTCCCATACAAGTTAGAAAAATTGAAGATGGAGGCTGTGGAAAGGCAGAGGCAGGTTGAGGCTGGAGAGGCAGGAAAACAGAGAGAAGAGGCAGAAAAACAGGGAGGAAGCAGAAAGACAGTGGCTGTTCGAGCTGGAAAAGATAGAGAGATTGCAGCAAAGGGGTCTAGCGTTAGACTCTGGTGATAAGTTTGAGGGCAGTCAGGAAGTTAAATTGGTTCCTTCATTTGATGATGCAGAGGTTGATAAATACTTTCAGCATTTTGATAGAGTTTAAATTTTTGATAGAGCTCAGAGTTTAAAGTGCCCAAAAGAGGGTTGGCCACAAAGTGTAATTAAGGGGAAGGCTCAGCAAGCCTATTCTGCTTTGACAGTTGATGAAGTAGCTGATTATGACATGGTGAAACAGGCTGTGCTCAAAGCTTACGAGTTGGTCCCAGAAGCATACAGGTAAAAGTTTAGAAATTCGAGGAAACCTGTGAACCAGACTTATATGGAATTTGCTTATGAGAAGTTTGTGTGTTTTGACCGCTGGTGCACATATAAAAATGTAAATGATGATTTTAACAGCTTGAAAGAGTTGGTTTTAATTGAAGAATTCAGAAGGTGCGTCCCTGGTGACATAAAGATGTATTTAGATGAAGAGGATGCTGCCACTTTGCAGGAGTCTGCGAGATTAGCAGATGAGTTTGCTTTAACCCACAAGGTTATGTTTACCCTGAGTAAGAGTTTCCAAAAGAGTAGCAGGGATAACCAGGGTACACTAGAAATTAAAGCTGGGACTAGTGATAAGGGTAAGGATGAAGGGAAGCAGTTGAAGGAGAAATATTCTGGTCTCTCTTGTTACTATTGTAAGAAAGCTGGTCATATGATGGCTAATTGTTCTGTCCTGAAGAAGAAAAAGGAAAAGGAGGCAGTCCCAAATACCCCTGATTTGTATGTTCAAGCACCTATAAACCCACATGGTTCTGAACATTCTGTTGCGGCTCAGTTAAGGACTGAGAGGTCTGACCAAGTGAAAAAGGGATTTGATCATTTTATGTCAGATGGGTTTGTATTAGTAATGGAAGGGTCAACCCCAGTACCAGTGAAAATTCTTCGAGATACTGGGGCTTCTCAATGACTTATATTAGACAGCATTCTAAAGTTTGGTGATGAGACTGAGATAGGTGAGGTAAATCTTATTAAAGGCATTGGGGGCAGCATTGTTTCTGTTCCATTGCACAAGGTAACTTTACAGTCAGGGTTGGTTTCGGGACCTGTTAAGATTGGATTATGCTCCAGTTTACAGGTGGAAGATGTTACTTTGCTGTTAGGGAATGACCTGGCAGATGGTAAAGTTGTTCCTGCAGTGCAGTTGACAACTAAGCCAACCACTGATGACCCACAGATGGATTTTAACATTTATCGCAATAACTCGAAGTATGGCTAAAAAGTCTGCCAATGCAGACGGTTCTGTGCAGCGTGATTCTGATACCCAAGATAGCCAAAATCAGGATTCAGGTTATGATGACTTGTCGGGGACTTTTCTGCCTTCATTGTTTCAACAGGATTCAGGTAGTAAGTCTGATGAGAAAGATTTATCCCTGTCTAGGAAGGAGTTTATAGCAGAACAGAACTGAGACCCTGAGATTGAAGCTTTATAAGAAACATCTTTCTCAGATGATGAGATTAAGAAAATGACAGTAGGGTATTATCTCAAGGATGGAGTGTTAATGAGGAAGTGGAGGCCACCTGCTATACCTGTGAGTGAGAAATGGGCAATTGTTCCTAAAGTTTATGGGACTGAAATTTTAACTTTGGCCCACAGTATGCCCGTAGGTGGCCATTTTGGCATGAATAAAACTGTAAACAAGATTATGAAAGAATTTTACTGGCCGAATTTGAGGAAAGATATTGTGACCTTTTGCAGAACCTGTCACACTTGTCAAGCTGTGGGTAAACCTAATCAGGTCAGCCCAGTGGCCCCACTCCAGCCTATACCCGCATTCGGTGAACCCTTTTCCAAATTTATAGTGGATTGTGTTGGCCCATTGCCAAAGACTAAAGCTGTCCATCAGTATTTGCTAACTATTATGTGTACTGCATCCAGATTCCCAGAGGCAATACCTCTCAGAAATATTAAATCTAAAACTGTGGCGGAGGCTCTTAACAAGTTTTTTTTAACTTTATTTGGTTTGCCTAAAGAAAACCAATGTGATCAAGGAAGTAATTTTACATTTGGATTATTCCAGCAGGTAGTTTATGAACTGGGAGCTAAACAAATTACATCGTCTGCGTACCATCCGGAATCACAAGGGGCTTTAGAAAGATTTCATTCTACCCTCAAAACAATGATTGAAACATATTGTGCTGAAAATGGAAACGACTGGGATGAAGGAATACATTTGCTTTTGTTCACTGTAAAGGCTGATTTATACTTGTGCTTTCGGGATACGCCATATCCTACACCGTAGGCCCAATTTAATTTTTGCGTAGCCCTACGCCGTAGCGAGCATGCGTAGTTGTGTCTGCATCGCTCTGCACTTCACCACCAAAACGCAAGTTGGCGGTGGGGTTTCTCTGACACTGTTGAGCTTCTCCGCGAGAGACATGGACGAGGAAATGCATTTCAAATATTTTCCCATGTCGGCAGGTAGATTTGACGATTTGGTTCATTGTCTCCAACAATTTATTTTGCATCAGTGTACAGACATGGCGGAGTAAAGCAACCAGAAATGCGATGCTACCAAGCGGACCAATCACAGTTGTTGCGGTCTGCGTCACCGCGACGCATGAGTTACTTTTTAGAGGAGGTGCACGTCACCCTACGGCGTAGGGTACGTGGTGCCTACGGTGTACACTTGACGCACAAGTATAAATCAGGCTTAAGAGAGTTGGTACAGGAGTCACTGGGCTTTAGTCCATCTGAACTTGTATTTGGTCATAGAGTGAGGGGACCTTTGACCTTGTTAAAGGAGCAGTGGATTGATGGGGATGTACATGTTAACTTGTTAGACTATGTTTTGAAGTTCAAAAATAAACTATACCAAGCCTGTAGTCTAGCCAGACAAATCTTAAAGATTTCTCAAAACAAAATGAAGTGTTGGTATGATAAGCGGACCAAAACAAAAGAAAATACTAGGTGGGGGATAATGTGCTTGCCTATCTCCAATGTTGACAAATCCACTTCAAGCGAAATTCAATGGACCGTATGAAATAGTCTCTCAAATTAATGAGGTAAATTATGGTATTAAAACACACGACTGATGTAAACTAACACGGGTGGTACACATCAATATGATAAAGCCTTATTCTGACAAGCAGGCACCATCGGTGAGCGTTGTCAAACATATCAATCTGGCAACCCTGAGAATGAAACAATTGACTCATCTGAAACTTTTCACAAGCCAAACATGGTCCCAGTTAGGCTAATGAACTCGGTTGTTCTCGAAAACATTGACAACAAGTTGGCTCATCTGCAGCCAAAGCAACAACAACAGCTGAAGGAATTAATTCTGAAGTTTAAAGATTTATTTCCCGATGTTCCCAAGTAAACCACGGTTGCAGTACATGACGTAGATATTGGTCAAGCCAAACCGATTAAACAACACCCATATCACATGAATGTAGAGAAGTGTAAATTGGCCGAGCAAGAAATTGAATATATGCTGAAAATGGTATTATTAGGCCTTCAACATCAGATTGGAGCTCACCTTGCGTCATTGTGCCCAAACCTGATGGTAGTGTTAGATTTTGCACTGATTATAGGAAGGTAAATGCAGTAACAAAAACAGATGCCTATTCTATTCCTAGGGTGGTTGATTGCATCGATAAGGTTGGAAAAGGTAATTTCTTACAAAGATTGATCTGTTGAAAGGGTATTGGTGTGTTCCATTGACGGACTGAGGTAGAGAAATTTCTGCATTTGTTACACCTTCTGGGTTGTATGAATACAATGTTTCACCATTTGGAATGAAATATGCTTCAGGAACATTCCAGAGAATGATTGATTCTGTAATTTGAGGGTTAGGACACACAGATGCCTATAATGATGACTTAGTCACAGGGAGTGACACTTGGGAAGAGCATATCTCTGTAGTAGAAAAGCTGTTTGACAGGCTTTCCAGGGCCAACCTTACAGTTGACTTAGCTAAGAGTGAATTTGGCCATGCCTCTGTGATCTATCTTGGCTGTGTTGTAGGTCAAGGCAAGTTGGCTCCTGTGCAGGCAAAATCCAGGCAATTTCTGAAGTTCCTATTCCGACTGTGTGACGAAGGCCCGTCACTGATTACAGACGTCTCATGGCACACTCGGTAAAACACTCAAAGGGTAATCCACACACATTATTCCCCTCTGTTATTGTGGTGAGTGAACGCATCTCAATAAATCAACAGTCACGATTTTACACTCAACCCCAGCAATAATAGGTATGAAAAAAAGAAACACACTGTCACAGTTTTATTATCTCAGGTCAATTTATTCATATTCATCTTTCCAATAAGTGTTTTGCCGAAATGTCATGATAATCTGACGTCTCTCTCCTCCACAGTCACTGGGTCTGAAACAGAGCTGCTGCATAGAGCTGTCTTATATAGAGGCAGCAGCAACCTGCACAGGTGTGCCGATGGTGGAGGATACCATCTTTACCTGGGACAAGGGATATGTTACCTAATTATTCATCTTGTGGTAAAGTTTTGGGGTTTATACAAGTTATTTAACCAGGAAGTGGTGAATCCTGTGATGAAGTATATGTGTTTATTGTGAGAACTGGCTGTAGAGTTTCAGATTGTGTGAAATGGAAGATAATTGAGTTAATTAGCTTTTGGTTGGTCTAGGGGGATTGGCTTAGCAGTTATAAGCCTCGGGTTACCAAGGCTTTGGGTTGTTTTTTTTTTTGTTTAGTCTGAGGGTGGCTGTTAACCAGACAGGTGACAATTGCAAGCTGAATATATATAAAAAAAATCTTCTTGTTTTGATGTGGACATCCAAGTTTTTGTTTCTCCACTATATTTGTAAATAAAAGCACCTCAATCTATTTACGCCACTCAAGCCATCTTGTTATTTTTCTTAGACAGATGACCCACAGTTTTTGTGACAGACTGGTAAGAAGGCTCTTAGAAGGTTTCTGGGAATGGTTGGATATTATCGTAAGTTCTGTAAGAACTTTGCTGATATCGTTTTTCCTGTGACTAATCTCCTGAAGAAGGGTGAAAAGTTTGTTTGGACCGAGCCTTGTCAGGAAGCATTTGATCGATTGATAGTTATTATTTGGGATGAGGCCAATCAATGTAGTGTCATCAGCAATTTTAATTAACAGATTGGAGCTGTGGGTGGCGACACAGTCATGGGTGCACAGAGAGTAAAGGAGGGGGCCAAGGAGACAACCCTGTGGGGCCTGTGTGCTGAGGGTCAGAGAGACAGAGGTGATGGAGCCCACTCTTACCACCTGCCAGCCTGACAGCAAGTCCAGGATCCAGCTGCACAAGGCACGGTGAAGGCCGAGGTCTCTGAGCTTCTTGTCGATACTTCACGCCTTCGTATGGCTAAAGCTCTGCCCATGACTGCAAGGAACTGCAGAAAACTTTGGTCTCATCTGGAAACATCAAAGAAAGAAGCCTCCCCTCTGTGGACTCTTCCTACACTTCCCCTGCCTCGGGAAAGCAGGCCGTGTACTCAAAGATGCCCACAACTTTGGACATTATTGCCGCAAACCCAATCCCCCATCAGGGAAGAGATACAAAAGCCTTAAACAGCATACCACCAGGCTTATGGACAACTTCCTGTCTGTGGTTGTAAGCCAAATTAATGGTCTCCAGTCCAAGAAAATGGAATCGACCTCACAATGTAACTTGACGTGACCCTGCCCCATATGTCTATCTGCACTGCACTTTCTCTGCAGCCATAATGCTTTGTTACAGTTATTGTTTTGTCGTATATCAGCTCAATGTACTGTTGTAATGTATTGATCTGTGTGGATGGTAGGTCGGGCAAGAATTTCACTGCAGCTCAGTACGTGATAAGAATAAACAAATTCCCCATTTTAATTGTGTGGAAATATTAGACAGACTGAGCTTCTGCTTTGGAACCACAGAGGGCAACTTAACTGTTGTCATTTCTGAGGAATGCAAATAAATAGAAAAGGCTTCAGTCTCGCATTACGATCTGCGGTAACTGGGATCAGGTGACCGGTGGTGGGTCTCCCAGACCAATTATCAGAATCAGGTTTAATAGCACCGGCAGATGTCATGTAATTCGTTGTCTCTGCAGCAGCAATAGAACCTAATTTGTAACAATAGATTTTAACCATTGTGGTTTAAAATAAGAATATACATATTAAATAGTTAAATTATGTAAGTAGTAAAACATAAACATTTTAAAAATGTAAGACTGTAAACTATTTTAATTGTGTGGAGCTATTTGACTGACTGGGTTGTTGCTTTGGAAATTCTGGAGTGAAGCTGAACTAAACCTACACATTTACGAGAAGCTCAGATAAGTAGAAAAGACTAATTCTCACATAAATGGGTCAGACATTCAGAAATATTGGCTGCACTTCAGCTGGTAAAAACATTGGAATGAGGCCTAGTCCCGGGCCTCAGCCCAGTGGTTATGATCTGAGGCCTGGGACGAGGTGAGAGTAAGCATTCGGCACGGACTAGAAGGGCCGAGATGGCCTGTTTCCATGCTGTAATTGTTATGTGGTTATATGGAAACAGGCTGAAAATATTGCAGAAAAAACAGTGTCCACCCACAACGAGAGGACATGACAGATCCAGATCTCACTGCCTTGTCTGAATGGGCGAACGATGAAGCTACACATACACATAGAGAAGTGACCGGCAGATGCTGCAGATCTGCGGGAAAATGTGAACAGGACATGGGATCGCGTGACGGGCAGAGGGTCTGCCACCTGAACCGGTCACTCTGCTCCTCGACCCTCACACGCTGCCCGACCCATCTGCTGCATTTCCCACATTATTCCATATTTACACCAGATACATTTTTACTTTTTCCCTCCAGATCATCCCTGTCCCTTTCCCTCCACCCCCAGGTCACAGAGTCACAGGCTTGATTCCCATCCCGGTCCAACACACAATTCAGACCCAAAACAGAAATGTGCAGGTTTCATTTAAATCCGTCCATGTGTATAAACACTAATTTCTATTCACATTTCTCCAGCCTCACTGGACAGGAACACTGAAACATCAAGTGAGAAACAGCAGGAGGTGGCCATTCAGCCCCTCTAACCATCAACAAGATGATGGCTGTTCTCCCATCTCAGCCACATGTTTCTGCCCAATCCTCATTTCCTCGATTCCTTCGGTCTCCACACATCTGCCGGCCTCTGTTTTATGTGAGGACGATCACTGAGTCTTCACCGCCCTCTGTGGTGGGGATTTACAGAGAGTCACCACCCTCGGAGTGGAGACATTTCCCCTCATCTCAGTCCCGGACAGTCCACCCCCTTTTTCAGAGACTGGGATCCCTGGTTCAACCGGTAATGATGTTGTGCATTTCAATGTGTTCACCTCTCAGTCCTCGATTCTCCAAATGAAAGGGTTATCGCATTTGATCTTTCTTCATGTGATGACCCCACCACTCCAGGGATCAGTCTGGTGAATCTTCATTGCACTCTCCATAACAAATACTCTCTAACCTCTTTGTTAATCCTCTATGGAATTAATTTCCATCTTCTGCAGCCCCATGTTGCCCCAACCACTCACCTCCCACCCCCGTCACTATTTCCACCTTCCCACCTCCCCCCTCACCTGGATCCACCTCTCACTCCCCAGCTCTTGCCCCATCCCCACCCCTCACCTCTTTTCTCTGACTATTTCCCGTCCACTCTCAGTCCAGAGGGAGGGTCTCGGCCCGAAATGTTGACGGTCCATTTCCCTCCACAGATGCTGCCCGACCCACTGAGTTCCTCCGGCAGTTTGTTCTTTGGTCTGTATAACCCGTGTTAGTGTGGGGAGCGGGATTTTACACCATATTCCAGGTACAGTCTCAACAAAACACAAATAATTGTCACTTTGCCCGGACCATTGGCCCCGCTTGCAGGGCAACAGTCTGCCGGTGTTTGCCCCCCAATGTGGTGAATCCCTCTGCTCGCCACCACCGTGGGCTCAGACATTTCCACAGATGAGCCCCTCCTGTCCCCACCGGGACAAACATCCTGTCCGCCCCCTCTCTCACCGTCTTCATCCTTTCAATAAAATCCCCCTCTCCCTCCCCGGGGAACCGGCATCAAACCGACGGGCCGAGCGGTCTCCTCCTACCTCTCAGCGACACATCAGACTCCGGCCGCAGGAGACGCTTCACAAACGCCCCAACTTCCCTCGGAGGGAAATGGAAATAAATCAGAAAGCGGACATTTACTTTGACGGTTGTCCCGCCGTGACGGAAAGTTCGGGAGACGGTGTCAGCGGGGTAACGCCCTCTCGGCTGGTCCGCCTCCGCTATTGGTTGGAAGCAATGATTGACATCGCTGCGCACCAATGGGAGTACCGCAGCTCTTGGATCCTCTGTTGACAGCGGTGGGGTGGGGCTGGTCACGTGATTAGTAGCCCAGCCGTTAAACCGACAAAGCTCGAGCTCTCCAGCGCGTGGGTGACGTAACACACCGCGCACGTGAGGGCAGATCCCGGTGTGTGGGACCCCTGTGTGACGTCAGGCGCGTGGGTGCGCCTGTGTGACGTCACCTGTGGGGGAGCGCTGGTATTTAAAAACACCTGAATGGACGTTTCTGATGATTTCAGTGGGACAACAACATTAATCCCGGGTTTCATCACTGAATCCAGTGTTGTGAGATGTAAAGTCCCCTGTTATGTGTCCGGCTGTGCCGTGTTGTTGGTGGAGTGGGCAGCGTGGTGTTTGTCTCCATTCGGGTCACAACACCAGAATTGCCAGCGGGGTCCACACACAGTGTATTAGTCAACAGAAAACCTCCCGTCCCTGCAGTCTCTGTCTCCTGGTAAACTCAACACCCCGACAATGTGGACCATAGACACCCCTTCCTCTCAGAGTCAGGGAATCACTCAGACAGCTGATCGCTGAGAGGAATTATATTTATTGGTCATTAAAGTTCACCCAGATTCGTGTGGACGGATTTGATGTGGAGTTCGGGGTGTCACAGTGAAAGGGCCGGACGGCCGAACTCTCTCCGTTGTCCAAACATCCTTCCAGGTGAGGCGACACTTCACCTGTGAATCTTCCGGGGTCGCCCGTTGTGTCCGCTGCTCCCGATGCGGCCGCCTCGACACTGGTGACACCAGATCCTCCGCAGTTGTGCGGGGTAGGGTTGTTTTTATTTGGGGGGGTCGATGTTATTGTTCCCTTTTGTGCGGGAGGGGTGGGTTTTGGGGGTTGATGATCGGGATGCCGTTCTTTTTGATGCGGGGGGTGGGGTGGGAGTTTGATTTTTCTCTCTGGACGTCTTTCATGTTCTTTCTTTGTTTCGTGACTCTGTGGAGGAGAATTAAAACTCAGTTGTTCATAAATACCTGCTTTGATAGTAAATTAACCTTTGAACTATCCACTCCGAGCGGTACTTCCGGTGTTCAAACATTTTCATTCCGATTCCTATTCCCGTTCCGACGTGTCAACTCATCGCCTCCTCTTGTGCTAAAATGAGGCCACGCTCAGAGTCCAGGATCAGCACCTTGTATTCCGTCCGAGTACCCCCCCCCCCCCTCCTCCAACCTGATGACATGAATATCGATTTCTCCTTCCGGTGAACAAATCTCCCCCTCACCCCTTCCTCCCACTCCCTCTCTTCCTCTCTGACATTTCACATCCTCTCACCTCAGCATGTCAGGCAGCATCTATGGATGGGAATCAACATTTCGGACCAAGACCCTTCATCGGGACTCTTGATACCCACATATCTGGAATATCAGCAAGCAAAGAAAATAGAAAGTAGTGCGAAATAGGGAAAACCTTTGACAAAATTTAGTTCAAGCCTTAAAAAATCCTGCTAAACAGAGCTCAATAGTTAACAAATACAACAAAACAATACACTTTCGTCAATACTGACATTGACTTTTTATGAATATATCTTTCTTCCATTTCAATCAGTAAAATACACAAAGATAAATAAGAACTGAAATGACAACTTTAGAAAAGTCTATTTACACTCAGACCCACTTAGATTAATACTACTGCGTTGCCCTTAAGGCATTTATTTGACTTTGTTGGAGCTGCGCTTTAAATGATTTGTTTGTAACTATTTTCTAGTTAAAGTTAAAGGTTGATAATGAAGTTACAGTATAACAAAGGTAAATTCATTGTCTATGGTATATCGCGGCGTGTGATGACGTCACCTCCGGTTTCGCCGGGTCGTGTGTAACTTCCGGTCCGGAGGAGGTGTGAAGGTGGGCGCCATGCGTGCAGCGTGATGGTGAACAGCTCCGTGTCCACCCACACAGAAACATTACAGAAGCAACGCCGTAAGTCCCTGTGAAAGTGTTGCAAGTAAAAATATTCACGCCGTTTCTGTCAAGGAAGCGGTGGTTTGGGTGGCGCGCGTGTAGGCTTTTCAATTTCAAACGCGGGGTGGGCTCGGTCCCGGCGGCGGTTTGACGCGACCCCCCGTCGCTCCCCGACCCGGGGCGGCCGGAGACCCTCGCTAAAAGGAGAGAGCGCGGGTGGTCTCCAGAATGAAACAGACGCTGTATGTTTGTATTTTTTATCATCAGTTTTCACCATCCGACGTTACTGTGGAAGAGTGAACAGTAAATGGTTAACCTTACTACGACTCTGTCTTCATTGGCTCCGGTTTAACTTGGTGTTTAGTCGGAGTTTTAACACACTGCAGGAGAACACTACAGTGAAAAGGCGGAATCATTAGATGTTTCGACAAGTGGTACGATGGCTTCGCGATCAGGCACCGAGTCGCTTGCACTCAGCGCCGAGAGCAGTCGGACGTGGACAAGTGTGGCTGCCCTCGCAGGAGCTGAAGCAGAAGCCGCCAAGGTGCGAGCGTCATACGCTAACCAAGAAGCAAAACTGAAAATGGAAAAGGCTGCCGGAGAAGCGGAGAACCAGTTGGAAAAGGCAAGGATAGATACAGAGTTAGAAGTGCTGACTCTACAACGAGAAGCTGATGCGGTGAAATGCACGTTCTAGACGAAGCAGGAAAATCTGTGTCAGAAAGGGCCGAATTGTAAAGCACCAGCGAATATGTCCAATCTCAAATTGACCTGCAGATTCATTCTCCCTCTCCATACTTGCCTGTTGGCGTCCCATCTCGTGTGGAATCACAGGGAAGCTTCGTTGCATTGCGTCCACCTGGGGAAGACAACTCACAGTATGAAAGGGCTGACTACGAATTCTTCCCGACACCAAACTTACCAGATCCACCGAGATCAGAGAGAAAGGCTGAAGTCAGAACATCAAATCCCATCATGAACGTCCACGCTCAGTCATATGTCCCCCAACATATTCCCCCGGCTAGCACACCACCTGCAGCAGGACCCTTGGCACAGTATTTAGCGCGACGAGACCTCGTCAATTCAGGACAGTACCAGTTTGACGATAAGGCTGAAAATTACCGTGCGTGGTACTCCTCATTCACCAGTGCCAGCGGTGGAGTCCAGCTCACAGCAACCCAAGAGTTGGACCTTATGACTAAATGGCTGGGAAAGGAATCAGGTGAACAGGTGAAACGCATACGCTCAGTGTCCGTCAGCAACCCAAAGCTAGCCTTACACAAAGCATGGGAGAGACTGCGGGAGGGCTATGCGGCTCCTGAAAATATTGAGAGGGCGTTATTTCAACGGCTGGACAATTTTGCTAGGGTATCAGCCAAGGACCACACTAAATTACGAGAACTCGGAGATTTACTCGTGGAGATTCAAGGTGCTGAGGAAGACCGGTATTTAACTGGGTGTCGCATCTGGATACCTCACGCGGAGTTGGACCAATTGTGGACAAGCTCCCATTTGGGCTGCAGGAAAGATTGGTGTCTATGAGCTCAGAGTACAAGGAAGAGAACGGTGGTCGATTCCCTCCCTTTCAGTATTTTAGTCGGTTTGTGTGCAGGGAGGCGAAGAGGCGAAACAACCCGAGCTTCATTAATCAAGGCAGCGCCACAACTCATACCAACCCAGTCAAACCCATTTCGAACAATTTTGTCATCAATAAACCCGTCTCAGTGCATAAAACCGAAGTCTCCGCAATCAAGAATGACCCTAGCAAGAATTGTCCATTGCAGAACAAACCCCACCCCCTCAGAAATGGTACATTGTTAATGATCTCTGAAGTGAGTGAAGCTGAGTGGACAGAACAGACCGCTAGATGGCGCTGGAACCACGGCCGCCGCTCTCCCCGGGCAGTACTTTGTTTTCAGTTTCTGACAGCAAATGGCAACAAACCGATCGGAGGTGAAAGTGACGGTGAACCAGACGGAACAGTTCACTACAACGCGGGACAGGACACGGAGAACAGTGCACACAGAGGTGACGTTCAGGAAACAAACGGGAAAATAATGATTATTGAGTTGATACAAAACGACCTCAGTGATAATGACCAGTAGATCCGCCGCTGCCATTCCCACCGGGTACCGTGTGGTGCAGAAGGAGAGACCGCACTTTCCCCGGGTCAGGATGACAATCGCCACTAAATTCACTGGAGAAAGAGAACGGAATAACATAAAAATTATGATTCGCAATCAGGCACCCCCAACTTAATCGCCCTCCACTATACATCAAGGCTACGGTTGAGTTACTGTTAACCTCAGATTCACAGCTGTCGGAATCCAATGATTCACCAATCACGAGCATTAAAGAATTTCGTCTGATATCCGTCGTGAGCAGTGTATTTATTCTTCTGAAATTTTGCCTCATCGGCCTCGACTGCACGGTGCAGGATACATATTCCCTGCACCCAGACAGTCAATCATGGAGTCCTAGAAATCTACAGCGCATTACAGAACCTTCGGCCCGCAATGTTGTTCCGACCATGTAAATTCAGATGGAGATTATCTGCAATATTTGCAAATCTTTTATCTTGCTCAGTGTGAATGAATGCACAGCTCATTGTTTGAATGGAGCAGCTTGGTGACAGAGCGTTCAGTCGACTTAATCCAATCCCCGTCACAGTCAGAAGCCAAGATGGTGAACATTCCTCTATTGCGAGTAGGCATTTCTTAAGCAAGGAGCGCAAGTTGCACGTGATACAGCAATTTTTGCCTCATAACGTCGTGCGAAGTTGGAGTAGCAAAACATTACTTTGACAGTGGGATAAATGTTACTTGCTAAGAATATCAACTGACCATCTCTGACTTTAACGGTTGCCCAATTTACACCTGAACAGTGAACAGTGTTCCAGATGACCTGAGAATTGGCACACGAGGAATTTCCAATATATTATGCAAATCGCTATTTTGGTAGCACTTCGTTTTTAGTTTTCCCCATGCACTGCATTTATCCACGTTATTTTTTTAATTGCCATGAATTTTCGCACACATCGCGATTCACTAAATTGCACTGGATCATCCTGGCGTCCTCATAATATCCAAATCGCCCAATTTCACCTCGCCTGGAACGTCAGAAAAAAACGTCCACGTAATTCCCCACATCGCCCAATTTCACCTCACCGGGAACGCCAGAAAAAAATAATCGACATAATCGATACAGTCTGTATCATGACAGACGGGTTTCCATTCTGTGCGGCACCACACATCTACCCTAAAAAAGGAATAATTTATTGCCAATATCTGTATTTTTTGTCTGACAACGATTGCTCAACGCAAACTCGCACATCTCTGTCTGTTCCACGGGGGAATTTATCGGAGATAATACTTATTATTTCATACTTTATAGGGGATTGGATAATCTTTCCTGTTATTGCTGGTGGACTAGACAGTTCATTTTGCCCTTGACAGTTTCTTTAAGTACGCTGTGTTCACCAGCACTTGATATATTTGAAATGTTTTGCTAATTAAAACTTCTGAGACTTTGCGAAGATGACAAACATCTCGTACAACGTCCACACGACAGCATTGCCCACTCAAGGTACATTTTATCCAGCTCCCGGCGGTGTAACTGTTTTCACTTTACCTGCTTCAGCATTTTAATTAATGTACTTTCCCCATTTATTCCTGGTTTTCTTCGGCACCTTCATTCCAGATCATTACTGGTAATTTGTTGCGTTCTCTTTCTTTAAATCGGAACCAGAAGTACTTGCGTTGCTGTTGTTTAATTATTCTGTCTTTTATTTGTTGCCATTACAAATTCAGACAAAGTTTCACACAACTGGAAGTGCTGCGCTCACTCACCAGAAACTCCAGTGACGGCGATGATCACGTACAATATCCTCTCCACACCGAAACACACTGTCCACATCTTCCACCAGGAGTGAACTTTCCCCTAATGATGCGAGCAGCCTCTCGGAATAAACTGCGGAGTCAACGCATTCCATTTGTTTTATAGCCAGTACGATCCCCATAGCAATACAATGGTTTATTCACAGTTAAAAACAGAGAAGGAAAAATAGGAATAAACAGCCAAGGAAATTACTCCCTGGGACCCATTAAGTTCATGGCGAAACTACAAAGAACAGAACAGCTGATTCGCCTGCTGGGTGAACATGGAGAAATGCGTTCTACTGGATATTGTATTAGACTTAACACTGCATCAGATATTGTTTTGTAATTTCTGATACTCTTCAACCTGACGTGTTCAATAGTTAAACTCCGAACTACAGAGGACCATTTAAGGCAATATATGGGGACAGGCACTGCGCCATGGTTCTCTCAAGAATGAGAAAGGTAAAATCATAAATATATGAACAAGACGTTAGAATCAGAAGAGCAGCCGGAACGCTGCCATCTAATGGCCGAAGGAGGAACTGCATGTAACCTTCTGTGCCTTTGAACAGTCCCGATTCCTCTACAAGCAGTACGAACTTTCCCCAGAATTGCATAATGAAACATTAAGAGGTAAATTTGACGCAAGTTAACGATTAAATGAAGCTGTGACGTCGGACAACATCAATCTGGAGTCCACACCACGACTGTAGGAGGAAGACCGTGCATACAGACCCTAGTGGATATAGTCAAAGACAAAGGCAAAGTCAATGCATCATCAAAGTACCAATGTCACCACACACTAACTTGAGATTGATTTTCATGCAGGCATTTACAGGAAAGTAAAGCAATAAGTCTGAATTGATGAAAGCTATATGTACGCACAGTCAGGGTAACACCCAATATGCAAAAAGAGACTAGCGGTGAAAATTAAACAATAAGAATAAGAATATGAATATGTTGTGGAACCTAAATCTCCTGTACCTCCTGTCTGATTGAGGTGGCGAGAAGAGTGCGTGGATTGTACGGTGGGGGTCCTTGATGAATATTTATTTCCTGTGGCAGCACTCCGTGTAAATGTTCTCAGTGGAGGTGTGAGATTTCCCGCTGATTCTCCGGGCTGCATCCACCACAGTCTATAGACTTCTCCCTTCCTTGGCATTGGTTTTCCGTATCCGGTCGTAATGTGGAAATCATCCCGCTCGGAGACTCGGCCTGTCCCGTGACAGACAGACAGACAGACAGACACACACACACACACACATACACACACACACACACACACACACAAACACACACACGGACACACACACACACACACACACACACACACACACACACACACACAGTCGAAACTCCCTCCTCTTCCAGCTTCCACCTCCCCGCACTCGCCTCCGAGCTCATGGAGACTGCTAGGGATTTCCAGCCGCGGCTGGAATCACACCGGGGTCGAGATCGCGAGTCGGGAGCGTGAAAACCAACAGATAAGTGACGGGATTTTTCCCCGGACACTCAAGGGCACAGGGTGTGACAGCGAGTTTGCGTGAGAACCGGAGAGAACGTTCTCCACGGTACATCTGTCGAAGAATTGCCGGAGTTTTCGGTGTCATGTCCAGTCTCCTCAATCTCCTCAGGAGATATATAGCCGCTGTCGTGCGTTTGATGTTGTGGGCACAGGGTAGATCTTCAGAGCTGTCGGCGGTCATGTCCCTTAATCTTCCCTCCTCTCCCTTCCCTCCACCCCTCACCCATTTTCTGACCACCAGCTCCCCTCTCACTGTCCTCCTCACCCTCCCCATTCCCTCACCTCATCTCACTCAAATCCCACCTCCTCCCTCTTCCCTCCACTTCTTACTCATTTCTCACTCTACCCTCCCTCTCTCTCAACCCCCTCATCCTCCCTATCCCTCTCACCCCATCTCCCTCAAATCCCGCCTCCTCCCTCTTCCCTCCACCTCTTACTCATTTCTCACTCTCCCCTCTCTCTCTCCGAACCCCTTTTCCTCCCTATCTTCGTCACTCTGTTGAAGTAAAGCGTGAGGAATTTCAGAATTAAATAAAATTAACAGTACAAAAAAAAACGTGAGGCTCAGTTCATGGGTTCAGTGTCCATTCAGAAATCGGATGGCGGAAGGGAAGCAGCTGCTCCTGAATCGTTAAGTGTGTGCCATCAGGCTGCTGTACCTCCTTCCCGATGGTAGTAATGAGAAGAGGGCATGTCCTGGGTGATGGGGTCCTTAATGATGGTCGCTGCCTTTTTAAGGCATTGCCTTTTGAAGATGTCCCGGACGCTGCGGATGCTGGTGCCGCCTGGTGGAGCGGGATGGGATTGCAACCTACTGCAGCTTTTTCTGATCTTGTACAGTGGCCCCACTCTCCGGACGAGAAGGCGGTGCGACCGATCAGAACGCTCTCCACGGGAGATCTGTAGAAATTTACTTGGCTTATGGAATGCTTCTTTTTATTAGACGAGGCTTTCAGTTCAAAAGTCAGGACGTTATGTTGCAACTTTATCAAACTCTGGTCGGGCCACATCTGGAGATCTGCGTGCAGTTCTGGTCGCCCCGCTACAGGAAGGGTGTTGGGGCTTCGGAGCGGGTGCAGAAGGGGTTCACCAGGATGTCACCTGGTTTAGAGGCCATGCGCTCCAGCGAGAGGCTGAATAAACTTGGGTTGTTTTCTGCGGAGCGCCGGAGGCTGAGGGGAGATCTAATAGAGGCTTACAAGATTATGAGAGGCAAAGATAGAGTGGTCAGAGAGTATCTGTTTCCCAGTGTTGAAATATATAATTCCAGAGTACAGGCATTGAAGGTGCGAGGGTATAGGTTCAAGGGGGATGTGAGGGGTAAGTTTTTTACTCAGAGTGTGGTGGATACCTGGACAGCGCTGCATGGTCTGCTGGTGGAGGCAAATATATTAGAGGTTTTTTAGAGACGTTTGAATAGACACATGGATGTGAGGAAGTTGCAGGGATTGGCGTTTGGGCGTCCGATGTTCTTTGGTGGTGTCCCTGGGTTCCTCAAAATATAAATCTAATGGCTGCTGGGATTTAGAAACATAGAAAATCTACAGCACATACAGGCTGTTCGGCCCGCAATACCGTGCCAAACATGGACTTACTTTAGAGATTACCTCGGGTTACCCGTAACCCTCTATTTTTCTCAGCTCCATGTACCTATCCAGGAGTCTCTTAAAAGACCTTCTTTGTAACTGCATCGGCATGTCAGGGCCCAGGATAGGTCCTCGGAGATGTTGACACCCCAGGAAAATGAAACTGCTCACCCTTTCCACTGCTGATCGATCAATGAGGAATCTCGATGGATCAGCATCAATCACCATTCAGCCCATCGAGTCCCGGATCCCACTCAACCCATGCACCCGCCTTCTCACCATATCCTTTGATGCCCTGACCGATCAGGAGACAGTCCACTCCCGCCGTAAATATACCCACGGACTCGGCCTGCACCGCAGTCTGTGGCAGAACATTCACGGGTTTGCTACTCTCTGGCTGCTCCCTCCTGTTCCCTCCACTGTTCTCATTCCTGAAGCGAGATGGACAGATTAGGGAACAGGACAAAGATGTCGCAGATGCGCGATAGTGTGAGGAATTGTCTGGTCTGGTAGACGGATTAAAGGCACAGACTGTTTTCATGCCGCCGCCCAGTCCCGTAAAATATACGTCTCAGTGGCGACCCCACCTGGACGAGGCTGGGACTGCCGGCAGTGTTCACATGCTCCCTCTGTCAGAATCAGAATCGGGTTTAATATCACCAGCATGTGTCGTGAAATTTGTTAACAGCAGCAGAAGTTCAATTAGAAGAAAAGAAAATAATAATAATAATAATAAATAAGCAATTCAATTACAGTATACGAATATCGAATAGATTAAAATCGTGCAAAAAGAACAGTAATACTATATATTTTTTTAAAAGTGAGGTAGTGGCCAAGGGTTCAATGTCCATTTAGGAATCGGATGTCAGAGGGGACGAATCTGTTCCTGAATCGCTGAGTGTGTGCCTTCAGGCTTCTGTACCTCCTACCTGATGGTAACAGTGAGAAAAGGTCATGCCCTGGGTGCTGGGGGCACTTAACAATGGACGCTGCCTTTCTGAGCCACCGCTCCCTGAAGATTTCTTGGGTAATTTTTAGTGTAGTACCCAAGATGGAGCCGACTAAATTCACAACACTTTGAGCTTCTTTCGATCCTGTGCAGAAGCTCTTCCCCCCAATACCAGACAGTGATGCAGGTGTCAGAATGCACCCCCGTCACTCGCCCCTCTCCCATTCCAGTTTCTTTCTCCATCTGTCCCACTCGCTGTCTCTCCTCCTTCTCCCTCTCCGCCTCTCTCTCTCACCTCTTGCCCTGTCTCTCCTTCTCACTGCTTGCCCCTCTCTGACTCCCTCTCTCCCTTTCCATTTTCTCCCTCTCTCTCACTCACCCACTGTCTCTCTGCCTCTCACCCTCTCCGTTTCCTCTCTGTCTCTCTGCCCTCGCTCTATTCTCCTCTTCCTTTCCTCTCTCATTTTCCCTCGTATCTTCTCTCCATCCCTCCTCCCTCTCACTTCCCACTTTCACTCACCTCCCTCTCCATTTCCACCTTCCTCCTCCCCTCTCCCATTCCACTTCCCCACACCCTCCCTAACCCCTCTCCCTTCTGACTTTCACACTCTCTCCATCACTTTCTCTGTCTCTCCCCGTCTCTCAACTCTCTCTCTCTCTCTCTCTCTCTCTCTCATATGCACACCTTTCTCAATCACCTTCATCTCCCCCCATAGTTCTCCCTCTCTCTATCCCTCCTCACTCTCTCTTTCTACCTTCTGTCTCTCTCTGTCTCCCTCCCCTTTCCCCTTCCACTCTCTGTCTTGCTCTCTGCCCTTACACCCTCTCCCTTTCGACCACTCTCTCTCTCTCGCTGCTCTTCCTTTCCACTTCCTCTCTCTCTCCACCCCAGCCCCCTCTCTCCCCCTCTCTGTCTCTCCCCCTCCCGCTTTCTCCCAATCTTTCCTTCTCTCTGCTCTCGCTCGCCGCTCTCCCTTTCCACAATTCTCTCTGTCTCTCCTCCACTCCTCTTCTACGTTCTTTCTCCCTCCTCTCTCCCTCCCCTCTCCCTCCCTCTTTCACACCCTTCTCCCACCCATCTCTCTCTCCCTGCTACTCTCTCCCGCCCCTCCCCCCTCACTCTCCCTTCTCCCGCTCCTTCCACTTAACCCCCTCCCATCTCTAGCTCTCCCCCTTTCTTCCCCCCTCCCTTTCCACATTCTCTGTCACCCCTCTCCACTTTCACCCCTCTCTCTGTCTCCGCCCTATCACTGTCTCCCCATCCCCCTCTCTTCCTCCATCCTGTCTGTTTCTTACCCCCCCTCTTCTCCCCCTCTTCCCTCTCACTCTCTCTCTCTGTCTCTTGCCTTATCCCTTTTCAACTTCTCTCCCTCTCTGTCCACACACACTCTCTCTTTCTCGCCCCTGTCTCAGTGCTTTCCCTTTCCGCTTTGTCTGTCCACTCTCACTTCCATTTCAAAATTATCTGTCTTTCTTGATGAGGCTAAACTCAGGCTGGAGGAGCAACACCTCATATACCGTCTCGGTAGTCTCCAGCCCCTTGGTATGAACATAGAATTCTCCAACCTCCGGTAATTCCCTCCCCCTCCCTTCCCCTATCCCTATGTCACTCTGCCCCCTCCCCCAGCTGCCTATCACCTCCCTCATGATTCCGCCTCCGTCTACTACCCATTGTGTTTTCCCCTATTCCTTCTTCACCTTTCCGCCTATCACCTCCCTGCTTCCTGTCCCCCACCCCTTTATCTTTCCCCTTACTGGTTTTTCACCTGAACCTACCAGCCTTCTCCTTCCGCCCCCCCCCCACCTTCTTTATAGGGCCTCTGCCCCTTCCCTCTACAGTCCTGACGAAGGGTTCCGGCCCGAAACGTCGACTCATGGTTTCCACGGATGCTGCCCGACCCGCTGAGTTCCTCCAGCGTGTTCTGAGTGTTGCTTTGACCGTAGCATCTGCAGATTATTATTTTGTGTTATCTATCTATCTTTCTATCTTCCCCTCTCTTCGTCTCACCCTTTCTACTCTGTCTCACCTCCCCCTTCTCCCTGTCTCTTTGCCATTTCTCTCTCTCTCTCTCTCTCTCTCTCTCTCTCTCTCTCTCACTCACTCTCTCTCTCCCCCCCCCCCTCTCTCTCTCTCTATCCCCCTTTCTCCACGGCAGACCATCGCCTGTCTGGTTGCGAATGTGATCTGCGCTCTCGCCCGCACTCCCGCCGTCATCCTGTACTCGCTGAATGTCCGCCCGCATCTTCCCCTGCCAGCCCTCATGCCCCCAACTACAGATATCTCCACCCGGCCTTCGCCCTGTACCGCGCCGCTTTCTCCCCTGGTGGTAGCCCTCCCTCTCTCCTTGCCTCTATCTCTCCTGCTGAACTCCCTCCGAACCATCCCTCCCCTCTGTTATAGCGTCTCCTCTCCACTCTCCCTCCCTCGACCGCTTCCTCCGGCAGCTCGTTCCACAAACGGACCACCCTCTGGGTGAAAAGTTTCCCCTCAAGTCCCCTGTGAAATCTCCTTTCTCCTCTCACCTTAAACTTCTGCCCGCTGGATCTTGATTCCCCGACCTCGGGGAAACAGTCCGTGTTCATTCACCCTATCTGTGCCCCTCGTGGTTTTATACACCTCTCCAAGGTCACCCCGACGCTCCAGGGAATAAATTCCCAACCTGCCCGACCTCTCTCTGTAACTCAGACCCTCCAGTCCCGCGACATCCTCGTAAATCTCCCTCTGCCCTCTTTCCAGCTCAGTGGCATCTTTCCGAAAGGACGGCGGCCAAACCCGGGCGCAGGTTCTCCAAGTGCGGCGGCCTCGCCGACGACATGTACAATCGCGGCCTGAGATCCCGTCTCCTGTAGCCGGTGCCCTGTCCGACGATGGCAGGCATGTCAAACGCCGCCTTCACCGCCCCGTCTACCTGTGACTCCACTTCCAGCAAACCAAATACCAAAACCTGGGGCGTTCCGTTAAACGGAATGTAAAATTCTAGGAAAGAGTTAACTCAGATTTATCTCCACAGTCTCTCCACCTCCCCACTTCCAAGCACATCTCCTTCTCCCACACATCTCCCTGTCCCACACATCTCCCTCTTTCACACACAACCCTCTTCCACACCCACCCCTCACCCACACTCACCCGTCTCCCACACCCACCCCTCTCCCACACTCACCCCTCACCCACATATCTCCCTCTCCCATAATCACCCCTCTCCCACACATCTCCCTCTCCCACACTCACCCCTCTCCCACACCCACCCCTCTCCCACACTCACCCGTCTCCCACACTCACCCCTCTCCCACACTGACCCCTCTCCCACACTCACCCCTCTCCCACACTCACCCTTTTCCCAGACTCACCCCTTTCATACACATCTCCCTCTCCCTCACTCACCCCTCTCATACACATCTCCCTCTCCCACACCCACCCCTCTCCCAAACTCACCCTCTCCCAAACTCACCCTCCCACACTCTCCCCTCTCCCATACTCACCCCTCTCCCATACTCACCCCTCTCCCACACCCAGCCATCTCCCACACTAACCACTCTCCTAAACTCACCACTCTCCCACACTCACCCCTCTCCCACATTCAGCCCTCTCCCACACTCATCCATCTCCCATACTGACCCCTCTCCCACACTCACACCTGTCCTACACTCACCCCTCTCCCACACTGACCCCTCTCCCACACTCACCCCTCTCCCACACATCTCCCTCTCCCATAATCACCCCTCTCCCACACATCTCCCTCTCCCACACTCATCCCTCCCCCACACCCATCCCTCCCCCACACTCATCCCTTCCCCACACTCACCCCTCTTCCACACTCACCCTTCTCCCAGACTCACCCCTCTCATACACATCTCCCTCTCCCTCACTCACCCCTCTCATACACATCTCCCTCTCCCACACCCACCCCTCTCCCAAACTCACCCTCTCCCAAACTCACCCTCCCACACTCTCCCCCTCCCATACTCACCCCTCTCCCATACTCACCCCTCTCCCACACCCAGCCATCTCCCACACTAACCACTCTCCTAAACCCACCACTCTCCCACACTCACCCCTCTCCCACATTCACCCCCTCCCACACTCACCCCTCTCCCACTCCCACCCCTCTCGCACACTAACTCTTCTCCCACAAACACGCTCTCCCCCACCCATCCCTCTCCCACACTCACCCATCTCCCATACTGACCCCTCTCCCACACTCACACCTATCCTACACTCACCCCTCTCCAACACTCACCCCTCTCCCACACCCACCCCTCTGCCACACTCATCCTCTCCCAAACTCACCCTCCTACACTCTCCCCTCTCCTATACTCACCCCTCTCCCACACCCAGCCCTCTCCCACACACACCCCTATCCCACACTCAGCTCTCCCCCAGACTCAGCCTACTCCCACACCAACCCCTCTCCCACACTCATCCCTCTCCCACACTCAGCCCACTCCCACACCAACCCCTCTCCCACACTCACCCCTCTCCCACACAGACCCCTCTCCCACACTCACACCTATCCTACACTCACCCCTCTCCCACACTCACCCCTCTCCCACTCCCACCCCTCTCCCACACTCACACCTATCCTACACTCACCCCTCTCCAACACTCACCCCTCTCCCACACTCACCCCTCTCCCACTCCCACCCCTCTCGCACACTAACTCTTCTCCCACAAACACGCTCTCCCCCACCCATCCCTCTCCCACACCCACCCCTCTCCCACACTCACCCGTTTCCCACACCCACCCCTCTCCCACACATCTCCCACTCCCACACTCACCCCTCTCCCACACTCAACCCTCTCCCACACTCACCCTTGCCCCCACACACACCCCTCTCCCACACCAACCCCTCTCCAACACTCTCCCCTCTCCCACACTCACCCCTCTCCCACACTCACCCGCTCCCACACTCACCCCTCTCCCACACCCAGCCCTCTACCACACACACCCCTATCCCACACTCACCCTTTCCCCCACTCACCCCTCACCCACACTCAGCCCACTCCCACACCAACCCCTCTCCCACACTCACCCCTCTCCCACACTCACCTCCCCCACACTCACCCATCTCCCACACTCATCCCTCTCCCACATTTACCCCTCTCCCCCTTACGCTGCCTTTCCGTATCCACGGTGTGTACTCACACCTTTTAAACCTATACCCCAAACGCTCCCCTTCCCCTTACTTACCGGCCATCTCTCCCTCTTCCTCTTCCCCTCTCACTATCTCTTCTGATTTCCACCTTCCTCTCTTACCCTCTCTTTCTCTCCCTGGGAACTGCCCCCTCTTACACTCTCTCTCCCTCGCTCAGTCTCTCACCCCTCACAACCGCACCGCCTCTCACTCCTCTCTCTCCCTCTGTCCCTCACCTCTCCCTCTCCTCCCTCTTTCTCTCTCTCCCCCTCTCCGTCTCTCGCCCCTCTGTCTCCCACATCTCTCCTGCCTCTGTTTCTCACCTCTCTCTCCCCCATTTTCCACCTTTCTCTCCGACGTCTCTCATCTCCTGCCTCTCATGTTTCTCCCCACCCCACACCTCACTCTATCCTCTGTCTTCCACTACTACCTCTCTTCCATCTTTGTCTCACCTCTCTCATCCTCTCTCTCTCTCTCTCTCTATCTCACGAATCTCCCCTCTATCTCCCCGCCTCTCTACGGTCATCTCTCTCCACCGTTCCAGCTCCCTTGTTACGAGTCGTTCTCTCTCACCCTCGTTATCCGGTCACTCCTGAAACACTCCGCTCTCTGTCCCCTCGCTCTCCCCTCTATCACCGCCCATCTCACCCTGGCTGCCGGCCATTTTGTGATGGTACCATGGGTCACCGCTCTCCCAGCATCGCTGAATGAGTCGCATCCTTTTGCACACAGTCCATCTACTGTTTATTCAATCTCAACCTCCCATCCCTCCTCTCCTTTCCCTCGCTACCCGCTCTCACAATTCTCCTGTTAACCGTCTGCCGACAGCCATTTTGTAACAGGGTGTGACACTCGCTCCCACTTCCTCCACCACTGAGCGTGTCGCTCCCTCACACTCACCATCTTGTCATCCTCCTTCCCATCCCATCACTCGCAAACCCCTTTCCTCCCTCCCTTCGCTTTCCTCTCCCCGCCACCTCGATGTTGTTCAGCTTAGCTGGTTGGCTGCCAGTTTCCAAGATCCCATTCCTATGGAAATGGACTGGAAGGGGACCCATTGGAGGCAGATGGTGGGAGTGAATGGGTGGGGCTGGGTCCCATTGGGAATGAACGGGAAGGGGTGGGGTTTCGTTTTTGCAAAATTATCCTCATCTTCCATTTCATCCTGGGCTACTTCTGCACCAGAGAAGTCAAATGTGATTGTCAACCGCGACCGTTCAAATATCCACCTGTATTGCCCTGCCGGTTTGTGCCCCCTCCCACCCTCTCCAGCTCCGTGCACCCTGTATTACTCCCCGTCTCTCTGACCTCCTTGACATAGATTCAACCCCTGTGTGTGGGATGGAGGAATGTCCCTGTGCTACAGTTCCAACCTGGCATCAGCTGATAGATGCTCTCAGACTGCTAAATAGCTGCTCTACCTGACTCTGTTTTGGACACTTATAACTTGACTTTAATTGACATGTGGCTGTTGTGTTTTACTAGTTATTGTTATGTTTATTATTTAGTGTTGCGTTTCTTATGTTATGATTGCACTGCCCCTGGGAAACGCTGTCTCATTCTGTCCTGCAGAGCTGATGTAATGACAATAAAGTTTTTTGAATCTTGAATCTTGAATCTCATCTTACGCCACAGAGACAGTTTCTCCGTGGCTGGGCAGGAGAGAGCGAAACTGGACAGCGCGGAGGAAGCTTCACTCTGTGTCTGACCCCGGGAGTGTGTGATGGGATGGTGCGGAGGGAGATTCACTCTGTGTCTGACCCCGGGAGTGTGCGATGGGAAGGTGTGGAGGGAGATTCACTCTGTGTCTGACCCTGGGTGTGTGTGCGATGGGACTGTGCGGAGGGAGATTCACTCTGTGTCTCACCCCGGGAGTGTGTGATGGGACGGTGTGGAGCAGTTTCACTCTGTGTCTGACCCCGGGGGTGTGTGATGGGACGGTGTGGAGGGAGGTTCACTCTGTGTCTGACCCCGGGAGTGTGTGATGGGACGGTGCGGCGGGAGATTCACAACAATTGTGCATCCCAGTTTGGCAAAAGAATAAATCAAGGAAGGTAGTGCAACCGTGGCTGACAAGTGAAATTAAGGATAGTATCAATTCCAAAGAAGAAGCATACAGATTAGCCAGAAAAAGTGGCTCACCTGAGTACTGGGAGAAATTCAGAGTTCAGCAGAGGAGGACAAGGGGCTTAATTAGGAAAGGGAAAAAAGATTATGAGAGAAAACTGGCAGGGAACATAAAAACTGATTGTAAAAGCTTTCATAGATATATGAAAAGAAAAAGATTGTTTAAGACAAATGTAGGTCCCCTACAGACAGAAACAGGTGAATTGATTATGGGGAGCAAGGACGTGGCAGACCAATTGAATAATTATTTTGGTTCTGTCTTCACTAAGGAGGGCATAAACAATCTTCCGGAAATAGTAGGGGACGGAGGGTCCAGTGAGATGGAGGAACTGAGGGAAATACATGTTAGTAGGGAAGGGGTGTTAGGTAAATTGAAGGGATTAAAATCAGATAAATCCCCAGGGCCAGATGGTCTGCATCCCAGAGTGCTTAAGGAAGTAGCCCAAGAAATAGTGGATGTATTAGTGATAATTTTTCAAAACTCTTTAGATTCTGGACTAGTTCCTCAGGATTGGAGGGTGGCTAATGTAACCCCACTTTTTAAAAAAGAATGGAGAGAGAAACCAGGGAATTATAGACCGGTTAGCCTGACATCGGTGGTGGGGAAAATGCTAGAGTCAGCTATCAAAGATGTGATAACTGCACATTTGGAAAGCAGTGAAATCATCGGACAAAGTCCGCATAGATTTGTGAAAGAAAAATCATGTCTGACGAATCTCATAGAATTTTTGAGGATGTAACTAGTAGAGTGGATAGGGGAGAACCAGTGGATGTGGTATATTTGGATTTTCAAAAGGCTTTTGACAAGGTCCCACACAGGAGATTAGTGTGCAAACTTAAAGCACATGGTATTGGGGGTAAGGTATTGATGTGGATAGAGAATTGGTTGGCAGACAGGAAGCAAAGAGTGGGAATAAACGGGACCTTTTCAGAATGGCAGGCAGTGACTAGTGGGGTACCGCAAGGCTCAGTGCTGGGACCCCAGTTGTTTACAATATATATTAATGACTTGGATGAGGGAATTAAATGCAGCATCTCCAAGTTTGCGGATGACACGAAGCTGGGTGGCAGTGTTAGCAGTGAGGAGGATGCTGAGAGGATGCAGGGTGACTTGGATAGGTTGGGTGAGTGGGCAAATTCATGGCAGATGCAATTTAATGTGGATAAATGTGAAGTTATCCACTTTGGTGGCAAAAATAGGAAAACAGATTATTATCTGAATGGTGGCCGATTAGGAAAAGGGGAGGTGCAACGAGACCTGGGTGTCATTATACACCAGTCATTGAAAGTGGGCATGCAGGTACAGCAGGCGGTGAAAAAGGCGAATGGTATGCTGGCATTTATAGCGAGAGGATTCGAGTACAGGAGCAGTGAGGTACTATTGCAGTTGTACAAGGCCTTGGTGAGACCACGCCTGGAGTATTGTGTGCAGTTTTGGTCCCCTAATCTGAGGAAAGACATCTTTGCCATAGAGGGAGTACAAAGAAGGTTCACCAGATTGATTCCTGGGATGGCGGGACTTTCATATGAAGAAAGACTGGATGAATTGGGCTTGTACTCGTTGGAATTTAGAAGATTGAGGGGGGATCTGATTGAAACGTATAAAATCCTAAAGGGATTGGACAGGCTAGATGCAGGAAGATTGTTCCCGATGTTGGGGAAGTCCAGAACGAGGGGTCACAGTTTGAGGATAGAGGGGAAGCCTTTTAGGACCGAGATTAGGAAAAACTTCTTCACACAGAGAGTGGTGAATCTGTGGAATTCTCTACCACAGGAAACTGTTGAGGCCAGTTCATTGGCTATATTTAAGAGGGAGTTAGATATGGCCCTTGTGGCTACGGGGATCAGAGGGTATGGAGGGAAGGCTGGGGCGGGGTTCTGAGTTGGATGATCAGCCATGATCATAATAAATGGCGGTGCAGGCTCGAAGGGCCGAATGGCCTACTCCTGCACCTATTTTCTATGTTTCTATGTTTCTACTTCACGGCTCCATATAATGATTTGATCTGTACACAGAATCCCAGTACATGTGACAATATTAAACCGATTCCAATTCCATCCAGCTAGGAAACAAATCTGAATCAGTCTTCCCACCACGGGGGAGTCACAGTCCGTGGACAGATCGGGCCGCTCACATGGAGTTGCCTGGTCCGGATCACAGTGAGAAGTGAGCGGCGACTTGCATATCAGGGGTTCGCAAGTTCACAGAGTACGTCACGGCGGCACGTCATTTCCGGGTAAGGTACTCTCTCTGACTAGAACTGGATGGCGATAATTTTATGTCTCTTCTATCCACATGTTCACCCAGATCCTTCTGATCTGCTGTCAGACTCTCTGCCTCCGCCGGGCGCTCACGCAATTGGTTTCTGATCTGTAGCAACTCACCCGGTGAGGAACAAAGCGATCCGATACTCTCTGTGTTCGCTGCACTTCAGAACCATCTATGGTGCCTGGGTGCTGACGCCTCCTTGCGTGGGATGTATTGCAAACTGGTTATCGTCTGCCGATAATCGCGATCCTCTCAGTCTCAGGGTGTTTCGCTACAGCGGTCACAAACCGATCCAGTTTATCGGTTTCGTGCTGTTTTAGGATTATTCCTCTCACGTGTACCGAGATACAGTGGAACTGTGTCTGGCGTTTTGTTCCATGAAACTCCAATGATTACACAATATATTGAGTAGAACAACGTAAAGAAATATCTCTGTCCTTGTCCTTGTCACTGTTCCTGTGCACCGTGTCTCGTGTAATTAAAGGAAGCATGCATTTCAGTGTAGATGGAAATGTTGGGCTGGGGATTCATCGTTCAGTAGTCCCGGGAATCGTTTGCATCCAGGAAGCCGTCCTGTTCTCACCCTGGTCCGGGCAAAGAAACGCGGGGAAATACAGCGCGCATACTTTGGTGTTTTACCTATCGCGATCTATAGACTGAAAACACTGGAACGGCTTGTTCCTTCAGACTTATCACAGGCCTAATGTCATTGGCGTGTGTTATAAACTTATCAGACTTCCCCAAAATCTGTTAAAGTCACTTCGAGTCTTTGGAGCAGCCGGTAAAATAGGCTGAGAATTGGTAGGTGGAATTTCATGCAGGTATCTGCGAGCTGTCACATTCTGGGAGGACATACACGTTGAATGTTCGGTCACGGATGAGTGCGGTGGAACAGAGGGATCCGAGAATAGAGATCCATAAACTCTCGAAAGCGGCATCACCGGTCGACAGTGTCGTAAAGAGATTTTTTTTTTTGTACATTGACCTTCATAAGTCAAGGCATTGAGTATCGGAGATGAGATGTTATGTTGGAGTTGAATAAGACGCTTGTGAGGCCGGATTAGGGGAGTATTGTGCGCAGGTATGGTCGCTGTCTGAAGGAAAGATATCAATAAGACCGAATGAGTTCATAGAGATTTTACAAGAATGTTTCCGGGACTTGAGGACAGAGTTATGATAACAACAGGAATTCTGCAGATGCTGGAAATTCAAGCAACACACATCAAAGTTACTGGTGAATGCAGCAGGCCAGGCAGCATCTATAGGAAGAGGCGCAGTCGACGTTTCAGGCCGAGACCCTTCGTCAGGACTAGAGTTATGATAGCTTGAATAGGATACCACTTTATTCCCTGGATCGTAGGAGAATGACGGGAGATTTGATATAGGTGTTCAACATTTTGTGGGGTTGTATAAGGTAAGTGTGTTGGCGCATGGCCAAGTGGTTAAGGCCTTATCTAGTGATCTGAAGGTCTCTAGTTCGAGCCTTGGATGAGGCAGCGTGTTGTGTCCTTGAGCAAGGCACTTAACCGCACATCGCTCTGCGACGACACCGGTGCCAAGCTGTAAGGGTCCTAATGCCCTTCCCTTGGACAACATCGGTGGCGTGGAGAGGGGAGACTTGCATCATGGGGAACTGCCGGTCTTCCATACAGTCTTGCCCAGGCCTGCGCACTGGGAAACGTCCAAGGCTCAAATTCATGGTCTCACGAAACTAACGGATGCCTATATAAAATAGGGTAAATGCGAGCAGGCTCTTTCCTGGTGAGGTTGGGTGCGATAATGGTCGCAGGTTAAGGGTGCAAGGTGAAATGATTAAAGGGAACGTGAGGGTGGTGAGAGTGGAACGTTTGGAAGTAACGAGAGCAGGATCGATTACAATATATTGTGGCGACCCACTTTCTACCACACACGAACCGGCTCACAACAGCGCCCGCAGGCAGAGGGCCGGCAGCAAAAAGGGCGCCAGGCCATCTTCACCAGCAGGGGGGAAATCCGGCGCACAGAAAAGGTCTGGGAATATGCATTCCCCACAGCAGTCCCGCCCCAGGGAGGGCGGGAACGGGAAGGCTTTAAAGTGGGCCGCGAAGTTTGAATAAATCTCTTTCATCGCAACTCTAACTCACCGACTCCGTGTGGTTATTCTAGCGCTGTGTGTAGCACATCGCTACAATTGGTGACCCCGACGGCCCAAACGATATTTGGACCAGAGATGACCGACGCTGCATCTGTTCACGCAGTTTCGTTAAAACTGCCAAGCTTCTGGACGCTGCGACTCCATTTATGGTTCGAACAAGCAGAAGCACAATTTCACATTCGGCAGATAACCTCGGAGTCCACTCGCTACTACTACGTGCTGAGCTCCCTCGACCAGGAGACTGCTGCACAAGTTGAGGAGTTTATACAGTCGCCCCCGGAGGACGGCAAATACACAGCATTCAAAGCCCTGCTCATAAGGACTTCCGGACTCTCACGGCGCGAACGAGCACGCCGCTTAATGCACCTGGATGGTTTGGGAGACAGGCCGCCGTTAGCATTAATGAATGAGATGCTGGCCCTGGCTGAAGGACACAAACCCTGCCTCATGTTTGAGCAGGCGTTCCTAGAGCAACTGCCCGAGGACATATGCCTGCTGCTGTCCGATGCAGATTTCAGCAACCCCCGGGAGGTGGCGGCCCGAGCAGATGTGCTGTGGAATGCCAGGAAAGAGAGAGGGGCATCCGTCGCACAGATCACCAAGCCGTGTGCCCAACGACAGACCAGACCAGGCCCGGCAGCAGAGCCTACAAAACCCGGCGACGGGAGTGAGGAGCCCAACGAACAATGGTGTTTCTACCACCAGCGGTGGGGCACAGAGGCCCGCTGCTGCAGACCGCCCTGCAAATTCCCGGGAAACGCCAGGGCCAGCCGCCGCTGATGGTTACGGCGGCTGGCCATCAGGACAGCCTCCTGTACGTCTGGGACAAGCAGTCGGGACGCTGCTTTTTGGTCGACACCGGCGCGGAGATCAGCGTCTTACCTCCAACGAGTTACGACACCCGCAACAGAGAACCGGGACCCACCCTGAGGGCCGCTAATGGCAGCACAATACGAACCTACGGCACCCGCACGGTGCGGCTACAGTTCAGCTCCAGCCGGTTCATGTGGGACTTCACACTGGCCACCGTGGCCCAACCACTGCTGGGGGCAGATATTCTACGAGCCCACAGCCTGCTGGTCGACTTGCAAGGGAAGCGATTAGTCCACGCCAAGACTTTTCAAACGTTCTCCCTGGGTGAAGCACAGTTGCCAGCCCCACACCTGGACTCCCTCACGCTGTCCGACGATGAATTCACCAGGGTCCTGGCGGATTTCCCATTAGTACTGACACCGCAGTTCACGGCAGCCATGCCCAGACACGGAGTACAGCACCACATCCCGACCCAGGGACCACCTCTCCACGCCCGTGCTCGAAGGCTTCCCCCGGACAAGCTCCGACTGGCGAAGGAGGAGTTCAAGAAGATGGAGGAATTAGGGATCATACGACGGTCCGACAGCCCATGGGCCTCCCCCCTTCACATGGTGCCCAAGGCAACGGGGGGCTGGAGACCATGCGGTGACTACCGCAGACTGAACGAGGCTACAACGCCAGAGCGCTACCCTGTGCCGCACATTCAAGACTTCGCAGCAAACCTACACGGCGCAAGGATCTTTTCCAAGGTAGACCTCGTCCGGGGATACCATCAAATCCCTGTACATCCGGACGACATCCCCAAAACAGCACTTATCACCCCGTTCGGACTTTTCGAATTCCTCCGAATGCCGTTAGGTCTAAAGAACGCCGCACAGACTTTCCAGCGGCTAATGGACGCGGTGGGACGCGACCTGGACTTTGCATTCATCTATTTGGACGACATCCTCATAGCCAGCAGTAGTCGGCAGGAGCATCTGTCACACCTCCACCAGCTCTACTCCCGCCTGAGTGAATTCGGCCTTACAATCAACCCAGCCAAATGCCAGTTCGGACTCGACACCATCGACTTCCTGGGCCACAGGATTACTAAAGACGGGGCAACCCCGCTGCCCGCCAAGGTAGACGCGGTCTGCCACTTCCCCCGACCCAACACAATCAAAGGCTTGCAGGAATTCGTGGGTATGGTGAATTTCTACCACCGTTTCCTCCCCTCAGCAGCCCGAACCATGCGCCCCTTGTTCTCTCTAATGTCGGGTAAGGGCAAGGACATTACCTGGAACGAAGAGGCCGCAACCGCTTTCGTTAAAACCAAAGAAGCCTTGGCAAACGCCGCGATGCTAGTGCACCCCAGAACGGACGTTCCTACTGCCCTCACGGTGGACACATCCAACACAGCAGTCGGTGGAGTGCTGGAACAATTCATCGAGGGTCGCTGGCAACCCCTGGCGTTCTTCAGCAAACACCTACGACCACCTGAACTCAAATACAGTGCTTTCGACCGGGAGCTATTGGCACTATACCTGGCAATCCAGCATTTCAGGTACTTCTTAGAAGGTAGGCCCTTCACCGCGTTCACAGACCACAAACCGCTTACCTTTGCGTTCACTAAGATGTCCGACCCCTGGTCGTCCCGCCAGCAGCGACATCTGTCCTACATCTCCGAGTATACGACGGACATCCGGCATGTCTCTGGAAAGAACAATGTCGTGGCAGACGCACTTTCCAGACCTACCATACAGACCCTGTCCCAGGGGGTGGACTATGCAGCGCTGGCAGAGGCACAGCAGGCAGACGATGAGATCCCTAGTCACAGGACTGCAGTCTCCGGTTTGCAGCTCCAAGACCTCCCCGTAGGCCCAGGTGAGAGGACCCTCCTGTGTAACGTAGCTACCGGCCAACCCCACCCCATCGTCCCAGCAGCCTGGCGCCGGCGGGTGTTCGAATCCATTCACAACTTAGCGCACCCCTCCATCAGGACAACCGTCCGGCTGGTCTCCAACAGGTTTGTGTGGCATGGACTGCGTAAACAGGTCAGTGAATGGGCCAAAACGTGCATGCAGTGCCAAACGGCCAAGGCTCCGCCGCAGCGGTTCGAACCCACCCGCCGGAGGTTCGACCACATCCATGTGGATATCGTGGGGCCCCTGCCAGTGTCGCGAGGAGCGCGGTACCTCCTAACTATGATAGACCGGTTCACCAGATGGCCAGAGGCAGTCCCGCTCACCGACACCACCTCCGAATCCTGCGCCCGAGCACTGATCGCAACCTGGGTAGCCCGCTTTGGGGTACCGGCCCACATTACCTCCGACAGGGGCGCCCAGTTCACCTCCAGTCTGTGGTCGGCTATGGCCAGCCTTTTAGGAACACAGCTACACCACACAACTGCCTACCACCCACAGTCGAACGGACTAGTGGAGCGTTTCCACCATCACCTGAAGTCGGCTCTCATGGCCGGCCTGGAAGGGCCTAACTGGGTGGACGAACTTCCCTGGGTCCTGCTCGGAATCCGCACTGCACCCAAGGAGGATCTGCACACCTCGTCGGCCGAGTTGGTGTACGGCGCACCCCTGGTAGACCCAGGAGAGTTCATACCAGCCCCAAGGGGGCAAGAGGAAGAACCCACAGCAGTCCTGGACAGACTACGGGAGAGGCTCAGTAACCTGGCCCCCATACCCACTTCACAGCACGTACAGAGCCCGACCAGCGTACCCAAAGGCCTGCAGAACTGTAAGTTTCTTTTTGTACGACGGGGCGGACACCGGGCACTGCTACAGCGGCCCTACAAGGGGCCGTTTAAGGTGAACAGGAACAACGGGTCCACGTTCGTGCTGGACGTTGGGGGGAGAGAGGAGGTATTCATGGTGGACCGACTCAAACTGGCCCATGTGGACTTGGCGCAGCCGGTCCAGGCTCAGGCACCGCGGCGCAGGGGAAGACCTCGCAAACAGAGGTCGATCCAGACTGTGGACACTGGGGGATGTATCGCCGGTTCTGGGGGCGGGGGGTGGGTTATGTGGCGACCCACTTTCTAGCACACACGAACCGGCGCACGCCGGCAGAAAGGCCGGCCCCAAAAGGTGCGCCAGGCCATCTTCAGCAGCAGGGGGGAAATCCCGCACGCCGAAAGGGTCTGCGATTATGCAGTCCCCACAGCAGTCCCACCCAGGGAGGGCGGGAACAGGAAGGCTTTAAAGCAGGCCGCGAAGTTTGAATAAATTTCTTTTATCACAACTCTAACTCACTGACTACGTGTGGTTATTTTTAGCGCTGTGTGTAGCACACCACTACAATATAATATTTTCGAGTCTGCGAGCCAATACTTTGGATAAAATTTTAGTATCGAACCTGAGTAAAGAGATAGGTCTATATAAAGAACATTCAGTCGGATTCTTATTCTTTTTGAGAATGAGTGAAATGGAAGCTTCGTAAAAAGACTGCGGTAGTCTTCCTACCTTAAAGGAATCTGTAAGGGTAGAACATAAGTGTGGTATAAGCAAGGAGGAAAAAGCCTTATTAAACTCTTCAGAGAATCCACGGGTCCTGGGGATTTCCCGGAATGCAAATCTCAAATAGCCTGAGCAATTTCCTCCTGGGAAATAGGTTGATCCAATTGCCTACGATCATCTAACGAAAGATTAGGGATATTTAATTGATCTAAAAATTATTCATTGCAATATTATCATTAACAGTCAGAACGGTACAATTTAGAATAAAATTCCCTAAAAGTGGCATTAATTTCAAGGTGGTCAGTTGTCATGTCCCCATTCATTTTATGTATTTCTTTAATTTGCCGCTTGGCTGAAAATGGCTTCAATTGATTAGCCAGTGGCTTACCAGTTTTATCTCCGTGAATATGAAGTTGACTGAGAGAAGACGGTGGTGTGATGAAGCGCACAGCGGCCACTCCAGTGATGAATATTGTTATTTGTCAAGTAGGATGCCGTGCACAATCCTGATTTGATGCAGATGGATGTAAGAAGCAGGGAGGAACATCTGGTGTAGCTTCTGAAATGCCTGTTTCGCTGCCGCTGCTACTGTGCGATCCAAAATCTCCGGAGGGGAAGGCCCCGAATCCTTGGCTTTGCCTGTTGCTTGGCGGCCGGGGCCAGGGTCGAAGCACTCGGCAGAGATGGTGCTCAATGTCGGAGGGCTGGTCGGAGGCTCGACGTTTTCGGACAGACTCAGAGTCAGCTGTGGTCGGGTGCTTCCAGGGTGCTGCATTGGCAAGGTTGCGGCGCTGGAGGTTCATGGCGGGGAGAGTTTCATCCTTCTACCATCTGCGTGAGATGATGGGGCTATCGGGACTTTGAGACTTTTTGTTTACCGTGCCCATGGTCTGCTCTTTATCAAATTATGGTATTGTTTTGCACTGTTGTAACTATGTTATAATTATATGTTTTTTTTTTCAGTTTTAGTCTTGGTCTGTCTTGTGTTTTCGTAATACCATACTGGAGGAACATTGTATCATTTCTTAATGCATGCATTACTAAATGACAAACGAGGACTGAGTGTCCTCATAATCTAATCTATCTTTTAAAAGTTGGCTTTCAATTGGATACATTAAAAGAAGATTATATTTAGTTTTAGTTTCAATATGTCTCTTATATGTTTCAGGATCAGGAACCAAAGCATATTTATGGTCCAGTTGCTTTTCTTTCTTTGTTAGCTTTTCTAATGATGGTTGCAGTATAAGAAATAATTTGACCCCGGATGTATGCTTTAAAAGTATCCCATATAATAAGGCTAGACGTCTCTTCCAACGTATTTTATTCAAAAAATTAATTTGATTCTCCATATTTTTTTAAAAATGCTCATCAGATAACAGAGTTAAATTAAATCGCCAAAATCTACTCATGGGGATAGGACCAGGAAGATTTAAAGATAGAATTACAGGAGAGTAGTCAGAGATAACAATCGCTTTATATTCAATTTTTTTTCAAACTAATGGAATCATTTGAATATCAGTAAAAGAAGTCAATCCCGGTATAAGAATGGTGGACATGAGAGAAAAAAGAACACGCCCTGTCAGTCGGATGAAGTAAACGCCAAGCATCAACTCTACCACATATAGTTAGAAAAAATTGGATAAACAAAGCTGATTTATTAAGTGTGGCTGGTTTAATAGATGAATGATCTAATACTGGATCTAACCAGCAGTTAAAATCTCCTCCCATCACAAGGGAGTAAGTACACAAATCTGGCAAAAATGAAAACAGATGTTCAAAAAATCCTGGATCATCTACATTGGGGGCCATATACATTAGCCAAAAACAATCAAGTTACTGTCTAAACTCCCTGATACAATAACAAATCAACAACTATTAGGGTCCGAAACAACTTTTTGCTGAATAAAGGAAACTGTTATTACCTACAAAATGCAAAACTCCACGTGATTTTGCATTAAACGAAGAGTGGAATTGCATACCCTTCCACCCAGTAAAAAAACGTAAGCTATCACAGCTGCGTATGTGTGCTTCTTGTAAAAAAAAAGTGCTCTTATTTTTTTAATATAAGCTAACACTTTGTTCCTTTTGATGTGGTGATTCAGCCCTTTCACATTCAAACTAAGTAGGGTAATATTTCAAACCATTTTAAATACCAATCAACATGTAATTAAAAAATCTGGCCCTAAGTTATTAAAACTAGAAAGCAGACCGTAAAGTAAGATATTCAAACAATCATATATATTTTTTTCTTTTTCAATCTTTTTATTAGTATCATAATAATAAACATACCACAGTATTGATACAAAATTATTGGGAATACAGCATCGTAATTTTCATAGTTAAATATAAGCCCAGTTGACACGAGTATTAAATCTCCCTATCATACATGATACAGATGAACAATATAAAACAAAAAAATCTATTAAAAAAATCATGAAAAAGAAAAATAAAACAAACATATACCCCCGAAAAAAAAACGAACCTAAACAATGTTAATCAACTAAACTAAAAAAAAAAAGGCATGGACTGTTTTGTAATGTCGTTAAAAAAAAGGAACCATTAGTGTCGTTGACTCCGTTCCTCTCACCATGTATTACAAAGAAATAAAATAAGTTTGGAAAAGGTCAAGTTACATCATATGAAAGTGCTGAATAAATGGCCTCCAAGTCTTTTCAAATTTAATAGAGGGATCATAAACAACACTTCTAATTTTTTCCAAATTTAAACACAACATAGTTTGAGAAAACCAATGAAATGTGGTGGGAGGATTAATCTCTTTCTAATTCAGCAAAATTGATCTTCTAGCCATTAATGTAAGAAATGCAATCATCCGACGAGCTGAAGGGGTTAAATGACTTGATTCTATCATTTGTAACCCAAAAATGGCAGTAGTAGAGTGTGGTTGCAGATCAATATTCAAAACAGTTGAGATGATATCAAAAATATCTTTCCAATATTTTTTCAACAAAGGACATGACCAAAACATTTGAGTTAGAGAAGCTATCTTGGAGTGACATCTATCACACATAGGATTTATATGAGAATAATAATGAGGTAATTTATTCTAGACATATGAGCCCCATGTACTACTTTAAACTGTATCAACACATGTTTAGCACATATAGAGGATGAGTTAACTAATTGAAGATTTTTTTCCCATTTTTCAATTGGTACAATAATCTTAAGTTCTCTTTCTCAATCAGTCTTAATTTTATTAGATACAACTGGACATACTTTCATAATTATATTATAAATAATTGGTATTACACCTTTCTGTGTAAATCTTTTGTGTAAGGCTTTAAATCTATTTTTTTTTCCAAAATATCCATTGAATATACAAACGTTTGTAAATTCAGGAAGGTAGGGGAAACAGTATTTTTTAAAAATTTTAACCTGTAAATATCCAAAAACGTGAAATCTAGGCAAATTATATTTATTAGATAGTTGTTCAAAAGACATGAAACAATTATCCGAAAATAAATCACAAAATCACACTATACCTTTAATTTTCCAAGCCAAATATGCTTGATCCATAGTAGTGGGTTGAAAAAAGAAATTAGACATAATAGGACTTGCTAAAATAAATTGATTCAACCCAAAACATTTTCAAAATTGAAACCATATATGTAAAGTATATTTAACTATTGGGTTATCCATTTGTTTATACAATTTAGAAAGAGTAAAGGGAAGCAAAGTCCCTAAAATAGAACCCAATGAAAACCCTTGTAAAGATTTACATTCAAGATTCACCCAATGTGGACTTGAAATTGCATCCAAGTCTCATAACCAAAATTTCAAATATTGAATGTTAATTGCCCAGTAGTAAAATCTAAAATTAAGCAAAGCTAAACCCTACCTCCTTTTTAGATTTCTGTAAATGTCTTTTACCTAACCTAGGATTTTTGTTCTGCCATGTATATGAGGAGATTTTGGAATCAACATTATCAAAAAAGAATTTTGGAATAAAAATAGGCACCGCTTGAAATACATATAAAAATTTAGGCAAAATAATCATCTTGATAGCATGATCCGACCGATCAATGATCAAGAAATTGGTGACCATTCAAGTAAGCAAAAATTTAATGTAATCGATTAAAGGTAAAAAAATTAGCTTTAAATAAATCTTTCTGCTTTTTCGTAATTTTATCCCCTAAATATGTAAAAGAGTCAGTAACCAATTTAAACGGTAAACATCCGTCAATAGAAACCTGCATATTTAGGGGAAATAGTTCACTCTTATTAAGGTTCAATTTGTAACCAGAGAAATTACTAAACTGAGCCAAGAGGGATAAAACAACGGGAATACATTTCCCAGGATTAGAGATATATAATAACAAATCATCTGCATATAATAACTTACGTATTTCATTTCCACGGGTAATACCAAAAATGTTAGGTGAGTCTCGGATGCCAATTGCTAAAGGTTCAAGGGCAATATCAAATAATAATGAACTAAGAGGACATCCCTGCCGAGTACCCCGAGATAAATGAAAACAGGAAGATCTTTGATTGTTAGTACAAATACAAACGGAAGCTACAGGGGAATGATATATCAATTTAATCCAAGATATAAATATCGGACTAAAATTACATTTCTCAAACACAGTAACTAAATATAGCCATTCAACTCTGTTGAAAGCTTTCTCAGCATCTAATGAAAGAATACACTCCAGAGTGTTAAATGAGGGAGTATAAACAATATTCATTAACCTCCTAATATTAAAAAAAAGAATAATGATTTTTAATACATCCTGTTTAGTCCAGAGATAATTTGAGGTAGTATCTTTTCTAACTTAGTTACTAATATTTTAGAAAAAAAATTGGAGTCTACATTCAGAAGCGATATC
Source organism: Mobula hypostoma (assembly GCF_963921235.1). Classification (NCBI taxonomy): domain Eukaryota; kingdom Metazoa; phylum Chordata; class Chondrichthyes; order Myliobatiformes; family Myliobatidae; genus Mobula; species Mobula hypostoma. The sequence continues at coordinate 1,931,356 of NW_026948219.1, forward strand.
AGTCTGTATGATGCACAATCAGTAGGATCTTTATTCTTTTTAAGAATTGAAGAACTAGAAGCTTCATAAAATGGTTGTGGTAATTTACCTAATCTGATTGCTTCTTTAAATATTCTAGAGAGCCAAGGAGAGAGAACAGAGGAAAATAACTTTAAAAATTCCACTGTAAAACCAGCAGGACCAGGTGTTTTGCCAGAATTCATTGAAGAAATAACAGCTGTTATTTCTTCATCTGTAATAGGAGTTTCTAATGTTAAACATTCTTCGGGTGATAATTTCGGAAAGTTCAATTTCCTTAAAATATCATGCATAGTGTTAGGGTCATGAGGAAAATCAGAATTGTATAAAGACATATAAAATTCTTGAAAAGTTTTGTTTATCTCGTCATGATCAACTGTCAAAGTGTCATCATGTTTACGAATCTTGATAATTTGATGTTTAACCAAAGTAGTTTTCAATTGATTAGCTAATAGTTTACCCGATTTATCACTATGAATATAGAACTCACTTTTAGTTTCCATTAATTGATTTTCAATCGAGGATGTTAATAATAAGTTATGTTCCATTTGAAGTTTGACTCTCTGTTTGTAGAGCTCCTTACTAGGAGCAATAGCATATTTCTTATCAATTTCTTTAATTTTATCAACCAACAAAAATGTTTCATTCTTAATAAGTTTTTTTTTAAACCAACAGAATAAGAAATAATCTGTCCGCGGATATAAGCTTTAAAGGCGTCCCAAACTGTGCCATTGGAAATTTCTTCCGTACTGTTAGTCGATAAAAAGAAATCAATCAGTTCCTTCATAAATTTAACAAAGTCCAGGTCTTGAAGCAAATTGGAATTAAATCGCCATTGCCTATTAGTAGAAGAAGTATCCATTAACTTGATAGAAAGTTTCATTGGAGCATGATCCGAAATGGAGATAATGTCATAATTGCAGTCGATTACAGATGGAATTAGACGAGAGTCAATAAAAAAGTAATCAATTCAAGAATAAGAATGATAAACATGTGAGATGAATGAAAACTCTTTGGCCTTAGGGTGTAGAAATCTCGAACAACCATATATTCAACCCAACACATCTCCCAGAGAGAAATAGGCCCTACCCCCTCCCCCATCCAAAGCGAGAAAGCTGACCAATAGTCAGTGAGCTAAGAAATATATAACAAGACAATATATGAACAGCCAAACTGTAAGCTTAATGAAACCTTACTTTAAATTCATATTAACAGAAGAAAAAAAATTGATCAAATAAGAAATACAACAGTTTTAGACTTCATCCTTCAGAAACTTTAGCATCTTCAACTGCATTTATTCTTTTTCGCAATCCGTTCTTCAAAACAATAGTCAGACCAGCGGGGAACCGAAGGGATGGTTTATATCCTTCATTATAAAATTCCAACATAACTTCTTTATATTTCATGCAATCAGTCAAAACTTCATATGAAACTCCTGAAAGGTTAGTCCGACCGATCTGGGTTTCACCGCCGAAGACGATGGCTTCAAAGTCGGAGAGCGAAAAGCTTGATCGAGCTTCCGCTCGATAGTGAATAAAGCAGGGAAAATCTGCTTCAGAAAGTTTGGCAAAAACTTCGTAGGGTCAGTGCCTTCAATTGATTCTTCAAGACCCAGGATTCGCAAGTTATTTCTCCTGTTTCTATTCTAATGATCCTTTTCAGCATTTTATCACTGGATAAAGATGACTCTTTGCAGAGTTTAATTGTATCTTCAACGTCCTCTTCAAGTGTCATTAGCTTCGCAGTATTCTCCTGAATTTGGTTCTCATGCTGAAATAAAGTTCATTGAATTGTATCCAATTTGCTGTTAAGCAGTTGAAACTCCTCAGAGAATTCCTACTTTTGCCGTTTAAGGAAGTCACTGATTGAATCCAAAGTGACTGGCGATTCATCTTCTGTTTCTCTTCCTTTTGCAAACGCTTTGGATCTTTTCCCAGCCACAGTAAAGCAGTATTGAAGTATTATAATAAGGTTTCAAAAAAAAAAGACTGGTAGAGACAATTAAGTAAACAGGGTAGGAGCAATTGAAAAGCGACCAACAGGGCTCTGACTGCTTCTTATATCTTACATATGCTTCCTTCTTCCGCTTGACGAGTTGCCTCACGTGTTTCATCAGCCACGGTTCCCTTTTCCGACCATTTTTTCCTTGCCTCAGTGGGACAAACCTATCCTGAACCCACACAAGTGGTCCCTAAACTTCCTCCACATTACTTCTGTGCTTTTACCTTTCAACATCTGTTTCCAATTTACTCTCGCTAGTTCCTGCCTCATCCATTCATAGTTAGCCCTTCCCCAGTTAAGCACTTTCCCATTTTGTCTGTTTTTATCCTTTTCCATAACTATGCTGAAGCTAAGGGAGTTGTGGTCACTCTCACCAAAATGCTCCCCCACCAAGAGGTCTGCAACCTGACCAGGTTCATCACCCAGAACTAGATCCAGTATGGCCTCTCTTCTCGTTGGCCGGTCCACATACTGTGTCAGGAATCCTTCTTGAACACACCTGACAAATTCAGCCCCGTCTATCCCCCTTGCAGTCAAGAGGTGCCAGTCAATATGAGGGAAGTTGAAATCACCCATAACTACAACACTGTATTTCCTGCACCATTCTAAAATCTGCCTGCTTATCTGCTCCTCGATGTCCCGAGGGCTATTTGGGGGCCTACAGACTACTCCCAGCACAGTGATTGATCCCTTCCTATTTCTGACTTCCAACCACACCAATTCAGTGGACACTCCCTCTGCAGCATCCTCCCTTTCTACAGCCGTGATACTATCCCTGACCAGTAATGCTACTCCCCCACTTTTCTACCTCCCATACTATTCCTTTTAAACACCTAAACCCCGGTACCTGCATCAGCCAATCCTGTCCTTCCTCCAGCCAAGTTTCAGTAACGGCCACAATGTCGTAGTTCCACGTACTGATCCATTCTCTAAGTTCGTCCCCTTTATCCCTAATACTCCTAGCATTGAAATAGACACATTTCAACCCCTCGAACTGGCTACATGTATGTTTTGTCCCCTGCCTGTCCTTCCTCACCAACTCAGAACACATAGTATCATGCCCTTGTCCTTCTACCCTAATCTCTGCACTCACATTCTGATTCCCACCCCCCTACCAAACGAGTTTAAACCCTCCCCAACAGCTCTAGCAAACCTTCCACCAGGATATTGGTGCCTTTCCAGTTTAGCTGCAGCCCGTCCTTGTTGTACAGGTCAGACTTTCCCCAGAAGAGATCCCAATGTTCCAGAAATCTGAACCCCTGCCCCCTGCACCAACTCTTCAGCCACGCATTCAACGGCCATGACTTCCTGTTCCTACCCTCTCTGTCTCGTGGCACAGGCAGCAACCCTGAGATTACCTCCCTTGAGGTCCTGCTTTTTAACTTTTTTCCCTAACTCCCTATTTTCCTTCTTCAGGACCTGATCCCTACTCCTACCTATGTCATTGGTCCCCACGTGGACCATGACATCTGGCTGCTCACCCTCTCTCCTGAGAATACCGAGAACTCCATCCGAGATATCGGGGACCCTGGCACCAGGGAGGCAACAGACCATCCGGGATTCTCAATCTTTCCCACAGAACCACTTATCTGTCCCCTTAACTATCAAATCCCCTGTCACTACTGCTCTCCTCTTTTCCCTCCTTCCTTTCTGAGCTGAGGGTCCAGTCTCGGTGCCAGACACACAACCACTACAACTTGTCCCTGGCAGGTCGTCCCCACCAACAGTATCCAAAATGGTACGCTTATTGTTGATGGGAACGGCCACAGGGGTGCTCTGCTCTTTCTGTCTATTCCCCTTCCCTCTCCTGACAGTCACCCAGTTACCTGTCTCCTGACTTTTAGGACTGACTGTCTCCCTGCAACTCCAATCTATTACTGCTTCTGCCCCCCGAATGATCCGAAGTTCATCCAGCTCCAGTTCCCTAACTCGGTTTGACAAGACCTGTAGCTGGATGTACCTCTTGCAGGTTTAACCATATAACCATATAACAATTACAGCACGGAAAAAGGCCACCTCGGCCCTTCTAGTCCATGCCGGACTCTTACTCTCACCTAGTCCCACCAACCTACACTCAGCCCATAAATCCCCACTCCTTTCCTGTCCATATATCTATCCAATTTAACTTTAAATGACAACATCGAACCTGCCTCAACCACTTCTGCTGGAAGCTCGTTCCACACAGCTACCACTCTCTGAGTAAAGAAGTTCCCCCTCATGTTATCCCTAAACTTTTGCCCTTTAACTCTCAATCATGTCCTCTTGTTTGAATCTCTCCCACACTCAATGGAAAAAGCCTATCCACGTCAACACTATCTATCCCCCTCATAATTTTAAATACCTCTATCAAGTCCCCCCTCAACCTTCTATGCTCCAAAGAACAAAGACCTAACTTGTTCAACTCTTCTCTGTAACTTAGGAGATGAAACCCAGGCAACATTTTAGTAAATCTTCTCTGTACTCTCTCAATTTTATTGACATCTTTCCTATAATTTGGTGACCAGAACTGTACACAATACTCCAAGTTTTGCCTCACCAATGCCTTATAAAATTCCAAAATTACATCCCAACTCCGATACTCAATGCTCTGATTTATAAAGTTTAGCATACCAAAAGCTTTCTTCACCACCCTTTCCACATGAGACTCCACCTTCAGGGAACTATGCACCATTATTCCAAGATCCCTCTGTTCTACAGCATTCTTCAATTCCCTACCATTTATCATGTATGTCCTATTTTGATTAGTCCTACCAAGATGCGGCGCCTCACATTTATCAGCATTAAACTCCATCTGCCATCTTTCAGCCCACTCTTGTAAGTGGTCTAAATCTCACTGCAAGCTTTGAAAACCTTCTTCATTATCCACAACTCCACCTATCTTAGTATTATCTGCATACTTGCTAATCCAATTTACCACCCCATCATCCAGATCATTAATATATATGACAAACAACATTGGACCCAGTGCAGATCCCTGAGGTTTAGTCATCAGAGACAATTGTGCTGTCCCTGACTTCCCACATCCTACAATCAGAGCACTGGACTGCCCTATCTACTGCCTCCATTACCAACTCCTAAGTTAATCAAAATAATTAAAGAAACATACCCGGCCTTACCTTACTGGGAGCAAGCTCGTCCTCTGCCTTTGCTCGCCAAAACCTCTCGAGCCAAAGCCTCAAAGCTCCACTCCTTCACTGGCCCACTCACTCACTGGCCGCTCCGCTTGAGCTACCCCTCTCTTTACTTGTTTGTTGATCTTTTCAATTTTCGATTGCCCAATCAAACTGCTTGGTCACCTGACCTCGATTGCCCAATCAGCTGCTTTCTGCTGGGTCTGAGATATTCAAATCTTGATTGACTTGATTGCACAATCCAATTGCCAAAACCTCTCGAGCCAAAGCCTCAAAGCCCCACTCCTTCACTGGCCGCTCTCCACTCCAGTCTACGTTAAACTCCAGTCCCATTAAAGGTGAATATACAACAGAAGAAACTGCTCCCATGCCCAGTGATCAGGGTGCAGAATTGGGTGTGGTGAGCAGCAGCAATAATTGCAGAGTTCAGCACCGACAGTCACTCTCGAAATAGCATTCAGCAACGGTGATGGACAAATATCCAGCATGCAGCTTATTGAAACATTCCAGCACTATGTCACAAGTGTAACATGCTGTGAGGTTTCACTGCTAATGTAATGGCCTCTCTGCAATGTATCACTGCTGAGGTAACGGTTTCTCTGTAGCAGCAATGTTTAGGTTACCACAAGAGACAACAGGGTTTTGGAGTGCAGGGCTATCCAATGAGAGAAATGTTGTTCTTTCTTCTGAGTCTGGAAGAGAGATTTTTGCTGTCTTTTGCCGGGGAGAGATGAGAAGACATGAACGGAGAGAGTGGGCCTTTCCTCTTTATTAATTTTTTCACTCGCCCTATAATCAAAGTAAGAAACTATAAAGCCCAAATGCTTAATCGCATATTATGTACCGTTTGTGTTTTCAGGGTACTGATTTGTGTACTGATTCAGGGTGACCAAGGATGGGAGCTCAACGTTCAGGGATATTCAATATTCAGGAGGGATAGACATGAAAGAAAAGGAGGTGGGGTGGCGTTGCTGGTTAAAGATGAGATTAACGCAATAGAAAGGAAGGACATAAGCCGGGAAGATGTGGAATCGATATGGGTAGAGCTGCGTAACACTAAGGGGCAGAAAACGCTGGTGGGAGTTGTGTAAGGCCACCTAACAGTAGTAGTGAGGTCGGAGATGGTATTAAACAGGAAATTAGAAATGTGTGCAATAAAGGAACAGCAGTTATAATGGGTGACTTCAATCTACATGTAGATTGGGTGAACCAAATTGGTAAAGGTGCTGAGGAAGAGGATTTCTTGGAATGTATGCGGGATGGTTTTTTGAACCAACATGTCGAGGAACCAGCGAGAGAGCAGGTTATTCTAGACTGGGTTTTGAGCAATGAGGAAGGGTTAATTAGCAATCTTGTCGTGAGAGGCCCCTTGGGTAAGAGTGACCATAATATGGTGGAATTCTTCATTAAGATGGAGAGTGACATAGTTAATTCAGAAACAAAGGTTCTGAACTTAAAGAGGGGTAACTTTGAAGGTATGAGACGTGAATTAGCTAAGATAGACTGGCAAATGACACTTAAAAGGATTGACGGTGGATATGCAATGGCAAGCATTTAAGGATTGCATGGATGAACTACAACAATTGTTCATCCCAGTTTGGCAAAAGAATAAATCAAGGAAGGTAGTGCACCCGTGGCTGACAAGAGAAATTAGGGATAGTATCAATTCCAAAGAAGAAGCATACAAATTAGCCAGAAAAAGTGGCTCACCTGAGGACTGGGAGAAATTCAGAGTTCAGCAGAGGAGGGCAAAGGGCTTCATTAGGAAGGGGAAAAAAGATTATGAGAGATAACTGGCAGGGAACATAAAAACTGACTGTAAAAGCTTTTATAGATATGTAAAAAGGAAAAGACTGGAAAAGACAAATGTAGGTCCCCTACAGACAGAAACAGGTGAATTGATTATGGGGAGCAAGGACATGGCAGACCAATTGAATAATTACTTTGGTTCTGTCTTCACTAAGGAGGACATAAATAATCTTCCAGAAATAGTAGGGGACAGAGGGTTCAGTGAGATGGAGGAACTGAGCGAAATACATGTTAGTAGGGAAGTGGTGTTAGGTAAATTGAAGGGATTAAAGGCAGATAAATCCCCAGGGCCAGATGGTCTGCATCCCAGAGTGCTTAAGGAAGTAGCCCAAGAAATAGTGGATGCATTAGTGATAATTTTTCAGAACTCGTTAGATTCTGGACTAGTTCCTGAGGATTGGAGGGTGGCTAATGTAACCCCACCTTTTAAAAAAGGAGGGAGAGAGAAACCGGGGAATTATAGACCGGTTAGCCTAACGTCGGTGGTGGGGAAACTGCTGGAGTCAGTTATCAAAGATGTGATAACAGCACATTTGGAAAGCAGTGAAATGATCGGACAAAGTCAGCATGGATTTGTGAAAGGAAAATCATGTCTGACGAATCTCATAGAATTTTTTGAGGATGTAACTAGTAGAGAGGATAGGGGAGAACCAGTGGATGCGGTATATTTGGATTTTCGAAAGGCTTTTGACAAGGTCCCACACAGGAGATTAGTGTGCAAACTTAAAGCACAGGGTATTGGGGGTAAGGTATTGATGTGGATAGAGAATTGGTTAGCAGACAGGAAGCAAACAGTGGGAATAAACGGGACCTTTTCAGAATGGCAGGCAGTGACTAGTGGGGTACCGCAAGACTCAGTGCTGGGAGCCCAGTTGTTTACGATATATATTAATGACTTGGATGAGGGAATTAAATGCAGCATCTCCAAGTTTGCGGATGACACGAAGCTGGGCGGCAGTGTTAGCTGTGAGGAGGATGCTAAGAGGATGCAGGGTGACTTGGATAGGTTGGGTGAGTGGGCAAATTCATGGCAGATGCAATTTAATGTGGATAAATGTGAAGTTATCCACTTTGGTGGCAAAAATAGGAAAACAGATTATTATCTGAATGGTGGCCGATTAGGAAAAGGGGAGGTGCAACGAGACCTGGGTGTCATTATACACCAGTCATTGAAAGTGGGCATGCAGGTACAGCAGGCGGTGAAAAAGGCGAATGGTATGCTGGCATTTATAGCGAGAGGATTTGAGTACAGGAGCAGGGAGGTACTACTGCAGTTGTACAAGGCCTTGGTGAGACCACACCTGGAGTATTGTGTGCAGTTTTGGTCCCGTAATCTGAGGAAAGACATCCTTGCCATAGAGGGAGTACAAAGAAGGTTCACCAGATGGATTCCTGGGATGGCAGGACTTTCATATGAAGAAAGACTGGATGAACTGGGCTTGTACTTGTTGGAATTTAGAAGATTGAGGGGGGATCTGATTGAAACGTATAAAATACTAAAGGAATTGGACAGGCTAGATGCAGGAAGATTGTTCCCGACGTTGGGGAAGTCCAGAACGAGGGGTCACAGTTTGAGGATAAAGGGGAAGCCTTTTAGGACCGAGATTAGGAAAAACTTCTTCACACAGACAGTGGTGAATCTGTGGAATTCTCTGCCACAGGAAACAGTTGAGGTCAGTTCATTGGCTATATTTAAGAGGGAGTTAGATATGGCCCTTGTGGCTACAGGGATCGGGGGTATGGAGGGAAGGCTGGTGCAGGGTTCTGAGTTGGATGATCAGCCATGATCATAATAAATGGTGGTGCAGGCTCGAAGGGCCGAATGGCCTACTCCTGCACCTATTTTCTATGTTTCTATGTAACTGGGGATACATCAAGCAGCATCCACCCGAACAAGATTTCTTAAGTTTGGCTGGGCTGGGGGGCTATCACACCCTATATTAAGCTGCTAGCCAAAGCGAGAGTTACATAAGGTTAGAATACTCAGTGAATCGCTTCCCACATTCACAGCAGGCGAACAGCCTCTCCCCAGTGTGAACTCAATGGTGCACATTCGGTGGAGATGGCTGAGAGAATCTCTTCCCGAAGTCTGAGCAGGTGATCAGCCTCTACCCAGTGTGAACTCGCTGGTGTTTCTGTAGGTTTGATGACCGAGTGAATCCCTTCCCACACAATGAGCAGGTGAATGGCCTCTCCCCTGTGTGAACACGCTGGTGTCTCTGTAGATGAGACGACCGAGTGAATCCCTTCCCACACACTGAGCAGGTGAATGGCCTCTCTCCAGTGTGAACTCGCTGGTGACTCAGTAGTTGAGATGACGAAGTGAATCCCTTTCCACAGTCTGAGCAGGTGAACGGCCTCTCTCCAGTGTGAACTCGCTGATGTAGGTTCAGTTGAGATGACTTAGTGAATCCCTTCCCACAGACAGAGCAGGTGAACGGTCTCTCCCCAGTATGAACTGATTGGTGTGCCTGTAGTTCGGTTGACCGAGTGAATCCCTTCCCACAGACTGCGCAGGTGAACGGCCACTCCCCAGTATGAACTGATTGGTGTGCCTGTAGTTCGGATGACTGAGTAAATCCCTTCCCACAGTCTGTGCAGGTGAACGGCCGCTCCCCACTGTGAACTCGCTCATGTCTCTGTAGGGTGTGTGACCTGGTGAATCCCTTCCCACAGACAGAGCAGGTGTACTTCCGCTCCCCACTGTGAACTAGCTGGTGTGCCATCAGGGAGGATGATTGAGTGAATCCCTTCCCACAGTCTGAGCAGGTGAACGGTCTCTCCCCAGTGTGAACTCGCTGATGTACCTTCAGTTCAGATGACTGAGTGAATCCCTTCCCACAGTCAAAGCAGGTGAACGGCTCTCCCCAGTGTGAACTCGCTGATGTACCTTCAGTTTGGATGACAAAGTGAATCCCTTCCCACACACTGAGCAGATGAATGGCCTCTCCCCAGTGTGAATTCGCTGATGTACCTTCAGTTCAGATGACTGAATGAATCCCTTCCCACAGTCTGAGCAGGTGAATGGCCTCTCCCCAGTGTGAACTCGCTGGTGTACCTTCAGTTGAGATGACGAAGTGAATCCCTTCCCGCAGTTTGAGCAGGTGAACGGCCGCTCCCCAGTGTGAACTCGCTGATGTACCTTCAGTTCAGATGACTGAGTGAATCCCTTCCCACAGACTGAGCAGGTGAATGGCCTCTCCCCAGTGTGAACTCGCTGGTGTACCTTCAGTTGAGATGACGAAGTGAATCCCTTCCCACAGTCTGAGCAGGTGAACGGCCGCTCCCCAGTGTGAACTCGCTGATGTACCTTCAGTTCAGATGACTGAATGAATCCCTTCCCACAGACTGAGCAGGTGAATGGCCTCTCCCCAGTGTGAACTCGCTGATGTCTCTGTAGGGTGGATGACTCAGTGAATCCCTTCCCACAGACTGAGCAGGTGAACGGCCTCTCCCCAGTGTGAACTCGCTGATGTACCTTCAGTTGGGATGAGCAAGTGAATCCCTTCCCGCAGTTTGAGCAGGTGAACGGCCGCTCCCCAGTGTGAACAGATGAGTGTACTTGTAGGTGGGATGATCGAATGAATCCCTTCCCACACACTGAGCAGGCAAATGGCCTCTCCCCAGTGTGAACTCGCTGGTGTCTCCGTAGGACACATGATGAAGTGAATCCCTTCCCACAGTCTGAGCAGGTGAACGGCCTCTCCCCAGAGTGAACTCGCTGGTGTACCCTCAGTTCAAATGACTGAGTGAATCCCTTCCCGCAGTTTGAGCAGGTGAACGGCCGCTCCCCAGTGTGAACAGATGAGTGTACTTGTAGGTGGGATGATCGAATGAATCCCTTCCCACACACTGAGCAGGCGAATGGCCTCTCCCCAGTGTGAACTCGCTGGTGTCTCCGTAGGACAAATGACGAAGTGAATCCCTTCCCACAGTCTGAGCAGGTGAACGGCCGCTCCCCAGTGTGAACTGACTGGTGTCTCAGTAGGTGAGATGAATTAGTGAATCCCTTCCCACAGTCCGAGCAGGTGAACGGCCGCTCCCCGGTGTGAACTGACTGGTGTCTCAGTAGGTGAGATGAATTAGTGAATCCCTTCCCACAGTCCGAGCAGGTGAATGGCCGCTCCCCGGTGTGAACTCGCTGGTGAGCCATTAGTTCAGATGACCGAGTGAATCCTTCCCCACAAATTCAGCAGATGACCAGCCTCTGCCCAGGGTGAACTGACCGGTGTGTCCACAGGTGGGATGACCAACTGAATCCCTTCTCACACACAGAACAGGTGAATGGCCTTGTCCAGTGTGAACTTGCTGATATATCTTCAATTGAAATGACTGACTGAATCCATTCCCTCTGTCTGATCGAATGAATGGGTTCCCCCCTGTGCAAATTGACGGGCGTGCCAGTCGGTCAGATGATCGAGTGAATCCCTCCCCACAGTCTGAGCAGGAAGGATGATCGAGTGAATCCCTTGCTCCACTTCTTAAATATCTGGACAGAGACAGCAAAATTGGCGTGTTGTGTTCGAGATTCCTGTAGACAAATTCCTTGTCATTATTAACTTGTAAAAAGATTTACAAAATCCATCAATCAGTGTTGGACAACCTTTCAGATGAGGTCACTTGAGTTGTCAAAGTGTATTCTCACATCACACTATTACAGTGAAGTTCAACCCAAGTAGGAGAGCAAAATCATCTTCTAACTGGGCACAGAGCTAGTATCTGGAATGACCAACATATTCTCTGATGCTCTTCCTGTCTTAATAAGAATGGGACATTTCTGCCATCTCCAATCTGTGACCTGTCTCAGTAGGACTCTCTGCATTGGTATTATTCCCTGTTCCCACTGAGCTGCATGGGTTCCTGTCCCCACAGTAACTGAAATACTCTGAAATAGCCAGTAGGGCATTCCACGCACCCACCACTCTCTGGGTAAAAAACTTACCCCTGACATCCCCTCGGTATCTATTTCAAAGCACCTTAAAACTATACCCCCTCGTGTTAGCTATTTCAGCCCTGGGTAAAAACCTCTGGCTATCTAAACGATCAATGCCCCTCATCATCTTATACACCTAAAAAAGGCTCTAAACATAAACAAGGAAATTATACATTGCTTTGAGGATTTGTTAGAAATACACAAAATTATGACGGTATAGATAGGGTAATTGCAAGCAGCTGTTTCCACTGAGGTTGGGTGGGATGACGACCAGAGGTCATGGGTAAGTGGGGAAGGTGAAAATTTAATGGGAACATTTGTAAAAGCTCTTTACTGAAATGGTCGTGAGAGTGTGGAATGAGATGTCAGCACAAGTGGTGAATATGAGCTCGGCTTTACCATCTAAAAGAAGTTTGTTTGGGAGCCTGGATGGTAGGGGCATGCAGGGCGAAGGTCCTGGTGCAGGTAGTTGATTAGACAGCTTAAATGTTTTTTCGGCATCGACTAGATGGGCCAAATAGCTTGTTTCTGTCCTGAACCTCTCCATGTTTCTATGACAGAGAAGCTGGACAAACTTGTTTGGAGGGAAAAGGTAGGAGTGACAACGGAGCAGCAATGGCTGGAGTTTCTGGGAGCAATTCGGAAGCTGAGTGATCGATACATCCCAAAGAAGTGGAAGCATTGGAAAAGCAGGACACAACCGTGGCTAAAATGAGAAGCCAAGGCCAACATAAAAACCAAAGAGAGGGCAAACAAAAGAGGAAAAACTATTGGGAAGCTTTTAGAAACCAACAGAAGACTAGTAAAAAAATGTCAGATGAGCTCAGGGTGTGGAATTATGATATTGTAGTCATTAATGAGTCTTGTTAGCACCCAATAGTCTGAGGTATTTAGAGGGATAAAATATCTGAGGCCTCAATATCTCCTGAAAACCAAGGTCTGTACACCAGTTCTTTCAACAATATCTTTCAACTTTTATTTTGGCAGGCACATCCAAACTCTACACCCTCAAAATTTCACTTCTGAAGGCCTCCCACTTACAAGTACTCCTTTACCAGAAAACAGCCTGTCATAAATCACACTTGTTAGATCCTTTCTGATACCATAAAAATTGACCTTTCTCTAATTTGGAATCTCAACCCATGGTCCAGACCTCCCTTTTGCCATATTTACTTTGAATCTCATGGCATTATGATCACTAATTTCTGTCACCAGCCCTGGATCAATTCCTAACAGCACCTTGCACACTTCTACGTCAGGAATTCTACTTACTGATTAAGGGCACATTTGACAAACTCTACCCCATCTAGTCCTTTTACAGTATGGGAGTCCCAGTCAATATATGAAAGTTAAAATAACTCACTGAATCAACCTTTGTTTCCTGGCATGGTCTGCGATCTCTCTACAAATTTGTTCCTCTAAATCCCTCAGACTGTTGAGTGCAACCAAGTACCAATAATGGCTACAATATCATAATTCCCTGTCCTGAGCTCATCTGGCTTTCCTACGATGCTTCTTGCATTGTGATATACACAGCTCAGCACATTCATCACACCATGCTCAACCATTTGATTGCTGACTCTATCTGAGGTCTGAACAACATCTGATTGGGGTCAAGAAAACAACCTCTCCCTCTTTGTCACAAAAAAAAGGAGCTGATTGTGGACTACAAGAGGAATGGAGACAGGCTAACCCCTATTGACATCAGTGGATCCGGGGTTGAGAGGGTGAACAGCTTTAAGTTCCTCAGCATAAACATCACCGAGGATCTCTCATGGTCTGTACATACCGACTGTGTTGTGAAAAGAGCACAGTAGCACCTCTTTCACCTCAGATGGTTGAAGAAGTTTGGGATGGGCCCCAAATCCAAAGAACTTTCTACAGGGATATAATTGAGGCCATCCTGACTATCTGCATCACTGCCTGTTACGGAAATTGTACTTCCCTAAATCACAGGACCCTGCAGAGAGTGGTGCGGACAGCCCAGCGCACCTGTAGATGTGAACTTTCTACAATTCAGGACATTTACAGAGACAGGTGTGTGAAAAGGGCCCAAAGGATATTGGGGACCCAATTCACCACAACCAGCAACTGTTCCTGCTGCTACCGTCCAGGAAACGGTGCCACAGCAAAGGCCCATCTTCCACCAGGCCATCAGACTGATCAATTCATGCTGATACAATTGCATTTCTATGATATATTGGCTATTCTATGTGTAAACTATCTATTGTAAATTATGAAAATTACACATTGCACATTTAGATGGAGACGAACCGTAAAGATTTCCACTCCTCTTGTATATGAAGGACGTATGTAATAAAGTCAATTCAATTCAATTCACCCTCCCCACTACCTGTCCTGTCATTCTGGCTCCCATTCCCCCTACAACTTATTTTAACCACATCACCCTCTCCCCACACTAGCACTAGCAAGCCTTACCACTAGGATATTAGACCCCTCTTGTTCTGTTCCCCTAACCAACGAATCCCCTATCACCCTTTTGACTTTTCTCTGCCAGGGAATCCCCACCAACAGTTTCTAAAGTGGTCCACCTGCTGTTGTGTGGGATGGCAACAAGATTACTCTGCGATGGCTATTTAACATAATCCCCTTTCCCGACTCTCACCCAGTTTCCTGTGTCCTGCACCTTGGGTGTAACTCACCTCTCTTCATGTCATATCTATCACCCACTCCAACTCCTGGATGATCCGAAATTCATCCATTTCAAGTTCCAACTCCTTAAAGTGCAGGGTTACAAGCTGCAGCTGGATGCACATCTTGTAGGTGAGAGCATCAGGGACACTGGAGATCTCCCCACCTTCCCACCAATGTCCCCTCTAATTTGTAATGACCAGTGTGCACATAAATCTTCTACTGTGCATTTTTTTACCCAGGAAAAAGATTTGTGAATGTTGAATGCAGCGCTGAATAAGAAATTGGGGAACAAAATGTGGCCACTGGTGGGGGGGGGGGGGATGTGGAACCTGGGATATTATCTCATGTGAACAAGCAGGAAATTTCCTATGGATAAAGAACTGTGGAAAGAAGTGGAAATTGTTGAGAAGGGAATGGAAGGAAAAGGCAGATGTAAAGTGGAACAGTATATGATCAGCAAGTTGGAGGAATAATGCATGTGACAAAGGGATAGAGGAATGTACCGCAGAAGGAACGCCAAAGGTTGGGAGATGCTAAAAGCGGAGCGTGATTGGGTGGATGGGCACCGAAAACAAGAGCAGGAAAAACAACGTAAGCAAACCAAGACCTAGATAGGAGAGAAGGGCAGGAACGTCAGTCTGAAGCTCAAACTGATAGGGAAACAAGGGATCCTGAACCCATGGCTGGCATACTGACCCTGTTTGAGGACAGTGACCGTGATGAGGAGTGGGCACCCATCGTAACCCTCACCTTACCAGGGGCCAAGTGCACCCAGTGCTCTCAAACCCCAATCCTCCCAGTACTCAGATACGGTGGCCGCTCGGGTAAAACAGCAGTGGCAAGGAAGGGGAAATCCCTATACCCTGAGATCCAGATAGGAAATACCAAGGATTATTCCGAGCAGGGAGGGAAGAATGCAATAAAACTGCAGAGTTAATGGCTCCACAATGACAACTGCCCACCCAAATGCTGTCTAATCCACGAGCAGGAGGAAGGACAGCTTTCAGTGATTCCTGTGTATGCACTCTGGAAGCCTCATACTGGATACTGCAAGTTGCTAAAATTCCAGTTCCGTTTATGATTGCTACGGGGAGAACCACATCCACTCTCGGTCAGGAAATAGTATCAGAAAAGGGATTCCAGCTATCAGACGCAACAATCACTCTGTCTGCGTTTGAAGGCACGGAACGTACATATTCACGTGCCCAGCCACTGCAGGTGGAAATCCAGGGGAACCAGAGTGAGGTTTCAATTACAGTCACCACCAGTCTGGGGTGCAATCTAGCAGGGAGAGACTTGCTGTCTGTTGAAAGTCGAGATTCTATGCACAGGTAAGGGTATCACCCTGGGACTAGCGAACAACCAACACCTTTTCCAATTTCCAACGCCCCAGTGGTGGGCACTTAATCTGGAATCCACTGCATTTGAACCCCTTCTGTCAGCGGTCGACCCCCATGTGACCCCGTGCTATGACCCTACGGGGTGCTGAACTGAGGAGACCAATATTATGCACCCTTCGAGGGACAGAGGTTCCCAGTCTCGGTGATTGGAAAGGTTAAAGGAAGAGAGGGCAGTGCATTACTGGCCGAAGTTCCGGATTTCCTTTGGCGACAGACAGGACTGGTTGTTCCCCATACCACCATTAGGTTTTGCCCTAGGTTCAAGCCAAAGAGCCTAGGGCTCCTTGTCTACACCTGACAAAACAAACCTCCAGCACCGAGGGAGACCAGCAAGACCTGGCCACGGGCCAACTCCGATAATGGAAGGAGTCAGAGGTGAAGAGGGGACATCTGGTAAGACATCCTTTTAATATTGACCGAACCCAGGATGCTGTACCCCATCTATGGGCAATTTCAGGCCATGAAGTTGGCCACACCAACTGCCCTCCCCCCCCGCCCCCGTCCAGATCACCGTGAAAGAAGGACAGACTGTGCTATCCATTCCACAATACCCCCTCAAGGCCGAGGCAATGTTTTATGTGGATGGAAGCTCTTTTGCGGATCCAGCAGAGAAACAATGTTCTGGCTATGCGACAGTGATGGACAGTGAAGTAATTGAGCAGTCGTCCTTTGAAACAGTTGTCTCCGCCCAGAAGGCTGAGCTGTTTCACTCGTGCCTGTATCCTAGCAACAGACTAAAGTGCAAACGTTTACACAGACTACCGTTATACATTTGAAATTGTACATGACTACGGGGCTCTCTGGGAAAATGGGGGTTCCTGACTTCTTCTGGCCACCCCATTAGTAATGCTACCTTTGTAAACAACTTACTCACTGCTCCACAGATACCTCGAGTTTTGGCCATTATTAAATGTGCAGCCCACACCCTCATGTCCGACCAGGTCACTAAAGGCAATGCTTTAGCAGGTAAGACAGTGAAAAGTGTGTCACAGTCCTCAGTAGTTGTCGTCCCCTCGGGTTCCCGTCAAACAACCTTCCGTGACTGAAGCAGAACGGGTTTGCCAGACATGCGGGAGGTACATACTTTTCAGGGGGACGCCTCTGAGGAGGAGCGCAAACTGTGGTCCCAGATGGGGTGCCAGAAAGACCCCGACCCAGATTTTTGGATCACCCCAGTGGGACAGGTTTGTGTTCCGACACAGTTTTTAATGAATATTGGTTGATTATATACATAATTGTACACACCTGGGAAAGGAGGGAATGGTTGGTAACCTGTATCCTGAACATCAGGTACGACTCCCTAGCTAGGTGGACCTTTTTCGTGTCTACAAGTTGATTTTATTGAATTGCCCAGAGTACATTGCAATAGATACTGCTTAGTTATTACAGATGAGTTTAGTAGATGGATTGAAGCTATTCCAAACACCAATAATACTGCCAAAAAATAATCTGCAGATGCTGGGGTCAAAGCAACACTCACAACACGCTGGAGGAACTCAGCAGGTCGGGCAGCATCCGTGGAAAAGATCGGTCAACGTTTCGGGCCGGAACCCTTCGTCAGGACGTTTCGGGCCGGAACGTCGATCGATCTTTTCCACGGATGCTGCCCAACCTGCTGAGTTCCTCCAGTGTGTTGTGACTGTTACCAATAATAATACTATGACTGTTGTGAAGGTATTATTATGGGAAATAATTTCCAGGTACTTGCAATAATTGCCAGAGATGCTGAGATCTGACAATGGCCCACACTTTGTGGCGAAAGTAAACGAAGAGATATGTATCAAACTAGCTATCAAGCAATAATTCCACTGTGTACACCACCCACGGGTCGCTGGCATAGTGGAAAGAGCCAATGGCACTCTGAAGAGTAAATTGGCCAAACTAACAACAGAGACTGGACTCATTTGGTTGAAGGTCCTACCGTTAGCCCTATTCCACATGAGGGTTACCCCACAGGGGAAAACAGGGTTGTTACCAGCTGAAATCATTTATGGACGGCCCATGAGGATACACTGGGGACCAAGAGTTGGTGTACCATTGCTCCCAGAAAGTCTACCAGCAAAATTGGATATGCATTGTGACAAAATACCAAGTTATCAGAAGATTGATGCCGATAAGAAGGACAATGGGGGGAACATTCAAGAATGTTAATGGGGGATGAGAGAGATTAACGAAAAGGAGACACAGTTCCGAGTATTGTCAAGACGGTTGCTTTGAACCTGAAACTGTTTGAAGTTTGATGGACAGGCGATACCCCAGCAAGAGGATAAAAGGAACAGGTTCGCTAAGGCAAAGGACAACACGACAAAACGAGACAACGAGACCCAGGAAGTGCGTTGTGTCCCCACAAGTTGGTGGGAGTTTTGGAGGTCTGGTCACAGGACCAGCCAGAGACGCACAGGGTGGAAAGGTACGAGTCGGCGGGAACCTGGTGTGTGTGTCCGCCCTTGCCTGGGTGCCGGGTTCACCGCAGGGAAACGATCGTATCTGGAACAGAGAGGTCACAGTCGGTGACCTCAGAAGACATTACAAAGGGCTCGCCCGAAGGCTAACTGCGAGGAATATCGAAGGTCTGTGTGGAATCCTATTTGAATATTCATTCGCTTTCGCTCTCTCTCTTCTCCCCGCCCCAACGGCACAACAGCGATTACTGCGAACTGAACTGAACTAAATTGAACTGAACTTTGCATCACTTGAAACTGATCATTTACCCCTAGACTGCGATAGAGCTTGATTGATCCTATTATCCTAGTTCTGTGTGCATGTGTGTTTTATCATTGCTAAACTGTTGCATTTATATCCTTTTGATTAGAGTACTGTGTTGCTTATTTCTTTCATAAAACTTCCTCAGTTCCAGTAATCCAGACTCCAACTGAGTGGTCCACTTCTGCTGGTTTGGCAACCCAGTTACGGGGTACGTAACAGCATACTCTAGGGGAAGAGATGGGGAAATACAGATGCCAACTAACCAAAATTTTCCAAGCATTACATTCACAGGTACGACAGGCTTGCAAGGAAGAGAACTACCCCGCAGAGAGGAGTGACTATCCCACCATAGAACCTGGGGATTTTGTCCTGATCAAGAACTGGGATCGAGGGAAACTCGGACCTCAGTGGAGAGGACCGTATCAGGTGTTACTGACCACTCCCACGGCTGTGAAACTGAAGGGGCAATCTCGGTGGATACATTGAACATCGAACAGACGACAAACATGTTCCTGAAGGAGCTGAGTAGAAGGACTCTCTCGGACAAAAGGAAAATGTATTGGCTGATAGTGGTGTTTGTCTTCATGTCTTTGAGAGGGCTCACCCCAGCATCCGGGGGCCCCCGTGTTAACTCTCTGTCTCTCTCTCACACGTATGCCAAACAGGTAGAACTAGGGGCCTGCTGGGTTTGTGTCAAAATTCCACAGCGTGGTAAATCTATGATTCCAATGTCAGTAATCCCGCTCAACCAGAGTGAGGAACTCTCAGCCTGGGCTTTCTTAAACAACACCCGGGGAAGAGGGGTGAGGAGCTATGTTCCAGTCAGAGATGACTGTGGCTGTCAGTGTTTTGAGAGATGGTATCTCAGGCCCCCACCAAACGGAACTTCCTGTACTGGGAAACATGCATCCTGGCCATACTTGCAGGTGCCCAGCAGAGGAGAGGAATAACTGAGACTGAGCGATTTTGGATGATCCCTTTTCTCTCCTATGGAGTAGCCAGGAATTCACGAGAGATAATCAATCTGGCTGCAGCACTTGAGGAGCTGGCCACAATACTGCAGGGGCCCTGACTGAAACACAGGCCCAAGTAACAGAAATATCCACTGAAATGTTTGCAATCCGGCAAACAATCCTACAGAGTTGTATGGCTTCAGATTTTATCCCAGCTGAGAAAGGGGGAACCTGTGCTATTATTGACACAGAATGCTGCACCTATATCCCTGATGAGTCTACTAACATTACATCTCTCTCTGACCACACTGCCAAGGAGACTGCAGCATTAAGAAAGTTGGACAGGATTTACATGGGTTCACCGAAGGGTCAAAATGATGGTCTTCGAAGGCCTGTTCAGTCATATGTGGAGCATGATATTGCATTATGGCCTAATAGTTGTACATGTCATTGTTACAATTACTGTTGTGCGCTGTTATTACCCACTGATATGTCAATGCTGTACTCGGTTGCTTTCTCTGTGAAAAATTACTGCTTTGTTGATCATATAATGATCAAAAGGAGGGAATGATAAATTATGTAAAAGGATTAACACGTCGTTAAACAATAGCAGCCTGTTTTTCTGAAAGAAACTGCTGATGATCAACAGATGTGCTAAGCCATGCTGAGCCATATTTCTTCTTGAGGGTAGCTAGCTAGGGTTTCAGGATGCTTATCTCCTTGTGCACTCATGTGTAGAGATAGGACAGCTTCAGTCTGTTCTGTGTGTGTAAGCCATTATGACTATTTTGTAATTTGACTTTAGCAAATAACTTTGGCTCCAGCCTGTCTTGTGTGGGGGGCGGGTATCTGGACGGATATATCTGTGGTGTAAGGGGAATTGTTAGTCAGTTAGTGGATTGGGCAGGAACAGTCATGGACTGTTCCTGTTTGAGCGAATAACTGAATAGCCCCGGGTGCTTGGAATAAAGAGTTTGTACTTATACGATCACTGAGTGGCTTTATCCGGATTCGACTTCCACAGAATGGGAGTGGTTTTAAAGGGCTGGGCTGCTGGAAGCACATTACCAGACAAGGAGTGATTGCAACTGGGTCTAACAGAGGCATAACTGGTTCTTCTGGGAACATTCAGTCTCACTCCAACTATTTCCTACCATCCTTTGTACAAGTATGCAATGTCTAAAGGACCAGTGTCTAAGTAAATGAGACTCACCAAACTTTCCCCTGACTGAATCACTGGATCCTCCGAGTCAGATGGGTTCTCTCCAGTTGATGCTGTCAACCCTCGGGCTGGTTCACTTGTTGCTGTTCCCTCGTCTTCAGTCGTGCTTTGCGTCCAGTTGGGGTTTTTCTTCCAATAAAGCTCTCAGCGCAGGTCTAACTTTAATGTGAAAGATAATGAAGCACAATAACAATAAAAAGGAGAAAAAAACATTTTTGCTTAATGTTACTAAGAACAAAACTCACTGAAATTTAAACATTGAAGGCAGATATAATGATCTCAGTGAACAATCTATTATTGTCCCTCACATGTCACAAAACGATGTGGGAAAGAACAAGCCATCATTCAGTCACGGTAAGACATAAGTCACAGGAACAGAATTAAGTGATTCGATCCATCTGGTCTGCCTCACCACTCAACCATAGCTGATTTTCATTCCAACACCATATTCCTGCCTTCCTCCTGTAATCCCAAAGTTACTTAGCAATCATGAATATCTTAATCTCTGTCAAAAATACACCCAAATGGCAGCCTCAACCAAAATCTGTGGCAACAAATCCCACAGATCGGACATCTTTTGGCCAAAAAATTTTTCTCATGTCAGTCTTAAAGGGAAGCATCTTTATTCTGAGACTGTGCTGTCAGATCACAGACTCTCCGTCTAATGGAAACATCCTCTCCATGTCCACTGTATCCAGGCTTTTCAGCATTCGGGAGGTTTACTTGACCATACATCCCTCCACCATCTCAACCGTCCCTCTAAACTCCATTGAGCACAGGCCCAGAACCATGAAATTCTCCTCATACATAATGCCCATCATTCCTGAGATTATTCTTGTAAACCTTGTTTGCAACAACTGTACAAACACATTTCCAGGAATAATAGACAAATTGGTACCAGGATAATTTAGGGGGAAATGTTGTGCTTTCTTTACTGTTCTACTGTTACATACCTTGTGGGTATCTTGTGACTGTCTTATGACCATGATGTAATGGAGTATCTTGTGAGCATGATGTAATTGCATTGTGATGGTGGGGTCAAGTAATTTTCCCACCAGTGTGAGGTCATGTGATGACCTGTTCCAACAGGTATACATGGGGAAACCCCTGTTGTTACAGAGTTAGTTCGTCAGTTTTGGTTCGTCAGTTACTCCATCAGTTAGTTTTGCTGCGTAATCATCTCATTATGCAGTTTTGTTTCAAAGCGAAGTTCTATTTTCTATTTTAAGGTAAAACCGTTGTGCTGGCAGTTTCGCCAATCGCTGCCAGGTTTTGTTTGTTTACCTTTGCAGTCTAGTATCGGAGAGTGAAGACCTTTACCAAACTACAGGAACCTGAAGGATTGAGTAAAGGTGGTGTCGTTTGGCGGTTTCATAAAAGATCGACCTTATGGAATCTTCATTCAGAATTAGTGACCTGCATCTGAGATAACCCCTGCAAGCTCAGGAAAGGTTTGTGCAGTGTTCACCATCCAGAAAAAGGTCAGTTCCTTTAAGCTGTTTTATTTCCTTTGACGTGAATCCTTTGGACAGAATCAGCAGTAACGTCACATCTTTGAAGAAATCCGTTTCCAGAGAAGTCTCTCCTTATTGACTGCGTAAATCACTTGGACTTTCAAATTTACCACTTTAAGACTGTGTTCGAATTTACCTCTTCAAGAACTGTTCCAGAGTTTGGCTGTTTGTTAAATTGCCATATAGCAGTTAACTTCTGGTTAAGTTAGTCGTTAGTTTACTTTTCACAATTGTTGAGCAGAGTTTAATAAATGTTTCAGTTTGTTTATGAAACCTGTCTCAATTCTATATTCATAGTTGCCGACCACATAACACTACGATCACAAAACAAGCCATTTCCATTTCCAAGTTAAACCAGGTTTATTTCAGGAAATATAAACCAGTCCAGAGTGAATGTAATAAAAAGAAACTGGAATTACCAGAAACACTCAGCAGGTAAGGAATAGCTTTGGGGACAGGAACACACTTTACAATTCAGGTTAATAATGTTTCATCAGAATGACTTCAAACATTTTCAGTTTTTAGTGCCAATCTCCAGCAACTTGAGATTCTGTCTGATTTCCACCGAGTGACAGACAGGGGGGATTTCCAAACACAGTTTGAACACCAAACTCATGGGTCTATTTCTACTGCTGTAAACACGGAATAGCCCTTTTACTCATAGCCTCTCCTCAGATTAGCAGTCATTGCTTCCAAAGGAACTCCAGAAATAAACATCTGATCCCAGACCAGAAATACTCGCTCAACACCTCATAAACCCAAGCAGCTCGATGCCCGGGTCCATTTTACCTGGAGCAAAAACTGTGATATCCCAGGATCCAACCTCACACAGCTGAACCTGCCACTCACTGACCCTGAAAATCTCACACATCATCCTCCCACCCCATCTCACACTGGATAGTGCAATCTGGGACTTCCACACAACCAATGTCCAGCTGCTTGAAATTTCTGCTTCATTGCAGAAGGACGACCGTCCAGCCCCATCTGTAGAAGCACTAACCAAAGTCAAAACCAAAACAGTAACAGTTCCATATGCCCGGAATGTAGATCACAGGACTCTCCCAGTACTCTTTGCTGCCAGGAAAATGCTGCAGTGTGTAAGCCAGTCATAGTTCAAAAACCAGCACCTCCACACCAATGCACAACACAACTGGTACCTGATGACCCTCTGGCATTCCAGCTAACAAAAACTGATTCTGGAAATAACTCAGCGAGGCCAAAGGTGCAAAAGAACACTTCACAATAACAACAAGGGTTAGAAGATTGCTGATATATAACATTGAGGAGGTGGGACACAGGGTGGACCGAGGTTGACCCAGATGGTTGATGTATACCACTGAAGCAGGGCAGTGGGGTGGGGTTTGGAGACTGGACAGAGGTTGACCCAGATGGTTGATGTATATCGCTGAAGCAGGGCAGTGGGGTGGGGTGAGGAGACTGGACAGAGGTTGACCCAGATGGTTGATGTATATCACTGAAGCAGGACAGTGGGGTGGGGTGAGGAGACTGGACAGAGGTTGACCCAGATGGTTGATGTATATCACTGAAGCAGGGCAGTGGGGGGGGGGGGTGAGGAGACTGGACAGAGGTTGACCCAGATGGTTGATGTATATCGCTGAAGCAGGGCAGTGGGGTGGGGTGAGGAGACTGGACCGAGGTTGACCCAGATGGTTGATGTATATCACTGAAGCAGGACAGTGGGGGGGGGGGTGAGGAGACTGGACCGAGGTTGACCCAGATGGTTGATGTATATCGCTGAAGCAGGGCAGTGGGGTGGGGGGGGGGGTGAGGAGACTGGACCGAGGTTGACCCAGATGGTTGATGTATATCGCTGAAGCAGGGCAGTGGGGTGGGGTGAGGAGACTGGATGGACCGAGGTTGACCCAGATGGTTGATGTACATCACTGAAGCAGGGCAGTGGGGTGGCGTGAGGAGACTGGACAGAGGTTGACCCAGATGGTTGATGTATATCGCTGAAGCAGGGCAGTGCGGTGGGGTGAGGAGACTGGACAGAGGTTGACCCAGATGGTTGATGTATATCGCTGAAGCAGGGCAGTGCGGTGGGGTGAGGAGACTGGACAGAGGTTGACCCAGATGGTTGATGTACATCACTGAAGCAGGGCAGTGGGGGGGTGTGAGGAGACTGGACAGAGGTTGACCCAGATGGTTGATGTACATCACTGAAGCAGGGCAGTGGGGTGGGGTGAGGAGACTGGACAGAGGTTGAACAAGATGGGCAGGGATAAGCACATGGAATCAGGTGGGAGAAGGGATCAAAGACAATCATTGATGGTCCTCCAGCAATACACAGATACTGAATTAATAGTACATACTACTGTATAACAGATCCTAAAATGACAAAGTTAGAACAAACAACAAGAAATTTGCCATATATACTTTGACCCTCACCAAATTTTTATCAACACACCATAGAAAGCTTCTCATCCGGACACTTCACACGTTTCCATGGTAACTACTAGGCCCGTGACTGTGATGAACTCCAGAGACCTTTGGAAACAGATCAGCACATCACAGAAACCCTTCTGCCCCCTCGACTTCCCAGTCCCTCGGTAAAGCAGGCAGTGAAATGAAAGATCCCCACAACCTGGGACGTTCTCCTTTCTCACCCATCCCATTCGGGGAGAAGACAACAGCCTAAAGCTCAGCGACAAATGCGAGGAGCCTCAGGAAGCGAGGCGAGTTGGGGGAAGTTAACGGGACTCAGTGGCCAACATTAGATTTCCCCAACACAACATAGAGGAAACGTAGAACATAGAATAGTACAGCACATTACAGGCCCTTCGGCCCACAATGTTGTGCCGACCCTCAAACCCTGCCTCCCATATAACCCCCCACCTTAAATTCCTTCATATACCTGTCCGGTAGTCTCTTAAACTTCACTGGTGTATCTGCCTCCACCACTGACGCAGGCAGTGCATTCCACACACCAACCACTCTCTGAGTAAAAATCCTTCCTCTAATATCCCCCTTGAACTTCCCACCCGTTACCTTAAAGCCATGTACTCCTGTATTGTGCAATGGTGCCCTGGCTATCCACTCTATCTATTCCTCTTATTATCTTGTACATCTCTATCATGTCTCCTTTCATCCTCCTTCTTTCCAAAGAGTAAAGCCCTAGCTCCCTTAATCTCCGATCACAATCCATACTCTCTAAACCAGGCAGCATCATGGTAAATCTCCTCTGTACCCTTTCCAATGCTTCCACATCCTTCCTATAGTGAGGCGACCAGAAATGGACACAGTACTCCAAGTGTGGCCTAACCAGAGTTTTATAGAGCTGCATCATTACATTGCGATTCTTAAACTCTATCCCTTGACTTATGAAAGTTAACATCCCATAAGCTTTCTTAACTACCCTATCTGCCTGTGAGGCAACTTTCAGGGATGTGTGGACATGTACCCCAAGATCTCTCTGCTCCTCCACACTACCAAGTATCCTGCCATTTACTTTGTACTCTGCCTTGGAGTTTGTCCTTCCAAAGTGTACCACCTCACACTTCTCCGGGTTGAACTCCATCTGCCACTTCTCAGCCCACTTCTGCATCCTATCAATGTCTCTCTGCAATCTTTGACAATCCTCTACACTATCTACAACACCAACAACCTTTGTGTTGCCAGCAAACTTGCCAACCCACCCTCCTACCCCCACATCCATGTCATTAATAAAAATCATGAAAAGTAGAGATCCCTGAACAGATCCTTGTAGGACACCACTAGTCACAATCCTCCAATCTGAATGTACTCCCTCCACCACCACCCTTTGCCTTCTGCAGGCAAGCCAATTCTGAATCCACCTGGCCAAACTTCCCTGCATCCCATGCCTTCTAACCTTCTGAATAAGCCTACCATGTGGAACCTTGTCAAATGCCTTACTAAGATCCATGTAGATCACATCCACTGCACTACCCTCATCTATATGCCTTGACACCTCCTCAAAGAACTCTATCAGGCTAGTTAGACACGATCTGCACTTCACAAAGCCATGCTGACTGTCCCTGATCAGATCATGATTCTTAATGCCCAGAGATCCTATCTCTAAGAATCTTTTCCAACAGCTTTCCCACCACAGACATAAGGCTCACTGGTCTATAATTACCAGGACTATCCCTACTACCTTTTTTGAACAAGGGAACAACATTCGCCTCCCTCCAATCCTCTGGTACCATTCCCGTGGACAACATAAAGATCCTAGCCAGAGTCTCAGCAATCTCTTCTCTCGCCTCGTGGAGCAGCCTGGGGAATATTCTGTCAGGCACCGGGGACTTACCTGTCCTAATGTATTTTAACAACTCCAACCCTTCCTCTCCCTTAATATCAACATGCTCCAGAACATCAACCTCACTCATATTGTCCTCACCATCATTAAGTTCCCTCTCATTGGTGAATACCGAAGAGAAGTATTCATTGAGGACCTTGCTCACTCCCACAGCCTCCAGGCACATCTTCCCACCTTTATCTCTAATCGGTCCTACCTTCACTCCTGTCATCCTTTTGTTCTTCACATAATTGAAGAATGCCTTGGGGTTTTCCTTTACCCTACTCGCCAAGGCCTTCTCGTGCCCCCTTCTTGCTCTTCTCAGCCCCTTCTTAAGCTCCTTTCTTGCTTCCCTATATTCCTCAATAGACCCATCTGATCCTTGCTTCCCAAACCTCATGTATGCTGCCTTCTTCCACCTGACTAGATTTTCCACCTCACTTGTCACCCATGGTTCCTTCACCCTACCATTCTTTATCTTCCTCACCGGGACAGATTTATTCCTAACATCCTGCAAGAGATCTCTAAACATCGACCACATGTCCATAGTACATTTCTCTGCAAAAACATCATCCCAATTCACACCCGCAAGTTCTAGATTTATAGCCTCATAACTTGCCCTTCCCCAATTAAAAATTTTCCTGTCCTCTCTGACTGTATCCTTTTCCATGATAATGAGAAATGCAAGGGAGCGGTGGTCACTGTCCCCTAGATGCTCACCCACTGAGAGATCTGTGACCTGACCTGGTTCATTACCTAATACTAGATCTAGTATGGCATTCACACTGGTCGGCCTGTCCACATACTGTGACAGGAATTGGTCCTGGACACACTTAAACTCTGCCCCATCTAAACCCTTGGAACGAATCAGATGCCAATCAATATTAGGGAAGTTAAAGGCACCCATGATAACAACCCTGTTATTTTTGCACCTTTCCAGAATCTGCCTCTCAATCTGCTCCTCTGTATCTCTGCTGCTACCAGGGAGCCCGGAGAGTCACCACCCATGGGGGAGTGTGAGCACACACCACGTGATCTTGCGTCACAAAGCGGAGGGCGGGGCTAAATAGCCTCACGTGACCTGTTGGCGGGACTTCCATTTCAATTCTGCGGAAAGAGACAGCCTGGGCTCCTGGTTTGGGTCGTTCAATGCAGATTAAGTGGAGTCGACACGTTTCTGACGAGCCCAGAGAACTGGGTACTAAATGAGTAATTGGCCCGCCGTTCGGGGCTGACGGCCAACATCACATCTCCCCGCTCGGGATCGGTCTCAGTACTCACCGATGGGAAAGTGATATCTTCGGCCCGTAAATAGTGATCCCGACCCCCGGCTCCCCGATCAAGGAGGCGATCGTCCCTTCCCGATCCCGCAGACGATCCGCTTCAGCACTGAGCGGAAAAGCAAACGCCGACAATCTGGCGACAGTGAGCATGCGCAAAGGGGCTTGCGTCATCCGGAGGGCGGGGCCTCGGGAGCAGACACGCTGCTGCCGCCCGTCTGCGGTTAAATGGGCGGGGCGAACGGGATCACGTGACCGGTGGGTCCCACAACCCAGGGAGAGACTCCAGCGACCCGCCCGTCACTCTGTGTTATGTACAGCAGCGATAGACCACAAACTCAGTCTGTATTAGTATAAACTACTATCTGTATTAGTATAGAGACAATTAAACAAACTACTCTTCTAAACAGAAGTTAACAGTGTTATGCGTTTGTGGCTGCCAAAATGTCAAGTTTAGGAACAGTTCTGAAAGTTTCAAGATGGCAAGTTTCAGTTATCCACGGAATGGGGAAACCGGTAAATCCACATTAAAATGCAACGAGAAAGTAATCATAAAGAATTTCACAGATTCTACGCTGGGAAAACGAAATAACAGTCACAGAAGATTGTCAGTCGTGGAGTTGTATTCCAAAGTGTGTGTGTGTGTGTGTGTCTCCCTCGCCCTCTCTTTCTCTCTCTTTTCTCTCTCTCTCCCTGTCTCTCTCTGCTTCTCTGTCTCTCTCTCTCTCCCTGTCTCTCTCTGCTTCTCTGTCTCTCTCTCTCTCTCTCTCCATCTATCTCTGTCTGTCTGTCTGTCTGTCTCTCTCTCTCTCTCTCTCTCTGTCTCTCTCTCTGTCTCTCTCTCTCTCTGTCTCTCTCTCTCTCTGTCTCTCTCTCTCTCTGTCTGTCTCTCTCTCTCAGCTCCAGCAGTCAGTGTACTGACGTCATACTCCCGCCTCCTGCAGCCTCTCACAGTGACACCCACAGCAAAATGAAACATCTGATCTCGTAACACTTGTCCTTCACATCTCCTCTCACCCTAAATGTATTAGACATTTCAACACCCAGGAAAAATATATCGTCTGTCCGCTCTATCTATTCCTCTTTTAATCTTATAAATGTCCATCCAGTCTCACCCCAGGCCTGCGCCGCTCTGGAGAAAACACAAGTTTGTCCAACCTCTCGTTCCAGCTCTGAACCACCCGATCAATCTGTGCAGTCTCTTTCAGGGAGCTGTGAACTTGGATCCAATATCCCTCTGCTCATCGACACTGTTCAGGGACTTTCATTCAACAGTGAGTACAGTGTCTCTTTACATTTAACAGTGTACTGTCCCTCTACATTCGACCTACCGAGCTGCCAAGATGATCATCACTAATCAAATCTCACTGAGTTGTCTCAGGTCCTGTTGAATTTATTCCCAAGTGCACAAATACGGGAAGGTACAGGGACAGAGAAACACCCAATCCCCCATCGGGGAAGAGTAACAAAATCCTTAAAGAGCGTACCACCAGGCCCATGGACAGCTTTCTGTCTGCGGTTGTCAGCCAAATTAATGGTCTCCAGTCCAATAAAATGGACTCGACCTCACAATGTAACTCGACGTGACCTGCCCCATATGTCTATCTGCACTGCACTTTCTCTGCAGCCATAATGCTTTGTTACAGTTATTGTTTTGTCGTATATCAGCTCAATGTACTGTTGTAATGTATCGATCTGTGTGGATGGTAGGTCGGGCAAGATTTTCACTGTAGCTCAGTACGTGATAAGAATAAACAAATTCCCCATTTTAATTGTGTGGAAATATTAGACAGACTGAGCTTCTGCTTTGGAACCACAGAGGGAAACTTGACTCAACTGAGGAACACAAATAAATAGAAAAGGTTTCAATCTCGCATTACGATCTGCGGTAACTGGGATCAGGTGACCAATGGTGGGTCTCCCATACCAATGATCAGAATCAGGTTTAATAGCACCGGCAGATGTCATGTAATTCGTTGTCTCTGCGGCAGCAATGGAACCTAATTCATAGCAATAGATTTTAACCCCCTTTGTGGTGGGGATTTACAGATATTCACCACCCTCAGAATGGAGACATTTCCCGGACAGTCCACCCCCTTTTTCAGAGACTGGGATCCCTGGTTCAACCGGTAATGATGTTGTGCATTTCAATGTGTTCACCTCTCAGTCCTCGATTCCCTAAATGAAAGGGTTATCGCATTTGATCTTTCTTCATATGATGACCCCACCACTCCAGGGATCAGTCTGGTGAATCTTCATTGCACTCTCTATAACAAATACTCTCTAACCTCTTTGTTAATCCTCTATGGAATTAATTTCCATCTTCTGCAGCCCCGTGTTGCCCCAATCACTCACCTCCCACCCCCGTCACTATTTCCACCTTCCCACCTCCCCCTCACCTGGATCCACCTCTCACTCCCCAGCTCTTGCCCCATCCCCACCCCTCACCTCTTTTCTCTGACTATTTCCCGTCCACTCTCAGTCCAGAGGGAGGGTCTCGGCCCGAAATGTTGACGGTCCATTTCCCTCCACAGATGCTGCCCGACCCACTGAGTTCCTCCGGCAGTTTGTTCTTTGGTCTGTATGACCCGTGTTAGTGTGGGGAGCGGGATTTTACACCATATTCCAGGTACAGTCTCAACAAAACACAAATAATTGTCACTTTGCCCGGACCATTGGCCCCGCTTGCAGGGCAACAGTCTGCCGGTGTTTGCCCCCCAATGTGGTGAATCGCCAGCACCGTGGGCTCAGACATTTCCACAGATGAGCCCCTCCTGTCCCCACCGGGACAAACATCCTGTCCGCCCCCTCTCTCACCGTCTTCATCCTTTCAATAAAATCCCCCTCTCCCTCCCCGGGGAACCGGCATCAAACCGACGGGCCGAGCGGTCTCCTCCTACCTCTCAGCGACACATCAGACTCCGGCCGCAGGAGACGCTTCACAAACGCCCCAACTTCCCTCGGAGGGAAATGGAAATAAATCAGAAAGCGGACATTTACTTTGACGGTTGTCCCGCCGTGACGGAAAGTTCGGGAGACGGGGTCAGCGAGGGTAACGCCCTCTCGGCTTGTCTGCCTCCGCTATTGGTTGGAAACAGTGATTGACATCGCTTCGCACCAGTGGGAATAGCGCAGCGCATGAAACCTCTGTTGACAGCGGTAGGGGGGAGGGGCTGGTCACGTGATTAGTAGCCCAGCCGTTAAACCGACCAAGCTCGAGCTCACCAGCGCGCGGGGCACAAAAGGCCCCGGATGATCGGTTGAGGTAAGAAGGGATCTCCGGGTTGGGGGTCTCACCGGGCGGGCGTTTTCAACACCGACTTCGGGTAGTTGCTGTGAGCTCCGGACTCCGTGACCCGCAATCCCGGGACAGTCCTGCTCTCTTCCCTCTCTCTCAGCCCCACCATCCGTACACGGGCCCCGGGGAGCTTCCGGCTGATGAGGGAATGGGAACCGATGGATCTCTCAGACAGAGCTGAGCTCCAGCTGTCTAAATGCAAGGATCGGGAACTCGGAGAAAGGGAACAAAATCTTTTACATCAGCTGTTGAGAAAATCACCTTTGTTCTGCCTCCAGTCACAAACAAGAGAAAATCTGCAGATGCTGGAAATCCAAGCAACACACACAAATTGCTGGAGGAACTCAGCATTAGTACTCTTTTCCATAGATGCTGCCTGGCCTGCTGAGTTCCTCCAGCATTTTGTGTCTGTTGCTTGTTCTCCCTCCTCTTGTTCTGGACTTTTCTACCCGTGAGAACATGTTTTGTCCCACTCTCTCTGGGTACATAATGATATCAAACACCTTTGCCCTGGGCAACAAGTAGCTTTCACATCACAAATGTGCCAGACTCCAATGAGACAGACTACTGCCCTTCCCTTCATATTCATTGGCATTGCCATCACTGAGTTCACCACCGTCAGTCACCTGGGGGAGGGTTCAGGGGAAATATTTCTGTACAAAACAGAAACTGGTGTTACCTGTGTGTATTGTGGTGATGCAAAAGTTGCTGGAGAATTTGCAAGTGGGAAGAAGTGGAGTGTTATTTGGAAATCTGACCTTTGTAAGCATCACTTAGCAAGCAAATCACATATGGACAGTGTGGAACAGCTGTGGAGAGAAAATCATTCATTACCCGCTACAGGCCTACTATACAGGTTGTGTGAGAGTGCAGATGAACTTGATCAAACCCAGAGGGCATCAAAGTTCTTATTGACAGTGATTTGCCAGCTGTTAAAATGAATGGCTCTCTATTTAAAGTTCACTCTGCCCATGTTGTCACCGGGTTAAAAAATGCACAGGAAAAGCTTTATGTGCACACTGGTCATTACAAATGTGAGGGGACATTGGTGGGAAGGTGGGGAGACCGCCAGTGTCCCTGATGCTCTCACCTACATGATGCACATCCAGCTGCAACTTGTAACCCTGCACTTTAAGGAGTTTGAACTTGAAATGGATGAATTCCAGATCATCCAGGAGCTGGACGGGGTGATAGATATGACATGAAGAGAGGTGAGTTACACCCAAGGTGCAGGACACAGGAAACTGGGTGAGAGTCAGGAAGGGGAATGGGTTTAAATAGCCATCGCAGAATACTCTTGCTGCCATCCCACGCAACAGCAGGTGGACCACTTTAGAAACTGTTGGGGGGATTACCTGGCAGAGGAAAGTCAAAGGACTGATAGGGGATTCGGTAGTTAGCGGAACAGAACAAGAGGGGACTAATATCCTAGTGGTAATGCTTCTAGTGAGGGGTGATGAGGTTAAAGTAAGTTGTAGGGGGAATGGGAACCAGAATGACAGAACAGATAGTGGAGAGGGTGAATTGAATTGACTTTATTACATACATTCTTCCTATACCTGAGGAGTAGAAATCTTTATGTTACTTTTATGTCTAAATGTGCAATGTGTAATTTATAGTAATATATAATAAATAGTTTGTACATAGGACAGTCAATATAACATAGAAATGCAATTGTATCAGCATGAATTAATCAGTCTGATGGCCTGGTGGAAGATGATGTCCCGGAGCCTGTTGGTCCTTTTGCTGTGGTACCGTTTCCTGGATGGGAGCAGCAGGAACAGTTTGTGGTTGTGGTGAATTGGGTCCCTGATATCCTTTGGGCCCTTTTTACACACCTGTCTCTGTAAATGTCCTGAATAGTGGGAAGTTCACATCTACAGATGTGCTGGGCTGTCCACACCACTCTCTGCAGGTTCCTGCGATTAAGGGAAGTACAGTTCCTATACCAGGCAGTGATGCAGCCAGTCAGGATGCTCTCAATTGTGTCCCTGTAGAAAGTTCTGAGGATTTGGGTCCCCATTCCAAACTTCTTCAACCATCTGAGGTGAAAGAGGTGCTGTTGTGCTCTTTTCACAACACAGCCGGTATGTACAGACCATGTGAGATCCTCGGTGATGTTTATGCCGAGGAACTTAAAGCTGTTCACCCTCTCAACCCCAGATCCATTGATTTCAATAGGGGTTAGCCGGTCTCCATTCCTCCTGTCATCCACAATCAGCTCCTTTGTTTTTGTGACAATGAGGGAGAGTTTGTTTTCTTGACACCAGTCAGATGTTGTTCAGACCTCAGATAGATTCAGCAATCAAATGGTTGAGCATGGTGTGATGAAAGTGGTGAGCTGTGTATATCACAATGCAAGAAGCATCGCAGGAAAGCCAGATGAGCTCAGGACAGGGAATTATGATATTGTAGCCATTATTGGGACTTGGTTGCACCCAACAGTCTGAGGGATTTAGAGGAACCAATTTGTCGAGAGATTCCAGACCATGCCAAGAAACAAAGGTTGATTCAGTAAGTAATTTTATCTTTCCATATATTGATTGGGACTCCCATACTGTAAAAGGACTAGATGGGGTAGAGTTTGTCAAATGTGCCCTTAATCAGTACGTAGAATTCCTGATGTAGAAGTGTGCAATAAGCTGTTAGGAAATGATCCAGGGCTGGTGACAGAAATTAGTGACCATAATGCCATGAGATTCAAAGTAAGTATGGGAAAAGATAGGTCTGGACCATGGGTTGAGGTTCTAAATTGGAGAAAGGTCAATTTTGATGGTATCAGAAAGGATCTGACAAGTGTGGTTTGGGACAGGCTGTTTTCTGGCAAAGGAGTACTTGGTAAGTGGGAGGCCTTCAGAAGTGAAATTTTGAGGGTGTCTAGTTTGTATGTGCCTGCAAAATAAAAGTTGAAAGGTAACTGGTGCAGGGAGCCTTGGTTTTCAAGAGATATTGAGGCCTCGGATATTTTGTTCCCCTAAATGCCTCAGACTGTTGGGTGCCACCAAGACTCATTAATGACTACAATGTCATAATTCCACACCCTATGCTCATCTGACTTTTTTTTAGTCATCTTCTGTTGGTTTCTAAAAGCTTCTGATGTATGTTGCTTGAATTTCCAGCATCTGCAGAATTCCTGTTGTAATAGTTTTTGCTCTTTTGTTTGCCCTCTCTTTGGCTTTTATATTGGCTTTGGCTTCTCATTTCATCCACAGTTGTGTCCTCCTGCCTTTCTAATGCTTCCACTTCTTTGGGATGTATCGATCACTCAGCTCCCGAATTGCTCCCAGAAACTCCAGCCATTGCTGCTTCATTGTCACTCCTACCTTTTCCCTCCAAACAAGCAACATACATCAAAGTTGCTGGTGAACGCAGCAGGCCAGACAGCATCTATAGGAAGAGGTACAGTCGACGTTTCAGGCCGAGACCCTTCGTCAGGACTAACTGAAGGAAGAGTGAGTAAGGGATTTGAAAGCTGGAGGGGGAGGGGGAGATGCAAAATGATAGGAGAAGACAGGAGGGGGAGGGATGGAGCCGAGAGTTGGACAGGTGATAGGCAGAAGGGGATACGAGAGGATCATGGGACAGGAGGTCCGGGAAGAAAGACAAGGGCGGGGGGGTGACCCAGAGGATGGGCAAGAGGTATATTCAGAGGGACAGAGGGAGAAAAAGGAGAGTGAGAGAAAGAATGTGTGCATAAAAATGAGTAACAGATGGGGTACGAGGGGGAGGTGGGGCCTTAGCGGGAGTTAGAGAAGTCGATGTTCATGCCATCAGGTTGGAGGCTACCCAGACGGAATATAAGGTGTTGTTCCTCCAACCTGAGTGTGGCTCTATCCCTCCCCCTCCTGTCTTCTCCTATCATTTTGCATCTCCCCCTCCCCCTCCAGCTTTCAAATCCCTTACTCACTCTTCCTTCAGTTAGTCCTGACGAAGGGTCTCGGCCTGAAACGTCGACTGTACCTCTTCCTAGAGATGCTGCCTGGCCTGCTGCGTTCACCAGCAACTTTGATGTATGTTGCTTGAATTTCCAGCATCTGCAGAATTCCTGTTGTTTGCCCTTCCAAACAAGTTTGGCCAGCTTCTTTGTCATAGGAACATGAAACAGGCTATTTGGCCCATCTAGTTAATGCCGAAAAAACATTTAATCTGTAACGCAACTATCTGCACCGGGACCATTGCCCTCCATACCCCTGTCATCCAGGCTCCTATCCAAACTTCTCTTAATTGTGAAAAAGAGCTCATATTCACCACTTGTGCTGACATCTCATTCCATACTCTCACGAGCTTTTCCACATGTTCCCATTAAATTTTCACCTTCCCTATGTATCCATGACCTCTGGTTGTAGTCCCACCCAATCTCAGTGGAAAAAGCTGTTTGCACTTACCCTATCTATACCCTTATAATTTTGTATACTTCCAACAAATCCTCAAAGCAATGTATAATTTCCTTGTTCATGATTAGAGCCTTTTTGAGGTGTATAAGATGATGAGGGGCATTGATCATGTGTATAGCCAGAGGTTTTTCCCCAGGGTTGAAATGGCTAACATGAGGGAGCATAGTTTTAAGGTGCTTGGAAATAGATACTGGGAGATGTCAGGGGTAAGTTTTATTACACAGAGAGTGGTGGGTGTGTGGAATGCACTGCCAGCAGCGGTGGTCGAGGCAGATACAATAGGGTATTTTAACAGCCTCTTTGATAGGTACACGGAGCTCAGTAAAATAGAGGGCTATGTGCTAGGGAAATTCCAGGCTGTTTCTAGAGTAAGTTACATGGTTGGCAGAATATTGTGGGCTGAATGGCCTGGAATATGCTGTAGATTTCTATGTTCTATGTTGAACAGCGAAATAACTTTGGCTACCCTACAATCCTCTGATAATCCCCTGTCACTAAGGATGATTTAATTATCTCTGCTAGGGCCCCGACAATTTTTGCACTTGCCTCCTGTAGGGTTTGAGGGAGCACCTTATCATGCCCTGGAGATTTCTCCAGCCTAATCTGCCTCAGGATAGCAAACATCTCCTCTTCTTTAATCTGTGCAGGGTCCACGGTTTTAATGCCGCTTTTCCACACTCTCACAGACCCTGTGTCCATCTCCTGAGTAAATGGGATGAAAAATATATTTGAGATCTCCCCCATCTGCTTCCACACGTGGATTGCAATTCTGGTCTTCCAGAGGACCAACTTTATGCCTTGCAATCCTTTTGCTCTTAATCTATTTCCAGAATCCGTGAGGATTATCCTTCATTTTTTCTGTGAGGGGAATCTCATGCCTTCTTTTAGCCATCCTGATTTATTTCTTACGTGTTCTCTTGCATTTCTTATACTCCATAAGAACCTACCTGCCTATCCCTATTCTGCAACTCTATTTTGTGCTTCACCGGGGTCTCAATATCTCTTGAAAACCGGGGTTCCATACAGTTTCTATCTTTACCTTTTATTCTGACAGGCTTATACCCGCCTTGTACTTTCAAAATTTTGCTTTGAAGGCCTCCCATTTAATAAGCACACCTTTTCCATAAAGCGGCCTGTCCCAGTCCACAGTTGCCAGATCCTAATATCTAAATTCCAGGTGTTGATCCATGCCCTGAACACATCCGCCTTTCCTACGCTGCTCCTTGTATTGAAATATACAGGGCTCAGCATATTCACTGCACCATGCACAACCTTTTCATTCCTGTGTTTGTCTGAGGTCTGAACAACAAACGTCTCCACCACCCCTCCACTATCTGTTCTGTTATTCAGGCTCGCATTCCCGCTGCAACTTTAGTTTAACCCCCCCCCCCACCTCCCACCATGCAGCTCTATCACCCCTTTGTGCTTCATCTCCCAGATCAATAAAAAGGAGGTGCATACCAGGTACAGGCAGATAGGAACAAATGGGGTACTTATGAAATACAGGGAATTCAAGTGAACACTTACGAAAGAAATAAAAGAAGGCATGAGGTTGCCCCAACGGACAAGGTGAAGGAGAATCCTCGGGGATTCTGCAGATATGTTTAGAGCAGAAAGATTGCAAGGGAATAAATTAATCCTCTGGAAGATCAGAATGGTAATCCATATGAGGAGACTAAATAGATGTGGGAGATTTTTTTCTGCAACCGTATTTACACAGGAGATGGACACAGAATCTATGGAAGTGAGGCAAAACAGCATCAACTTCATGGACCCTGTGCAGATTACAGAGGTGGAGATGTTTGCTGTCTTCAGGCAAATTAGCGTGGATAAATCCCCAGGGCCTGACAAGTTGTTCCCTGGGACTCTGCGGCAGACAGGTGCAGAAATTGTCAGGGCCCAAACACAGATATTTAAATAATCCTTTGTGACAGGTGAGGTACTGGAGAATTGGAGGACAGCCAATGTTGTTCCACTGTTCAAGAAAGGCTCTAAAAATAAACTAGAAATTATACGTTGGTGAGCCCGACATCAGTAGTGGGAAAGTTATTGGAATGTGTGTGCAGGAGCCAGATATAGAAGTATTTGGATAGATGTGGACTGATTAAGGATAGGCAGCATGGCTTTGTGCACGGTAGGTCATGTCTAACCAATCTTATAGAGTCTCTCGAGGAAGTTATCAGGAAAGTGGATGAAGGCAAGGCAGTGGATGTTGTCTACATGGACTTCAGCAAAAGCACTTGACAAAGTCTCATATGGGAGGCTGGTCAAGAAGGTTCAGTCACTCAGCACTCAAGATGAGATAGTAAATTGGATGAGACACTGTCTTTGGGAGAAGCCAGTGTGTGGTAGCAGATGGTTGCCTCTCTGACCGGAGGCCTGTGACTAGTGGTATGCCACAGGGATTAGAGCTGGATCTGTTGTTGTTTGTCATCTACTTCAGTAATCTGAATGTTAACATGGTTAGCTGGATCAGCAAATTTGTGGATGACACCAAGATTGGGGTGTAGTGGACAGCGAGGAAGACTATCATGGCTTGCAGTGCAATCTGGATCAGCTGGAATAATGGGTTAAGAAATGCAAAATGGAATTTAATGGAGACAAGTGCGAGGTGTTGCATTTTGGTAGGACCAAGGTCTTACACAGTGAGTGGTAGGGCACTGAGGGGTGCTGTAGAAGGAAAGGATCTGGGAATACATGTCCATAATTCACTGAAAGTGGTGTCACAGTTAAATAGGGACAGAAAGAAAGATTTAGGCAAACCTTCATGAACCAAAGTACTGAGTACAGGAGACGGATGTTTTGTTGACATTGTACAAGACAATGGTGAGGCCTAATTTGGTGTATTGTGTGCAGTTTTGGTCACCAATGTGCAGGAAAAATGTAAGGGATGTTGAAAGAGTTCAGAGAAAATTCACAAGGATGTTGCCAGGTCTGGAGGACTTGGGTTCTAGGGAAAGATGGAACAGGTCAGGACTTTATTCCTTGGAACATGGAAGATTGAGAGGAGATTTGATGGAGGTATACGACAATTATGAGGGATATAGATAAGGTAAGTGCAAGCTGGCTTTTACCACTGAGATGCGGTGGGACGACAACCAGAGGCCATGGGTTAAGGGTGAAAGGTGAATCGTTAAGGGGAACATGAGGGGAAACTTCTTCACACAGACGGTCATCCGGGTGTGGAATGAGCAGCCAGCACAAGTGGTGCATGTGAGCTCAATTTCAACATTTAAGAGGTTTGCATAGGTACCTGGATGGTAGTGGTATGGGAGTGGGCAGTTTAAATAGTTCAGCACAAACCAGATGGCCCAAAGGGCCTGTTTCTGTGTTGTAATTTTCTGTGACTGTGACAAGAACCTGAAATCATACAAAAATTCACTCTAAGTCCTTTTAACAGCTGTGTGGACCAACCATTCATCTCAGCAGGATTTTTTTATATGACGTTAAAACTGTGGCACTTTAAGTTAATAATACATAAAAGAAAATCCCAGATGCACATCAAGAAAGACTATTTGTGAGAGAGTGTTTCAGTTACTGTGGGGCCAGGCACCCATGCTGCTCAGCAGGAACAGGGAATAATACCAATGGAGAGAGTCAGACTGAGCCAGGTCACAGATTGGAGATGGCAGAAATGCCCCGTTCTTATAGAGACAGGAAGAGCATCAGGGAATTGATGGTCATTCCAGATACCAGCACTGTGCCCAGTCAGAAGATGATTTCTCTGTCCAACTTGGGTTGAACCTCACTGTAACAGAGTGATACCAAATCAAACCCTGGCAACTCAAGTAATCTCATCTGAAATGTTGTCCTACACCCACTGATGGATTTTGTAAATCTTCTTACAGGTTAAAAATGAGAAGGAATTTGTCTCCAGGAATCTCAAACACAGCACGCCAGTTTTGCTGTCTCTGTCTGGATATTTAAGAAGTGGAGCAAGGGATTCAATCGGCCATCCTTCCTGCTCAGACAGTGGGGAGGGATTCACTCGATCATCTGACCGACTGGCATTCCCGTCATTTTACACAATGGGAATGGATTCAGTCGGTTATCTCAATTGAAGGTACATCAGCAAGTTCACACTGGACAAGGCCATTCATCTGTTCTGTGTGTGAGAAGGGATTCAGTTGGTCTTCCCACCTGTGGACTCACCAGTCAGTTCTCACTGGGTCGAGGCTGTTCATCTGCTGAATTTCTGGGAAAGGATTCACTTAGTTATCTGACCTAATGGCTCACCAGCGAGTTCACACTGGGGAGAAACCGTTCACCTGCTCCGACTGTGGGAAGAGATTCACTCACTCTTACACCCTACAGAGACACCAGCGAGTTCACACTGGGGAGAAACCGTTCACCTGCTTAGAATGTGGGAAGCAATTCACTCAGTTATCCCACCTACAGAGACATCAGCGTGTTCACACTGGGGAGAAGCCGTTCACCTGCTCAGAATGTGGGAAGGGATTCCCTCAGTCATCCACCCTACAGAGACATCAGCAAGTTCACACTGGGGAGAAGCCGTTCACCTGCTCAGTCTGTGGGAAGGGATTCACTCAGTCATCCAACCTACAGAATCATCAGCGAGTTCACACTGGGGAGAAGCCGTTCACCTGCTTAGAATGTGGGAAGAGATTCCCTCAGTTATCCCACCTACAGAGTCATCAGCGAGTTCACACTGGGGAGAAGCCATTCACCTGCTCAGTCTGTGAGAAGAGATTCACTCACTCATCCAACCTACAGACACATCAGCGAGTTCACACTGGGGAGAAGCCGTTCACCTGCTCAGTCTGTGGGAAGGGATTCACTCAGTTGTCCCAACTACAGAGTCATCAGCGAGTTTACACTGGGGAGAAGCCGTTCACCTGCTCAGAATGTGGGAAAGGATTCACTCAGTCATTTAAACTACTGGCACACCAGTCAGTTCACAGTGGGGAGTGGCCATTCACCTGCTCAGAATGTGGGAAAGGATTCACTCAGTCGTCCAAACTAATGGCACACCAATCAGTTCACACTGGAGAGAGGCCATTCACCTGTTCAGACTGTGGGAAGGGTTTCACTTGGTCATCCGACCTACAGAGTCATCAGCGAGTTCACACTGGGGAGAAACTGTTCACCTGCTCAGACTGTGGGAAGGGATTCACTAAGTCATCCTACCTACAGAGACATCAGCAAGTTCACACTGGGGAGAAGCCATTCACCTGCTTAGAATGTGGGAAGGGATTCACTCAGTCATCCCACCTACAGAGTCATCAGCGAGTTCACACTGGGGAGAAGCCGTTCACCTGCTAAGAATGTGGGAAGGGATTCACTCAGTCATCCACCCTACAGAGACATCAGCAAGTTCACACTGGGGAGAAGCCGTTCACCTGCTCAGTTTGTGGGAAGAGATTCACTCAGTCATCCACCCTACAGAATCATCAGCGAGTTCACACTGGGGAGAAGCCATTCACCTGCTGAGAATGTGGGAAAGGATTCACGCAGTCATTCAAACTAATGGCACACCAATCAGTTCACACTGGAGAGAGGCCATTCACCTGTTCAGACTGTGGGAAGGGTTTCACTCTGTCATCCGACCAACAGAGTCATCAGCGAGTTCACACTGGGGAGAAACCATTCACCTGCTCAGACTGTGGGAAGGGATTCACTCAGTTATCCCACCTACAGAGTCATCAGCGAGTTCACACTGGGGAGAAGCCATTCACCTGCTTAGAATGTGGGAAGGGATTCACTCAGTCATCCAAGCTACTGGCACACCAGTCAGTTCACAGTGGGGAGTGGCCATTGTTATGAATCCCTAGATTTTGTTTGCTGTGGACTGTCATTTTGAGAGAGAGAGAGATTAAGAATGGAAATCAGTCTGACTTGCATCTTGTTTACATTGCTCACAGCTTGTTTAGTTTTAACCACGGACACAGACACTCAGAGTCAGACGGAGATGAAGGAGGAAAAATGGAAGGATTGGAACAAGGGAACGAGTGGCCAAGGGTCACTGTTTCGAACTTTCCTCTGCCCACAAGGGTGGGTTAATTATTGATTCAGCATACGTTGAATGTGTGGTTGTCACCTCGTTTGATCCATAGGAGTGGATCGGATTTGGGGTATCCTGTGAAGACCACTTATGTGTTAACCCTTGCCTGGGTGTGGTGTGGAAATTCATTTGAAGACGATACCCCTTGTGACAAGTCACTTTCGGTGATAATTTGTATGTGGATTTGGAACGACGACAGATAAAATCTACAGCGACTGTTCCCTCGTTTTACCACCATGGATGCTGTGGAATTCAACGTTATTGCCTTCTCTCGACATTTACCCTGGATTACAAATATCTCTCTCTCCTCAACTATTCTGTGGTTGAACTGAACGTTCATAGTTTACCATCTCAAGACTCCAAGCCTTGTTTCCCCTGAGCTCAATAGTTTGGGAGTTATATTTACCCACATATATACACATAACACTGTTAACTTTTGTTTATCTTGCTTAAGTTACTGTATTGTTAGTAGGTACTAATAAAGATAGTGGATTTAATATCAGAAACAGACTCTAGATGTAGTCTATTGCTGCTGACTCATTTCTAAAGTGTTGCGGGGACAAAATTGGGGCCTGCATCCGATATAGGAAAAGATTTGGAGGCGTATTGATTAATTATCGATTTCATTGGAGAAATCCCTTTTGATTTATTTGTGTGTGGAAAATCAGCAGCAATGGATGTTGATAGATTTCTGGAAGCACCAACCTCTGAGGCATTAAAGGACACCAGAAGGATTGAGTTGTTGAGTATTGCTAAAAGGTTAAAACTTGCTAAGGTGAAATTGACAATGAGGAGGTCACAGATGCAGAGGATAATAGTTGAACATTATGTATCTGAGGGTGTGTTTAAAGTGGAGGAGTTGGAGGTGTTTCCTGAAAGTAAACCTAGTGAGCTTGGCCTCCCGTACAAGTTAGAAAAATTCAAGATGGAGGCTGTGGAAAGGCAGAGGCAGGTTGAGGCTGGAGAGGCAGAAAAACAGGGAGGAAGCAGAAAGACAGAGGCTGTTCGAGCTGGAAAAGATAGAGAGATTGCAGCAAAGGGGTCTAGCATTAGACTCTGGTGATAAGTTTGAGGGCAGTCAGGATGTTAAATTGGTACCTCCATTTGACGATACAGAGGTTGATAAATACTTTCAGCATTTTGATAAGGTTGCTCAGAGTTTAAAGTGCCCAAAAGAGGGTTGGCCACAAAGTGTAATTAAGGGGAAGGCTCAGCAAGCCTATTCTGCTTTGACAGTTGATGAAGCAGCTGATTATGAGATGCTCAAACAGGCTGTGCTCAAAGCTTACGAGTTGGTCCCAGAAGCATACAGGCAAAAGTTTAGAAGTTTGAGGAAATCTGTGAACCGGACTTATATGGAATTTGCTTAAGAGAAGTTTGTGTGTTTTGACCACTGGTGCACATATAAAAATGTAAATGATGATTTTAACAGCTTGAAAGAGTTGGTTTTAATTGAAGAATTCAAAATGTGCGTCCCTGATGACATAAAGATGTAATTAAATGAAAAGGATGCTGCCACTTTGCAGGAGTCTGCTAGATGAGCAGATAAGTTTGCTTTAACTCATAAGGTTAAGTTCACCCAGAATAAGAGCTTCCAAAAGAGTAGCAGGGATAACCAGGGTAAACCAGAAATTAAAGCTGGGACTAGTGATGAGATGGAGGATGAAGGGAAGCAGTTGAAGGAGAAATATTCTGGTCTTCTTTGTTACTATTGTAAGAAAGCTGGTCATATGGTGGCTAATTGTTCTGTCCTGAAGAAGAAAAAGGAAAAGGAGGCAGTCCCACATGCCTGTGATCAGTATGTTGAAGCACCTATAAACCTGCAGGGTTCTGAACATTCTGTTGAGGCTCAGTTAAGGACTGAGAGGTCTGACTGAGTTAAGAAGGGATTCGATCATTTTATGTCAGATGGTTTGTATTAGTAATGGAAGGGTCAACACCGGTACCAGTGAAAATTCTTCGAGATACTGGGACTTCTCAGTCACTTATATTAGTTCGGTGATGAGACTGACACTGGTGAGGTAAATCTTATTAAAGGCATTGGGGGCAGCATTGTTTCTGTGCCATTGCACAAGGTAACTTTACAGTCAGGGTTGGTTTCGGGACCT
Organism: Mobula hypostoma; assembly: GCF_963921235.1. Taxonomy (NCBI): domain Eukaryota; kingdom Metazoa; phylum Chordata; class Chondrichthyes; order Myliobatiformes; family Myliobatidae; genus Mobula; species Mobula hypostoma. The sequence continues at coordinate 1,975,076 of NW_026948219.1, forward strand.
GTTAGGATTGGATTATGCTCCAGTTTACTGGTGGAAGATGTTACTTTGCTGTTAGGGAATGACATGGCAGATGGTAAAGTTGTTCCTGCAGTGTAGTTGACAACTAAGCCAACCACTGACGACCCACAGATGGATTTTAACATTTATCGCAGTAACTCGAAGTATGACTAAAAGGTCTGCCAATGCAGAGGGTTCTGTGCAGCATGATTCTGATACCCATGATAGCCAAAATCATGTTGACCAGAATTCAGTTTATGATGACTTGTCAGGGACTTTTCAGCCTTCATTGTTTCAACAGGATTCAGGTAGTAAGTCTGATGAGAAAGATTTATCCCTGTCTAGGAAGGAGTTTATAGCAGAACAGAACCTAGACTGAGTTTGAAGCTTTATAAGAAACATCTCTCTCAGATGATGAGATTAAGAAAGTGCCAGTAGGGTATTATCTCAAGGATGGAGTGTTAATGAGGAAGTGGAGGCCACCTGCTATACCTGCAAGTGAGGAATGGGCAATTGTTCACCAAGTTGCAGTTCCTAAAGTTCATTGGACTGAAATTTTAACTTTGGCCCACAGCATGCCCTTAGGTGGCCATTTTGGAGTGAAGAAAACTGTAAACAGGATTATGAAAGAATTTTACTGGCCTAATTTGAGGAAAGATATTGTGACCTTTTGCAGAACCTGTCACACTTCTCAAGTTGTGGGTAAACCTAATCAGGTCACCCCAGTGGCCCCACTCCGGCCTATACCTGCATTCGGTGAACCCTTTTCCAAATTTATAGTGGATTGTGTTGGCCCATTGCCAAAGACTAAAACTGTCCATCAGTATTTGCTAACTATTATGTGTACTGCATCCAGATTCCCAGAGGCAATACCTCTCAGAAATATTAAAGCTAAAACTGGCGAAGGCTCTAACAAGTTTTTTACTTTATTTGGTTTGCCTTAAGAAATCCAGTCTGATCAAGGAAGTAATTTTACATCTGGATTATTCCAGCAGGTAGTTTATGAACTGGGAGCTAAACAAATTACATTGTCTGCGTACCATCCGGAATCACAAGTGGCTTTAGAAAGATTTAATTCTACTGTCAAAACAATGATTAAGACATGCTGTGTTGAAAATGGAAAAGACTGGGATGAAGGAATACATTTGCTTTTGTTCACTGTAAAGGCTGATTTATACTTGTGCATTCGGGATATGCCATATCCTACACCGTAGGCCCGATTTAATTTTTGCGTAGCCCTACGCCGTAGCGAGCATGCGTAGTTGTGTCTGCATCGCTATGCACGTCACCACCAAAACGCAAGTTGGCAGTGGGGTATCTCTGACACTGTTGAGCTTCATTGTGAGAGACATGGACGAGTAAATGCATTTCAAATATTTTCCCATGTCGGCAGGTAGATTTGACGATTTGGTTCATTGTCTCCAACCATTTATTTCACATCAGTGTACAGACATGGCAGAGAAAAGCAACCGGAAATGCGATGCTACCAAGCGGACCAATCACAGTTGTTGCAGTCTGCGTCGCCGCGACGCGTGAGTTACTTTTTTGAGGAGGTGCAAGTTACCCTGCGGCGTAGGGTACAGCGTGGGTACGGCGTAGGGTACGTCGTGCCTATGGCGTACACTTGCCGCACAAGTATAAATCAGGCTTAAGAGAGTCGGTACAGGAGTCACTGGGCTTTAGTCCATCTGAACTTGTATTTGGTCATGGAGTGAGAGGACCTTTGACCTTGTTAAAGGAACAGTGGATTGAGGGGGATGTATATGTTAACTTGTTAGACTATGTTTTGAAGTTTAAAAATAAACTACACCAAGCCTGTCGTCTAGCGAGACAAAACTTAAAGATTTCTCAAAACAAAATGAAGTGTTGGTTTGATAACCAGACCAAAACAAAAGAAAATACAAGGTGGGGGATAATGTGCTTGCCTTATCTCCAATGTTGATGAATCCACTTCAGGCGAAATTCAATGGACTGTATGAAATATTCTCTCAAATTAATGATGTGAATTATGATATTAAAACACACGACTGACGTAAACTAACACGGGTGGTACACATCAATATGATAAAGCCTTATTCTGACAAGCAGGCACCATCGGTGAGTGTTGTCAAACATATCAATCTGACAACCCTGAGAATGAAACAATTGACTCGTCTGAAACTTTTCACAAGCCAAACATGGTCCCGGTTAGGCTAATGAACTCGGTTGTTCTCAAAAACATTGACAACAAGTTGGCTCATCTGCAGCCAAAGCAACAATAACAGCTGAAGGAATTAATTCTGAAGTTTAAAGATTTATTTCCCGATGTTCCCAGGCAAACCACAGTCGCAGTACATGACGTAGATATTGGTCAAGCCAACCCGATTAAACAACACCCATATCGCTGAATGTAGAGAAGTGTAAATTGGCTGAGCAAGAAATTGAATATATGCTGGAAAATAGTATTATTAGGCCTTCAACATCAGATTGGAGCTCACCCTGCGTTATTGTGCCCAAACCTGATGGTAGTGTTAGATTTTGTACTGATTATAGGAAGGTAAATGCAGTAACAAAAACAGATGCCTATCCTATCCCTCGGGTGGATGATTGCATCGATAAGGTTGGAAAAGGTAATTTCTTACAAAGATTGATCTGTTGAAAGGGTATTGGTGTGTTCCATTGATGGACTCAGGTAGTGAAATTTCTACATTTGTTACACCTTCTGGGTTGTATGAATACAGTGTTTCGCCATTTGGAATGAAATATGCTCCAGGAACATTCCAGAGAATGATTGATCCTGTAATTTGAGGGTTAGGACACACAGATGCCTATATTGATGACTTAGTCACAGGGAGTGACACTTGGGAAGAGCATATCTCTGTAGTACAAAAGCTGTTTGACAGGCTTTCCTGGGCCAACCTTACAGTTGACTTAGCTAAGAGTGAATTTGGCCATGCCTCTGTGATCTATCTTGGCTGTGTTGTAGGTCAAGGCAAGTTGGCTCCTGTGCAGGCAAAATCCAGGCAATTTCTGAAGTTCCTATTCCGACTGTGTGACGAAGGCTGGTCACTGATTACAGACGTCTCATGGCACACTCGGTAAAACACTCAAAGGGTAATCCACACACATTATTCCCCTCTGTTATTGTGGTGAGTGAACGCATCTCAATAAATCAACAGTCACAACTTTACACTCATCCCCAGCAGTAATAGGTATCAAAAAAAGAAACACACTATGTCACAGTTTTATTATCTCAGGTAAATTTATTCATATTCATCTTTCCAGTAAGTGTTTTGCCGAAGTGTCATGATAATCTGACGTTTCTCTCCTCCACAGTCACTGGGTCTGAAACAGAGCTGCTGCATAGAGCTGTCTTATATAGAGGCAGCAGCAACCTGCACAGGTGTGCCGATGGTGGGGGATACCATCTTTACCTGGGACAAGGGTTATGTTACCTAATTACTCATCTTGTGGTAAAGTTTTGGGGTTTATACAAGTTATTTAACTGGGAAATGGTGAATCCTATGATGAAGTATATGTGTTTATTGTGAGAACTGGTGGTAGAGTTTCAGATTGTGTGAAATGGAAGATAATTGAGTTAATTAGCTTTTGGTTAGTCTAGGGGGATTGGCTTAGCAGTTATAAGCCTCGGGTTACCAAGGCTTTGGGTTGTTTTTTCGTTTAGTCTGAGGGTGGCTGTTAACCAGACAGGTGACAACTGCAAGCTGTATATATATATCTTCTTGTTTTGATGTGGACCTCCAAGTATTTGACTTTCCACTATTTTTGTAAATAAAAGCACCTCAATCTATTTTTGCCACTGAAGCCATCTTGTTATTTTTCTTCGACAGATGACCCACAGTTTTTGTGACAGACTGGTAAGAAGGCTGAGGAAAGATATTGTGACCTTTTGCAGAACCTGTCATACTTGTCAAGTTGTGGGTAAACCTAAATCAGGTCACCCTAGTGGCCCCACTCTGGCCTATACCTGCATTCGGTGAACCCTTTTCCAAATTTTATTAAAGCGAAAACTGTGGTGAAGGCTCCAAACAAGTTTTTTTACTTTATTTGGTTTGCCCAAAGAAATCCAGTCTGACCAAGGAAGTAATTTTACATCTGGATTATTCCAGCAGGTAGTTTATGAACTGGGAGCTAAACAAATTACATCATCTGCGTACCATCTGGAATCGTAAGAGGCTTTAGAAAGATTTCATTCTACCCTCAAAACAATGATTAAGACGTACTGTGTTGAAAATGGGAACGACTGGGATGAAGGAATACATTTGCTTTTGTTCACTGTAAAGGCTGATTTATACTTGTGCATTCGGGATACGCCGTATCCTACACCGTAGGCCCGATTTAATTTTTGCGTAGCCCTATGCCGTAGCGAGCATGCGTAGTTGTGTCTGCATCGCTCTGCACTTCACCACCAAAATGCAAGTTGGCCGTGGGGTTTCTCTGACACTGTTGAGTTTCATCGTGACAGACATGGACAGGGAAATGCATCTCAAATATTTTCCCATGTCGGCAGGTAGATTTGACGATTTGGTTCATTGTCTCCAACCATTTATTTTGCATCAGTGTACAGACATGGCAGAGAAAAGCAACCAGAAATGCGATGCTACCAAGTGGACCAATCACAGTTGTTGCGGTCTGCGTCACCGCGACGCGTGAGTTACTTTTTAGAGGAGGTGCACGTTACCCTGCGGCGTAGGGTGCAGCGTGGGTACGGCGTAGGGTACGTCGTGCCTATGGTGTACACTGGACGCACAAGTATAAATCAGGCTTAAGAGAGTTGGTACAGGAGTCACTGGGCTTTAGTCCATTTGAACTTGTATTTGATCATAGAGTGAGGGGACCTTTCACCTTGTTAAAGGAACAGTGGATTGATGGGGATGTACATGTTAACTTGTTAGACTATGTTTTGAAGTTCAAAAATAAACTATACCAAGCCTGTAGTCTAGCCAGACAAATCTTAAAGATTTCTCAAAACAAAATGAGGTGTTGGTTTGATAAGCGGACCAAAACAAAAGAAAATACAAGGTGGGGGATAATGTGCTTGCCTTATTTCCAATGTTGATGGATCCACTTCAAGCGAAATTCAATGGACCGTATGAAATAGTCTCTCAAATTAATGATGTGAATTATGGTATTAAAACACACGACTGACGTAAACTAACATAGGTGGTACACATCAATATGATAAAGCCTTATTCTGACAAGCAGGCGCCATCGGTGAGTGTTGTCAAACATATCAATCTGGCAACCCTGAGAATGAAACAATTGACTCGTCTGAGACTTTTCACAAGCCAAACATGGTCCCGGTTAGGCTAATGAACTCATCTTGTGGTTAAGTTTTGGGGTTTATTTAAGTTATTTAATGGGGAAATGGTGAATCCTATGATGAAGTGTGTGTGTAATATATATATATATATATACACACATGTATGTATATGTGTATATATGTTATAGTATTTTTTAAAAATTCTTGTTTTGATGTGGACATCCAAGTTTTTTTTGTAAGTAAAAGCACCTCAATCTAAAACAATTGACTCGTCTGAGACTGTTCACAAGCCAAACATGGTCCCAGTTAGGCTAATGAACACTGTTGTTCTCGAAAACATTGACAACAAGTTGGCTCATCTGCAGCCAAAGCAACAATAACAGCTGAAGGAATTAATTCTGAAGTTTAAAGATTTATTTCCCGATGTTCCCAAGCAAACCACAGTCGCAGTACATGACGTAGATATTGGTCAAGCCAAACCGATTAAACAACACCCATATCGCTGAATGTAGAGAAGTGTAAATTGGCTGAGCAAGAAATTGAATATATGCTGGAAAATAGTATTATTAGGCCTTCAACATCAGATTGGAGCTCACCCTGCGTTATTGTGCCCAAACCTGATGGTAGTGTTAGATTTTGCACTGATTATAGGAAGGTAAATGCAGTAACAAAAACAGATGCCTATCCTATCCCTAGGGTGGATGATTGCATCGATAAGGTTGGAAAAGGTAATTTCTTACAAAGATTGTTCTGTTGAAAGGGTATTGGTGTGTTCCATTGACGGACTGAGGTAGAGAAATTTCTACATTTGTTACACCTTCTGGGTTGTATGAATACAATGTTTCGCCATTTGGAATGAAATATGCTCCAGGAACATTCCAGAGAATGATTGATTCTGTAATTCAAGGGTTAGGACACACAGATGCCTATATTGATGACTTAGTCACAGGGAGTGACACTTGGGAAGAGCATATCTCTGTAGTAGAAAAGCTGTTTGACAGGCTTTCCAGGGCCAACCTTACAGTTAACTTAGCTAAGAGTGAATTTGGCCATGCCTCTGTGATCTATCTTGGCTGTGTTGTAGGTCAAGGCAAGTTGGCTCCTGTGCAGGCAAAATCCAGGCAATTTCTGAAGTTCCTATTCCGACTGTGTGACGAAGGCCCGTCACTGATTACAGACGTCTCATGGCACACTCGGTAAAACACTCAAAGGGTCATCCACACACATTATTCCCTCTGTTATTGTGGTGAGTGCACGCATCTCAATAAATCAACAGTCACAATTTTACACTCATCCCCAGCAGTAATAGGTATCAAAAAAGGAAACACACTATGTCACAGTTTTATTATCTCAGGTCAATTTATTCATATCGGGGCGGGGTTCTGAGTTGGATGATCAGCCATGATCATAATAAATGGCGGTGCAAGCTCGAAGGGCCGAATGGCCTACTCCTGCACCTATTTTCTATGTTTCTATGTTTCTATATTCATCTTTCCAATAAGTGTTTTGCCGAAGTGTCATGATAATCCGACATCCCTCTCCTCCACAGTCACTGGGTCTGAAACAGAGCTGCTGCATAGAGCTGTCTTATATAGAGGCAGCAGCAACCTGCACAGGTGTGCCGATGGTGGAGGATACCATCTTTACCTGGGACAAGGGTTATGTTACCTAATTACTCATGGGGTTTATTTAAGTTAATTAACCGGGAAATGGAGAATCCTATGATGAGGTATATGTGTATATTGTGAGAACTGGTGGTGGAGTTTCAGATTGTGTGAAATGGAAGATAATTGAGTTAATTAACTTTTGGTTTGTCTCGGGGGATTGGCTTAGCAGTTGTAAGCCTTGGCTTTGGGTTCTTTTTTTGTTTAGTTTGAGGATGTCTGTTAACTAGACAGGTGACAATTGCAAGCTGTATATATATATATTGCATTTTTTTAAATTTCTTGTTTTGATGTGGACATCCAAGTTTTTGTTTTTCCACTATTTTTGTAAATAAAAGCACCTCAATCTATTTTTGCCACTCAAGCCATCTTGTTATTTTTCTTAGACAGATGACCCACAGTTTTTGTGACAGACTGGTAAGAAGGCTCTTGGAAGGTTTCTGGGAATGGTTGGATATTATCGTAAGTTCTATAAGAACTTTGCTGATATCACTCTTCCTCTGACTAATCTCCTGAAGAAGGGTGAAAAGTTTATTTGGACCGAGCCTTGTCAGGAAGCATTTGATCGATTGAAAGTTATTATTTGGGATGAGGCCAATCAATGTAATGTTGTCAGCAAATTTACTTAACAGATTGGAGCTGTGGGTGGCGACACAGTCATGGGTGCACAGAGAGTAAAGGAGGGGGCCAAGGAGACAACCCTGTGGGGCATGTGTGCTGAGGGTCAGAGAGACAGAGGTGATGGAGCCCATTCTTACCAGCTGCTGGCCATCTGACAGGAAGTCCAGGATCCAGCTGCACAAGGCAGGGTGAAGGCCGAGGTCTCTGAGCTTCTTGTCAATACTTCACGCCTTCGTATGGCTAAAGCTCTGCCCATGACTGCAAGGAACTACAGAGAACTTTGGTCTCATCTGGAAACATCATAGAAACAAGCCTCATCTCTATGGACTCTTCCTACACTTCCCCTGCCTTGGGAAAGCAGGCGGTGTACTCAAAGATGCCCACAACTTTGGACATTATTGCTGCAAACCCAATCCCCCATCAGGGAAGAGATACAAAAGCCTTAAAGAGCGTACCACTAGACCCATGGACAGCTTCCTGTCTGCGGTTGTAAGCCAAATTAATGGTCTCCAGTCCAATAAAATGGACTCGACCTCACGATGTAACTCGACGTGACCCTGCCCCATATGTCTATCTGCACTGCACTTTCTCTGCAGCCATAATGCTTTGTTACAGTTATTGTTTTATCGTATATCAGCTCAATGTACTGTTGTAATGTATTGATCTGTGTGGATGGTAGGTCGAGCAAGATTTTCACTGCAGCTCAGTACGTGATAAGAATAAACAAATTCCCCATTTTAATTGTGTGGAAATATTAGACAGACTGAGCTTCTGCTCTGGAACCACAGAAGGAAACTAAACTGTTGTCATTTCTGAGGAATGCAAATAAATAGAAAAGGCTTCAAACTCACATTACGATCTGTGGTAACTAGGTGGTGGGTCTCCCAGACCAATTTCAGAATCAGGTTTAATAGCACCGGCAGATGTCATGTAATTTGTTGTCTCTGTGGCAGCAATAGAACCTAATTTGTAACAATAGATTTTAACCATTGTGATTTAAAATAAGAATATACATATTAAATAGTTAAATTATATAAGTAGTACAACATAAACATTTTAAAAATGTAATACTGTAAACTATTTTAATTGTGTGGAACTATTTGACTGACTGGGTTGTTGCTTTGGAAATTCTGGAGTGAAGCTGAACTAAACTGTACTAAACTATAACTAAACTTATGAAAAGCTCAGATAAATACAAAAGGCTAAATTCTCACATAAATGGGTCATACAGCCAGAAACATTGGCTGCTCTTCAGCAGGTAACACTGGAATGAGGCCTAGTCCCAGGCCTCAGCCCAGTGGTTATGGTCTGAGGCCTGGGACGAGGTGAGAGTAAGCATTCGGCACGGACTGGAAGGGCCGAGATGGCCTGTTTCCGTGCTGTAATTGTTATGTGGCTATATGGAAACATGCTGAAAATATTGCAGAATAAACCATTGTCCACCCCCAACGAGAGGACGTGACAGATCTGGATCTCAGTGCCCTGTCTGAACGGGCGAAAGATGAAGCTACACGGACACGTAGAGCAGTGACCCGCAGATGCTGCAGATCTGCGGGAAAATGTGAACAGGAAACAGGATCACGTGACGGGTGGAGAATCTCCCTCCTGAACCGGTGACTCTGCTCCTCGCCCCTCATACGTTGTCCGACCCATCTGCTGCATTTCCCACATTATTCCATATTTACAACGGATACATTTTTACTTCTTCCTCCAGATCGTCCCTCTCCCTTTCCCTCCACCCCCAGGTTACAGAGTCACAGGCCCGATTCCCATCCTGGTCCAACACACAATTCAGACCCAAACCAGAAATGTGCAGGTTTCATTTAAATCAGTCTATGTTTATAAACACTAATTTCTATTCACATTCCTCCAGCCTCACTGGACAGGAACACTGAAACATCAAGTGAGAAACAGCAGGAGGTGGCCATTCAGCCCCTCTAACCATCAAGATGACGACTGCTCTCCCATCTCAGCCATATGTTTCTGTCCGATCCTCATTTCCTCGATTCCTTCGGTCTCCACACATCTGCCGGTCTCTGTTTTATGTGAGGACGATCACTGAGTCTTCACCTGCCTCTGTGGTGGGAATTACAGACATTCACCGCCCTCAGAGTGGAGACATTTCCCCTCATCTCAGTCCAGACAGTCCACCCGCTTTTTCAGAGACTGGGATCCCTGGTTCAACCGGTAATGATGTTGTGCGTTTCAATGTGTTCACCTCTCAGTCCTCGATTCTCCAAATGAAAGGGTTATCGCATTTGATCTTTCTTCATATGATGACCCCACCACTCCAAGGATCAGTCTGGTGAATCTTCATTGTACTCTCCATAACAAATACTCTCCAACCTCTTTGTTGATCCTCTATGGAATTAATTTCCATCTTCTGCAGCCCCGTGTTGCCCCAACCACTCACCTCCCACCCCCGTCACTATTTCCACCTTCCCACCTCCCCCCTCACCTGGATCCACCTCTCACTCCCCAGCTCTTGCCCCATCCCCACCCCTCACCTCTTTTCTCTGACTATTTCCCGTCCACTCTCAGTCCAGAGGGAGGGTCTCGGCCCGAAATGTTGACGGTCCATTTCCCTCCACAGATGCTGCCCGACCCACTGAGTTCCTCCGGCAGTTTGTTCTTTGGTCTGTATAACCCGTGTTAGTGTGGGGAGCGGGATTTTACACCATATTCCAGGTACAGTCTCAACAAAACACAAATAATTGTCACTTTGCCCGGACCATTGGCCCCGCTTGCAGGGCAACAGTCTGCCGGTGTTTGCCCCCCAATGTGGTGAATCCCTCTGCTCGCCACCACCGTGGGCTCAGACATTTCCACAGATGAGCCCCTCCTGTCCCCACCGGGACAAACATCCTGTCCGCCCCCTCTCTCACCGTCTTCATCCTTTCAATAAAATCCCCCTCTCCCTCCCCGGGGAACCGGCATCAAACCGACGGGCCGAGCGGTCTCCTCCTACCTCTCAGCGACACATCAGACTCCGGCCGCAGGAGACGCTTCACAAACGCCCCAACTTCCCTCGGAGGGAAATGGAAATAAATCAGAAAGCGGACATTTACTTTGACGGTTGTCCCGCCGTGACGGAAAGTTCGGGAGACGGTGTCAGCGGGGGTAACGCCCTCTCGGTTGGTCCGCCTCCGCTATTGGTTGGAAACGGTGATTGACATCGCTTCGCACCAATGGGAATAGAGCAGCGCCTGACTCCTCTGTTGACAGCGGTGGGGGAAGGGGCTGGTCACGTGATTAGCAGCCCAGCCGTTAAACCGACCAAGCTCGAGCTCACCAGCGCGCGGGGCACAAAAGGCCCCGGATGATCGGTTGAGGTAAGAAGGGATCTCCGGGTTGGGGGTCTCACCGGGCGGGCGTTTTCAACACCGACTTCGGGTAGTTGCTGTGAGCTCCGGACTCCGTGACCCGCAATCCCGGGACAGTCCTGCTCTCTTCCCTCTCTCTCAGCCCCACCATCCGTACACGGGCCCCGGGGAGCTTGCGGCTGATGAGGGAATGGGAACCGATGGATCTCTCAGACAGAGCTGAGCTCCAGCTGTCTAAATGCAAGGATCGGGAACTCGGAGAAAGGGAACAAAATCTTTTACATCAGCTGTTGAGAAAATCACCTTTGTTCTGCCTCCAGTCACAAACAAGAGAAAATCTGCAGATGCTGGAAATCCAAGCAACACACACAAATTGCTGGAGGAACTCAGCATTAGTACTCTTTTCCATAGATGCTGCCTGGCCTGCTGAGTTCCTCCAGCATTTTGTGTCTGTTGCTTGTTCTACCTCCTCTTGTTGTCGACCTTTCTATCCGTGAGGTCATGATTTTTTAAAGTCTTTTTTAGTTTTCTACGAACAGTGTCGAAGAAAAAAAAAACAATGGTGTAAATAGAGGGATCATTGCAATACAGACAAAAATAACAATAATACATGTCTTAACAAATGAGCAAGTCACCCATATTAAAAATGAAAAATTAGAAAGGAAAGCACCCAACCCACCCACGATCCAACTCCAAGCCAACTATTATAATATAAGTATTTAAAAGGACATTTGAGATAAACTTTTATCACCCCAGATCTATATATTGTAGTAAAAAGAGAAATCACTAATAAAAAAAGCAGCCTGCTGACTAATCAAAGAATCAAAGAAAGCTGGAAATGCAGGATCTGACTATCAAGGGAAGAAAAAACATACACTTGTCAATCTACGTGAGAATTATGAAAATATTCAAGAAAACGTCCCCATACCTTATGGAACTTTATATCTGAATTAAAAAGTGAATGGTAACTGTATAACCCTTCTAGTCCGTGCCGAACTCTTACTCTCACCTAGTCCCACCGACCTGAACTCAGCCCATAACCCTCCATTCCTTTCCTGTCCATATAGCTATCCAATTTTACTTTAAATGAAAACATTGAACCTGCCTCAACCAGTTCTGCTGGAAGCTCATTCCACACAGCTACCACTCTCTGAGTAAAGAAGTTCCCTGTCATGTTACCCCTAAACTTTTGCCCTTTAACTCTCAACTCGTGTCCTCTTGTTTGAATCTCCCTCACTCTCAATGGAAAAAGCCTATCCACATCAAATCTATCTATCCCCCTCATAATTTCAAATACCTCTATCAAGTCCCCCTTCAACCTTCTACACTCCAAAGAATGAAGACCTAACTTGTTCAACCTTTCTCTGTAACTTAGGAGATGAAACCCAGGCAACATTTTAGTAAATCTTCTCTTTACTCTCCCAGTTTTATTGACATCTTTCCTATAATTCGGTGACCAGAACTGTACACAATACTCCAAATTTGGCTTTAGCAATGCCTTATAGAATTTCAACATTACATCCCAACTCCTATCCTCAATGCTCTGATTTGTAAATGCCAGCATACCAAAAGCTTTCTTCACCACCCTATCCACATGGGATTCCACCTTCAGGGAACTATGCACCATTATTCCAAGATCCCTCTGTTCTACTGCATTCTTCAATGCCCTACCATTTACCATGTACGTCCTATTTTGATTAGTCCTACCAAAATGTAGCACCTCACATTTACCAGCATTAAACTCCATCCGCCATCCTTCAGCCCACTCTTCTAACTGGTCTAAATCTCTCTGCAAGCTTTGAAAACCTGCTTCATTATCCACAACTCCACGTATCTTAGTATCATCTGCATACTTACTAATCCAATTTACCACCCCATCATCCAGATCATTAATATATATGACAAACAACATTGGACCCAGTACAGATCCCTGAGGCACATCACTAGTCACCATCCTCCTATCTGAGACACAGTTATCCACCACTACTCGCTGGCATCTCTCATCCAGCCACTGCTGAATCCATTTTACTACTTTGATATTAATGCCTAACGATTGAATTTCTTAACTAACCTTCCGTGTGCAACGTTGTCAAAGGCCTTACTGAAGTCCATATAGACAACATCCACCGCTTTACTCTCATCAACTTTCCTAGTATCCTCATCAAAAAGTTCAATAAGATTTGTCAAACATGACCTTCCACGCACAAATCCATGTTACCTGTTTCTAATCAGACCCTGTCTATCCAGATAATTATATATACCATCTCTGAGAATACTTTCCATCAATTTCCCCACCATTGACGTCAAACTCACAGGTCGATAATTGCTAGGTTTACTCTTAGAACCCTTCTTAAACAATGGAACAACATGAGCAATACGCCAATCCTCCGGCACCATTCTCGTTTCCAATGACATTTGAAATATTTCTGTCAGAGCCCCTGTTATTTCCACACTAACTTCCCTCAAGGTCCTAGGGAATTTCCTGTCCGGACCCAGAGACTTATCCACTTTTATATTCCTTAAAAGTGTCAGTACTTCCTCTTCTTTAATCGTTATACTTTCCATAACTACCCTTCTTGTTTCCTTTACCTTACACAATTCAATAACTTTCTCCTTGGTGAATACCAAAGAAAAGAAATTGTTCAAAATCTCCCCCATCTCTTTTGGCTCCACACACACCCATCCACTCTGATTCTCTAAGGGATCAATTTTATCCCTCACCATCCTTTTGCTATTAATATCTTTTCAAGATCTAAACAAGACATAATATCCCTGAGCCATTGAACATGGGTACGGGGAACTTCATCTCTCCACTTAAGGAGTACTGTACGTCCAGCTAAAAGAGAGACAAAAGACAATGTTCGTCATTTAGCCGGGATCAAATGCTTGTCAGAGTCTCGTGAAATACCAAAAAAGGATCAGGTTCCAAATGACAGGGACATGTTTTGACCCATTCTCTCTGGGTACATAATGATATCAAAGACCTTTGGCTTGGGCAACAAGTAGCTTTCACATCACAAATGTGCCAGACTCCAATGAGACAGACTACTGCCCTTCCCTTCATATTCATTGGCATTGCCATCACCGAGTTCACCACCGTCAGTCACCTGGGGGAGGGTTCAGGGGAAATATTTATGTACAATACAGAAACTGGTGTTACCTGTGTGTATTGTGGCGATGCAAAAGTTGCTGGAGAATTTACAAGTGGGAAGAAGTGGAGTGATATTTGAAATCTGACCTTTTTAAGCATAATTTAGCAAGCAAATGACATATTGATGATGTGCAAAAGCTCTGGTGAGAAAATCCTTCATTAGCCGTTACAGGCCTGCTACAGAGGTTGTTGAGAGTGCAGATGAACTCGATCGAACCCAGAGGACATCAAAGTTCTTATCGAGAGTGATTTGCTGGCTGTTAAAATGAATATCTCTCTATATAAAATTCACTGTGCACATGTTGTCACTGGGTAAAGAAATGGACAGTACAAGACTTATGTGCACACTGGTCATTACAAATTAGAGGGGACATTGGTGGGAGGGTGGGGAGACCTCCAGTGTCCCCGATGCCCTCACCTACAAGATGTGCATCCAGCTGCAGCTTATAACTCTGCACTTTAAGGAGTTGGAACTTGAAATGGATGAATTCCGGATCATCCAGGAGTTGGAGGTGGTGATAGGTATGAAATGAAGAGAGGTGAGTTGCACCCAAGGTGCAGGACACAGGAAACTGGGTCAGAGTGAGGAAGGAGAATGAGTTTAACTAGCCATCGCAGAGTACTCTTGTGGCCATCCCACACAACAGCAGGTGGACCACTTTAGAAACTGTTGGGGGGCATTACCTGGCAGAGGAAAGTCAAAGGGGTGATAGGGATCAGTTAGGGGAACAGAACAAGAGGGACTAATATCCCAGTGGTGAGGCTCGCTAGTGCTAGTGTGGGGAGAGGGTGATGTGGTTAAAATAAGTTGTAGGGGGAATGGGAGCCAGACTGACAGAACAGATAGTGGGGAGGGTGAATTGAATTGAATTGACTTTATTTCATACATCCTTCGTATACATGAGGAGTACAAATCTTTACGTTACATCTCCGTCTAAATGTTCAGTGTGTAATTTATAAAAAATAGTTTGTTCATAGGACAGTCAATATAACATAGAAATGCAATTGTATCAGCATGAATTAATCAGTCTGATGGCCTGGTGGAAGATGATATCCTGTTGGTCCTTTTGCTGTGGTACCATTTCCTGGATGGTAGCAGAAGGAACAGTTTGTGGTTGTGGTGAATTGGGTCCCCAATATCCTTTGGGCCCTTTTTACACACCTGTCTCTGTAAATGTCCTGAATAGTGGGAAGTTCACATCTACAGATGTGCTGGGCTGTCCACACCACTCTCTGCAGGATCCTGCCATTAAGGGAAGTACAGTTCCCATACCAGGCAGTGATGCAGCCAGTCAGGATGCTCCCAATTGTGTTCCAGTAGAAAGTTCTTAGGATTTGGGGCCCCATCCCAAGCTTCTTCAACCATCTGAGGTGAAAGAGGTGCTGCTGTGCTCTTTTCACAACACAGCCAGTATGTACAGACCATGTGAGATCCTCGGTGATGTTTATGCCAAGGAGCTTAAAGCTGTTCACCCTCTAAACCCCAGATCCATTGATGTCAATAGGGGTGAGTCTGTCTCCATTCCTCCTGTCGTCCACAATCAGCTCCTTTGTTTTTGTGACCATGAGGGAGAATTTGTTTTCTTGACACCAGTCAGATGTTGTTCAGACCTCAGATAGAGTCAGCAATCAAATGGTTGAGCATGGGGAGATGAATGTGCTGAGCTGTGTATATCACAATGCAAGAGGCATCGTAGGAAATCCAGATGAGCTCAGGACAGAAAACTATGATATTGTAGTCATTATTGGGACTTGGTTGCACCCAATAGTCTGAAGGATTTAGAGGAACAAATTTCTATGGAGATCAAGGACAATGCCAAGAAACAAAGGTTGATTCAGTAAGTGGTTTTAATTTTCCATATATTGACTGGGACTCCCATACTGTAAAAGGACTAGATGGGGTAGAGTTTGTCAAATGTGCCCTTATTCAGTATGCAGAATTCCTGATGTAGGAGTGTCCAATAATCTGTTAGTAAATGATCCAGGGCTTGTGTCAGAAATTAGTGATCATAATGCCATGAGATTCAAAGTAAATATGGAAAAAAAGAGGTCTGGACCACGGGTTGGGATTCTAAATTGGAGAAGGGTCAATTCTGAAGGTTTCAGAAAGGATCAGACAAGTATGGTTTGGGACAGGCTGTTTTCTGGCAAAGGAGTACTTGGTAAGTGGGAGGCCTTCAGAAGTAGAAGTTTGAGGGTGTAGAGTTTGTATGTGCAGCCAAAATAAAAGTTGAAGGGTAACTGGTGCAGGGAAACTTGGTTTTCAAGCGATATTGAGGCCCGGGATATTTTGTTCCTCTGTTGTGGCACAACCAAGGCTCAGGACTACAGTATCGTAATTCCACGCCCTGAGCTCATTTGACATTTTTTTTTTCATTGTCTTCTGTTGGTTTCTAAAAGCTTCCCAATAGTTTTTGTTCTTTTTTTTGCCCTTTCTTTGGCTTTTATGTTGGCTGTGGCTTCTCATTTCAGCCACGGTTGTGTCCTTCTGCCTTTCCAATGCTTCCACTTCTTTGGGATGTATCGATCACTCAGCTCCCGAATTGCTCCCAGAAACTCCAGCCATTGCTGCTTCGTTGTCACTCCTACCAGTTTTCCTTTCCAAACATGTTTGTCCAGCTTCTCTGTCATAGAAACATGGAGAGGTTCAGTACAGAAACAGGCTATTTGGCCCATCTGGTCAATGCTGAAATAGCATTTAAGCTGTCTAATGAAACTACCTGCACTGGGACCTTTGCTCTTGTTACGTAACTGGCAACAATGAATATCAATCGAGACAGGTTATATAAAAACAACCAAACATTTATTAAACACAGATAAACAATATAAAAACAAACAAAAACCTTAACTGAAAGTTAACCGCTATGCAGCCGTTCAACAAATCATCACTCAGCACTGGTTATTAAAGCGTTAAATGCGAAAATAGATCTTAAAGCAGTAAAGTCAAATACGGTTCTTAAAATGGTAAATTCTAAAGTCCGACAGATTTATACATTCAATTGGGAGAGACTTCTCTGGAGAAGGATCTCTTCATTGACACAACTTTCCAGTTTGTTCTGACCAAAGGATTCACGATGCAGGAAATAAACAGTTTAAAACAACTGACCGTAAATTCTAGAGAGCACCTTGCATGAACTACCTTGCTCTTTTGGTATGAGTTATCTTTGATGCAGGTCGCTACTCCTTCAACGAAGACTCAATAAGGTCGATCCTTTATTAAACTGCCGAACATTCCCGACTTCTCTTAATCCTTCGTATCCTGTATTTCGATGAAGTCTTCACTCCCCAGTACTACTGGAAAAAGGTACATCAATGCATCTAGCAAAAATTGCCAATCCAGCTCTGTTGTACCTTGCAACAGAAAGTAACACTCCTTTTTAAAAATGAAACTGTGTCATAAAAACAAATATGCAACAGAGACCGAGACACAGACGCACGTTCTAGCTGGAAAACTAAAAACTAAAATCTAACTGCGTCAACTGAGGTCTTTCCTTATATACCCGTGGTGCACGTGTCTCCATGTGACCTCACATCAGCGGGAAAATTACATCAGGTGACCTCCAGAAGACCATTCCATCATTCTCACAAAAAAAGAATCACAGATCTCCTTGAGGTATGTAACACCTCCCTCCAAAAAAAACATATTGGTCTCTCAAAGAACAAAATTTTAACAATTAACAATTTATACAAAGGTATAAAACTTACAACATACACAATATATACAGTCTTATCTTTCAGCACTTTACAAACTAATATACAGTAGGAGAGTTACAAATTTTAAAATACCACTCCATAAAAACAAATTTTCATTGTACATTTGACATCTAGATAAACGATCAGTGATCACAATATCTTTACCCTTAATATGAGTGATCAGAATATTGTACTCCTGTAACATTAAACTGTGTTACTAAATTGAAGTTTAATTTCCTTAACCCTTTTCCTTAACGGTCACAGTGGCCTGACCAAATTCACTGTTAGCTAAGTTAATAGTTAAGTTAGCTTTTGAAAGTCTCTCAAATAATTTCCCCACCGCAGTAATATGTGCTTTCCACGTATTATTTCCTGTAACTAAATCATCAATATCGGCATCTGTATCTTTTAATCCCTGAATCATGCTATTAATCATCCTCTGAAATATACCTAGTGTATTCTTCATCCCAAATGGAAGAACATTATATTCATATAACCCAGATGGGGTTACAAATGCTGAAATCTCTCTTCCTCTATCTGTCAATGGAACACACCAATAAGCTCTTAACAAATCAATCTTTGTAAGGAATTTGGCTTGTCCAACTTTATCCACACAATCATCTACCCTAGGGGTTGGATATGCATCAGTTTTTGTCACAGCATTCACCTTTCTGTAATCCGTACAAAACTGAATACTATTGTCTGGCTTAGGCACCATAATGCACAGTGAACTCCAATTCAAATTAGAGTGTCTAATAATGTCATTCTCTAACATATACTTAATTTCTTGTTTGGCAAGTTCACATTTTTCCCTGTTCATTCGATACGGATGTTGTTTTATGTGTTTTGCATCTGCAACATCTACATCAACTGTAGCTACAGTGGCTGTGCTAGGAACATCTGGAAATAAATCTCTACATTTAAAAATTAACTGTTTCATCTGCCCTCTCTGCTCTGGCTGTGCATGAGCGCTAATTTTTCATCAATATTTTCTAGAATTTTTGAATTTGGTAACCTGGCTGAAATAATGTTGAGTTTAAAATGAGTTTCAGATCAGACTCATTATTGATCACAATAGTCATAGCAGCAGTCTCTCTCTTATAATATGGTTTTATCATATTTATATGACACAGCTGTTACATCTTTCTCCGATCTGGGGTTTTTATCACGTAATCTACATCATTTACCTTAGATTTAATCTCATAAGGACCATGAAATTTAGCTTGTAATGGGTTCGTTTGCACTGGGAAAAGAACCAACACCTTATCTCCAGGCTTAAAGGACCTCGTCCCAACTTCCTTATCATACCAAGTCTTCATCTTCTCTTGAGCTAATTTTAAATTTTCCTTTGCCAAGCTACAAGCTTTATATAATCTTTCTTTAAATTTAAAAACATAATCTAGCAAATTAGTGTGTACCTCTTTATTAATCCACTGTTCTTTCAACAAGGCCAAAGTTCCTCGAACTCTATGCCCAACCACAAGTTCAAAAGGACTAAAACCTAATGATTCCTGTACTGCCTCTCATACTGTAAAAAGTAGTAAATGTATACCTTCATTCCAGTCCTTTTCATTTTCCACACAATATGTCCTAATCATAGTTTTTTATGTAGAATGAAATCTCTCCAAGGCTCCTTGTGATTTTGGATGATAGGCTGATGAGATAATCTGTTTTGCTCCCAGTTTATAAACTATTTGCTGAAACAATCCAGATATAAAATGACTACCTTGATCCGGTTGTATTTCCTAAGGCAATCCAAAAGAAGTAAAAAATTGTATAAGAACCTTTGTCACAGTTTTGGCTGTTATATTCCTAAGAGGTACTGCCTCTGGAAACCTAGACGCTGTGCACATAATAGTTAACAAACATTGATGTCCAGGTTTAGTTTTTGGCAAAGGACCTACACAGTCTACAATGATTTTTGAGAACGGCTCACCAAATACTGGAATTTGTTGCAGTGGGGCCACTGAAGTAACTTGATTAGGCTTACCCACAATTTGACATGTATGGGACGTTCTGCAAAATGTCGCCACATCTTGTCTTAAACTAGGCCAATAAAAATGTTTAGAAACTTTGTTCATAGTTTTATTTACATCTAGATGACCACCCAAAGGAATACTATGAGCCATAGTTAAAATCTCATTTCGATAAATTTTAGGAACTACTACCCGATGATTGACCTCCCATTCCTCACTAGCAGGAATTGTAGGTGCTCTCCACTTTCTCATTAATAGTCCCTTTTCAAAATAATATCCCACTGGTACTTTTTCAATTTCTCTATCTGAAAGAGCTTGTTCTTCTGCTATCATCTCCTTCCGAGATAAAGACAAATCTTCCCGGTCAGACTTACCACCAAAATCCTGATCAAATAACGTAGGTAAGAAAGTTTCTGATACATCCTCAAAATTCGAATCTTGATTTGAACTGTCATGGGTAACAACCTCATCCTGTACATCAGTCTTTTTAGCCATAGCTCTTGTTACAGCACAGGAAGAATCTGTGTTAGAATCCCTCTGTGGTTCCTCAGAATTTGAATTTATTGTCAAATGCACTTCAGGAAAAACTTGTCCAACTGCTAAATCATTCCATAACAAAAGAGAAACATTATTCACAGTTAAACTGGATTGTAGTCCTACTTTAACAATCCCTGTAACTAATCCTGACCTTAAATTTCCTCTATGCAAATGTACTGGCATGAGGGCACTCCCAACTCCTCTTATATAATTTACCTCACAATGTCAGACTCATCACTAAACTTTAGCACACTGTCTAATATCAGTGATTGAGAAGCTCCAGTATCTCTAAGTATTCTTATTGGTACTGAATTAGATCCTTCTTTCAAGGATACAAATCCTTCTGTTATAAAATTTTCATATCCCCTCTTAACTTGGTCAGACTCTGACACATCTTCATTAATATTTTCTAAACCCTGTGAATTTAAAGGTGTTTCAATATGCTGCACACAAGCATCTGGGTCGGCTTCTTTCTCTTTCTTTTTCAATCAAAAGCAATTAGCTACTACATGTCCAAGTTTCTTACGATAATTACAAATAATACCAAAATGCCTTTCCTTCACATGTCTCCCTTCATCCTTACTTTTCTCACTAACTTCAGATTTAATTTCTGGTTTACATTGACTCTCTGCTATTTTTCCTTTTAAAAATTTTACCTGGAGAAAATTTATTCTTCTGAATTAAAGCATATTCATCAGCCAATTTAGCAATCTCCTGCAATGTAGCAGTGTCCATTTCATTTAAGTATGTTCTCACTTCAACAGGAATGCTTCTTTTAAATTCTTCCGGTAAAATCAACTCTTTTAATTTATTAAACTCCCCATTCACATTTTTAGAGGAAACCCATCTCTCAAAACACACAGATTTCTCCACATAAGTTTTTTCCACTGATTTCTTCAAATTTCTGTATCTTTCTCTATACGCTTCCGGAACCAACTCATATGCCTTTAATATATGCTGTTTAACAATATCATAATCCAGTGGTTGCTCAGCATTTAAAGCCGTATAAGCTTGTTGTGCCTTGCCTTTAATTACATTTTGTAACATCACTGGCCATTGCTCTTTCCGCCACTTTAAACTCAGAGCATCGGTTTCGAAATGCTGGAAATATTTGTCCACTTCAGCTTCATTAAATGGAGGAGCCAAAATAACCTCACGACCAACAATAAACTGTTTCTTAGAACCAGAAGACTGATTTCCCATCCTTAATTTCTCCATCTCAAACTCAAATTTCCTTCGGTTTTCAGCTTCCCTTTCTTCAAATGCCCTTTTTTTTATTAGCCTCTCTTTTGGCCATTTCTGCTTTAAATCTTTCAAGCTTTAACTGTTCAAGGTGCAACTGCATTTCCAGATTACTCATTGGAAACCTATCTAACACATCATCAAACGTTTTCAAATTTGTATAATGCTCAGTGATTTTTCTTTGTATTAAAGCCTTTGTAGTATTCTTTGTAATTCCTTTAATATCCAACCTCCTCACAATCTCCAATATCTCAGGTTTTTTTCGCATTCACTAAAGACACCGAGTCAGGCATGTCCATAAACTCGTCAATATTCATTGTTGCCGAATACCACTCACACACCAATCCAACTAAAAAAAATTGAGTATTTTCCTTTTCCAAATCAGAATGGCAATTATCAGCACTTAACTTCAAAATCGGAACATCCCATGGCCAAGCCCCCACAAATTATGTAACCGGCAACAATGAATATCAATCGAGACAGGTTATATGAAAACAACCAAACATTTATTAAACACAGATAAACAATATAAAAACAAACAAAAACCTTAACCGGAAGTTATGCAGCCATTCAACAAATCGTCACTTGGCGCTAGTTCTTAAAGCGTTAAATGCGAAAACAGTTCTTAAGGCGGTAAAGTCAAATACAGTTCTTAAAATGGTAAATTCAAAAGTCCAACAGATTTATACATTCAATTGGGAGAGACTTCTCTGGAGAAGGATTTCTTCATTGACATGACTTTCCTGTTTGTTCTGACCAAAGGATTCACGATGCAGGAAATAAATGGCTTAAAACAACTGACCTTAAATTCTGCAGAGCACCTTGCATGAACTACCTTGCTCTTTTGGTATGAGTTATCTTTGATGCAGGTCGCTACTCCTTCAACGAAGACTCAATAAGGTCGATCCTTTATTAAGCTGCCAAACATTCCTGATTTCTCTTAATCCTTTGGGTCCTGTACTTCGAAAAAGTCTTCACTCTCCAATACTGCTGGAAAAAGGTACATCAACACATCTAGCAAAAATTTCCAGTCCAGCACTATTGTACCTTGCAACAGAACGTAACATGCCATTTTAAAAATGAAACTGCGTCATAAAAACAAATATGCAATAGAAACGGAGACACAGACGCACTTTCTAGCTGGAAAACTAAAAACTAAAAACTAACTGTGTCATCTGAGGTCTTCCCTTATATACCCATGGTGAAAATGTCCTCGCGTGACCTCACATCGGTGGGAAAATTACATCAAGTGACCTCCAAAAGAACATTACATCATTCTCA
This sequence comes from Mobula hypostoma, assembly GCF_963921235.1. NCBI lineage: Eukaryota > Metazoa > Chordata > Chondrichthyes > Myliobatiformes > Myliobatidae > Mobula > Mobula hypostoma. Next base: position 1,997,824 of record NW_026948219.1, read on the forward strand.
CAAAAAAAATCACATCTCCTTAAGGTTTGTAACACCCTCCATACCCCTACCATCCAGGCTCCCATCCGAACTTCTTTTAAATGGTGAAACCAAGCTCACATTCACCACTTGTGCTGGCATCTCATTCCACACTCTCACAACCATTTCAATAAAGAGATTTTCCAAATGTTCCCATTAAATTTTCACCTTCCCCACTTACCCATGACCTCTGGTCGTCATCCCACCCAACCTCAGTGGAAAAAGCTGCTTGCAATTACACTATCTATACCGTCAGAATGTTGTACACTTTTAACAATTCCTCAAGGCAATGTATAATTTCCTGTTTATGTTCAGAGCCTTTTTTATATGCATAAGATGATGAGGGGCATTGATCGTGTGGATAGCCAGAGGTTTTTTTCCCAGGGCTGAAATGGCTAACATGAGGAGGCGTAGTTTTAAGGTGCTTTGAAATAGATACCGAGGGGATGTCAGGGGTAAGTTTTTTACACAGAGAGTGGTGGGTGCATGGAATGCACTGCCAGCTATTTGTGTGAGAGTGTTTCAGTTACTGTGGGGCCAGGAACCCATGCAGCTCAGTGGGATCAGGGAATAATATGAATAGACAGAGTCAAACTGAGCCAGGTCACAGATTGGAGATGGCAGAAATTCCCATTAATATCGAGACAGGAACAGCATCAGAGAATATGTTGGTCATTCTAGCTACCAGCACTGTGCCCAGTTAGAAGATGATTTCTCTCTCCAACTTGGATTGAACCTCACTGTAATAGTGTGATGCCAGATCACACCTTGACAATTCAAGGGATCTCATCTGAAATATTGTCTTACACCCATTGATGGATTTTGTAAATATTTTTACAGGTTAAAAATGACAAGGAATTTGTCTATGGGAATCTCGAACACAACAAGCCAGTTTTGCTGTCTCTAGCCGGATATTTAAGAAGTGGAGCAAGGGATTCACTTGATCATCCTTCATGCTCGGACTGTGACGAGGGATTCACTCGATCTTCTGTCAGACTGGCGTGCCCGTCATTTTACGCAAGGGCCTACACATTCACCTGCTCAGATAGTGGGAATGGATTCAGTCGGTCATTTCAACTGAAGATATATCAGCAGGTTCACACAGGACAAGGCCATTCATTTGTCCTGTGTGTGAGAAGGCATTCAGTTGGTCTTCCCACCTGTGGACACACCAGTCAGTTCACCCTGGGCAGAGGCTGGTCAGCTGCTGAATTTGTGGGGAAGGATTCACTCGGTCATCCGACCTAATGGCTCACCAGCAAGTTCACACTAGGGAGAGGCCGTTCACCTGCTCAGACTGTGGGAAGGGATTTACTAAATCATCTCACCTATTGAGACACCAGTCAGTACACACTGGGGAGAGGCCATTCACCTGCTCCGACTGTGGGAAGGGATTCGCTTTGTCATCCCAACTGAAGGTTCATCAGCGAGTTCACACTGGACAGAGGCCATTCACCTGCTCAGATTGTGGGAAGGGATTCACTTCGTCATTTGTCCTACTCAGACACCAGCGAGTTCACACTGGGGAGAGGCCGTTCGCCTGCTCAGTGTGTGGAAAGGGATTCACTCGATCATCCCACCTACAAGCACACTCGTCTGTTCACACAAGGGAGTGGCCATTCACCTGCTCTGACTGTGGGAAGGGGTTCATTTGCTCATCCCACCTGAAGGTTCATCAGCGAGTTCACACTGGTGAGTGGCCGTTCACCTGCTCAGACTGTGGGAAGGGATTCACTTTGTCATCCCAATTGAAGGTACATCAGCGAGTTCACACTGGGGAGAGGCCGTTCACCTGCTCTGACTGTGGGAAGGGATTCACTCGGTCATCTCATCTACAGAGACACCAGCGAGTTCACACTGGGGAGAGGCCATTCACCTGCACAGTGTGTGGGAAGCGATTCACTCGGTCATCCCACCTACAAGCACACTGGTCTGTTCACACTGGGGAGAGGCCGTTCACCTGCTCAGTGTGTGGGAATAGATTCACTTGCTCATCCCACCTGAAGGTACATCAGCGAGTTCACACCGGGGAGAGGCCGTTTATCTGCTCAGACTGCGGGAAGGGATTCACTTGCTCATCCCAACTGAAGGTGCATCAGCTAGTTCATACTGGAGAGAGGCCATTCACCTGCTCAGACTGTGGGAAGGGATTCACTTACTCATCCCAACTGAAGGTACATCAGCGAGTTCACAGTGGGGAGAGGCCGTTCACTTGCTCAGTGTGTGGGAAGGGATTCACTCGATCATCCCACCTGCAAGTACACTGGTCTGTTCACACTGGGGAGAGACCGTTCACCTGCTCAGACTGTGGGAAAGGATTTACTCAGTCAGGTGAACTGAAGGTACATCAGCGAGTTCACACTGGGGAGCGGCCGTTCACCTGCTCAGACTGTGGGAAGGGATTCACTTCGTCATCTCAACTGAAGGTACATCAGCGAGTTCACACTGGAGAGAGGCCATTCACCTGCTCAGACTGTGGAAAAGGATTCATTTGCTCATCCAAACTGATGGTACATCAGCGAGTTCACACTGGGGAGAGGCCATTCACCTGCTCAGTGTGTGGGAAGGGATTCACTTGCTCATCCCAACTGATGGTACATCAGCGAGTTCACACTGGGGAGAGGCCGTTCACCTGCTCAAACTGCGGTAAGGGATTCAGTCAGTCATCTGAACTGAAGGTACACCAGCGAGTTCACACTGGGGAACGGCCGTTCACCTGCTCAAACTGCGGGAAGGGATTCAGTCAGTCATCTGAACTGAAGGTACACCAGCGAGTACATACTGGGGAGCGGCCATTCACCTGCTCAGACTGTGGAAAAGGATTCACTTGCTCATCCCAACTGAAGGCACATAGGCGAGTTCACACTGGGGTGAGGCCGTTCACCTGCTTGCACTGTGGGAAGGGATTTACTTCCTCATCCCAACTGAAGGTACATCAGCGAGTTCACACTGGGGAGAGGCCGTTCATCTGCTCAGATTGTGGGAAGGGATTCACTCAGTCATCCGCCCTAATGGCACACCAACGAGTTCACAGTGGGGAGCGGCCGTACACCTGCTCTGTCTGTGGGAAAGGATTCACTCTGTCATGCACCCTACAGAGACATGAGCGAGTTCACAGTGGGGAGCGGCCGTTCACCTGCTCAGATTGTGGGAAAGGATTTACTCAGGCATCCGAACTACAGGCACACCGGTCAGTTCATACTGGGGAGTGGCCGTTCACCTGCTCAGTCTGTGGGAAAGGATTCACTTGGTCAACTGAACTACAGGCACACCAGTCAGTTCATACTGGGGAGAGGCCGTTCACCTGCTCAGTCTGTGGGAAGGGATTCACTAAGTCATATCAACTGAAGGTACATCAGCACGTTCACACTGGAGAGAGGCCGTTCACCTGCTCAGACTGTGGGAAGGGATTCAGTTCATCCTCTCAACTACTGACGCACCAGCGAGTTCACACTGGAGATAGGCCATTCACCTGCCCAGACTGTGGGAAGGGATTCACTCGGTCATCTCATCTACAGAGACACCAGCGTGTTCACACAGGGGAGAGGCCATTCACCTGCTCAGTGTGTGGGAAGGGATTCACTCGGTCATCGAACCTACAGAAACACCAGCGAGTTCACACTGGGTAGAGGCCAATCAACTGCTCAGACTTCGGGAGGAGATTCTCTGAGCCATCTCCACCGAATGTGCATCATTGGGTTCACACTGGGGAGAGGCCGTTCAACAGCTGTGAATGTGGGAAGCGACTCACTCAGTATTCTAACCTTATGTAACTCTCGCTTTAGCTGGCAGCTTAATATAGGGGGTGATAGCCCCCCAGCCCGGCCAATCTTAAGAAATCTTGTTTGGGTGGATGCTGCTTGATGTGTTCCCTGTTACAAATCAGTACCCTGAAAAAACAAATGGTACATAATATGCGATTAAACGTATGGGCTTTATAGTTTCTTACTTTGACTATAGAACGAGTAAAAAAAATAATGAAGAAGAAAGGCCCAATCTCTCCATTCATGTCTTCTCATCGCTCCCCGGCAAAAGACTGCAAAAATCTCTCTTCCAGACTCCCAAGAAAGAACAACATTTCTCCCATTGGATAGCCCTGCATTCCAAAACCCTGTTCTCTCTAGTCGTAACCTAAACATTGCTGCTACAGAGAAACCATTACCTCAGCAGTGATACATTGCAGAGAGGCCATTCCATTAGCAGTGAAACCTCACAGCATGTTATACTTGTGACATAGTGCTGGAATGTTTCAATAAGCTGCATGCTGGATATTTGTCCATCACCGTTGCTGAATGCTATTTCGAGAGTGACTGTCGGTGCTGAACTCTGCAGTTATTGCTGCTGCTCACCACACCCAGTCTGCACCCTGGTCACTGGGCATGGGAGCAGTTTCTTCTGTTGTATATTCACCTTTATTGGGACTGGAGTTTAACGTAGACTGGAGTGGAGAGCGGCCAGTGAAGGAGTGGGGCTTTGAGGCTTTGGCTCGAGAGGTTTTGGCAGTTTTGGCAGTTGGATTGTGCAATCATGTCAATCAAGATTTGAATAGCTCAGAATGCAGCTGATTGGGCAATCGAGGTCAGGTGACCAAGCAATTTGATTGGGCAATCGAAAATTGAAAAGCTCAACAAACAAGTAAAGAGAGGGGTAGCTCAAGCGGAGCGGCCAGTGAGTGAGTGGGCCAGTGAAGGAGTGGAGCTTTGAGGCTTTGGCTCGAGAGGTTTCGGCGAGCAAAGGCAGAGGACGAGCTTGCTCCCAGTAAGGTAAGGCCGGGTATGTTTCTTTAATTAATTTAATTAATTTAGGAGTTGGTAATGGAGGCTGTAGATAGGGCAGTCCAGTGCCCCGATTGTAGGATGTGGGAAGTCAGGGTCAGCACATTGTCTCTGATGACTAAACCTCAGGGATCTGTACTGGGTCCAATGTTGTTTGTCATATATATTAATGATCTGGATGATGGGGTGGTAAATTGGATGAGAAAGTATTAGATGATACTGAGATAGGTGGAGTTGTGGATAATGAAGAATATTTTCAAAGCTTGCAGACAGATTTAGACCACTTAGAAGATTGGGCTGAAAGATGGCAGATGGAGTTTAATGCTAATAAATGTGCGGTGCTATATTTTGGTGGGACTAATCAAAATAGGGCATACATTGTAAATGGTAGGGCATTGAAGAATGCAGTAGAACAGAGTGATCTAGGAATAATGGTGCATAGTTCCCTGAAGGTGGAGTCTCACGTGGATAGGATGGTGAAGAAAGCTTTTGGTATTCTGGCCTTTATAAATCAGAGCATTGAGTATAGGAGTTGAGATGTAATGTTGAAATTGTATAAGGCATTGGTAAGGCCAAATCTAGAGTATTGTGTGCAGTTCTGGTAACCAAATTGTAGGAAAGATGTCAATAAAATTGAGAGAGTACAAAGGAGATTTACTAAAATGTTCCCTGGGTTTCATCTCCTAAGTTACAGAGAAAGGTTGCACAAGTTAGGTCTTTATTCTTTGGACTGTAGAAGGTTGATAGGGGACTTGATAGAGGTATTTAAAATTATGAGGGGGATAGGTAGATTTGATGTGGATTGTTTTTTTTTCCATTGAGAGTGGGGGAGATTCAAACAAGAGGACATGAGTTGAGAGTTAAAGGGCAAAAGTTTAGGGGTAACAGGAAGAGGAACTTCTTTACTCAGAGTGGTAGCTGTGTGGAACGAGCTTCCAGCAGAAGTGGCTGAGGTAGGTTCGATGTTGCCGTTCAAAGTTAAATTGGATAGATATATGGACAGGAAAAGAATGGAGGGTTGTGGGCTGAGTGCAGGTAGGTGGGACCAGGTAAGAGTAAGAGTTCGGCATGGACTAGAAGGGCCGAGATGGCCTGTTTCCGTGCTGTAATGGTTATATGGTTAAATATATGGTTACATGGTTATAAAGCCATATTAAAAACCATTATTAGCACACACACACACACACACACACACACACACGCACACACACACATGCACACACACACACACACACACACACACACACACATGCACGCGCGCGCGCGCACACACACACACACACACACACAGAGGCAAATGAACATCGGTACATGTATTAAATTCTTTGTCGATCTCTCAGTTCATGCCTTTCTCTTCCCAGTCGGAACGCGTTGAACACGATGTTTCACGGTGGGGTCGGCATATCGATTAAGGGATTGAAGAAACAGAAGCAACATTGAAATAACTACAAGGCCATGGTGTAGAAACAAGAATTATTCACAGCAGAATGAAATAAGAACAGCAAATTGGGAGAACAGAGTATTAGTCCAGTCTGCCGGAGAGAGGAAATGACTGAGCATGCAGTCGGTTTCAAGGTGAAAATGAAGAGAGGGTTAATATGCAGTTCACATAAAATGCAGAATTAGTGAGAGAGAACGACAGCAGTGCAGAGACAATCGAAAACCGGAGACATTCAGTCGGAAAATATAAGAGTGTGGGTTTCATTCGCCACCTGCCTGTGGCCGGTAGAGTGTGGAGGAATGGTTCACTCTGTACCCACCTGTCTCCGGTGCAATGTGTCAGTGTGGGGATCATTCTGTAGATATCCGTCCCTGGTACAGAATGAGAGGGTGGGCTTCTTTAGTTCTCACTCTTTGGCTCACTGTGAGAGTGTACATTTCATACTGTACATACCTGTCGCCGTTGCAGTGTGAGAGTGTGGGTTTCATTCTGTATCTGTCAGTCTCTGTTACAGTGTGAGAGTGTGGGTTTCATTCTGTATCTGTCAGTCTCTGTTACAGTGTGAGAGTGTGGGGTCATTCTGTATCTGTCAGTCTCTGTTACAGTGTGAGAGTGTGGGGTCATTTTGTATCTGTCAGTCTCTGCTACAGTGTGAGAGTGTGGGTTTCATTCTGTATCAGTCAGTGTCTGTTACAGTGTGAGAGTGTGGGTTTCATTCTGTATCTGTCAGTCTCTGTTACAGTGTGAGAGTGTGGGTTTCATTCTGTATCTGTCAGTCTCTGTTACAGTGTGAGAGTGTGGGTATCATTCTGTATCTGTCAGTCTCTGTTACAGTGTGAGTGTGGGTTTCATTCTGTATCTGTCAGTCTCTTCTACAGTGTGTGAGTGTGGGTTTCATTCTGTATCTGTCAGTCTCTGTTACAGTATGAGAGTGTGGGTTTCATTCTGTGTCTGTCAGTCTCTGTTACAGTGTGAGAGTGTGGGTTTCATTCTGTATCTGTCAGTCTCTGTTACAGTGTGAGAGTGTGGGTTTCATTCTGTATCTGTCAGTCTCTGTTACAGTGTGAGAGTGTGGGTTTCATTCTGTATCTGTCAGTCTCTGTTACAGTGTGAGAGTGTGGGTTTCATTCTGTATCTGTCAGTCTCTGTTACAGTGTGAGAGTGTGGGTTTCATTCTGTATCTGTCAGTCTCTGCTACAGTGTGAGAGTGTGGGTTTCATTCTCTATCTGTCAGTCTCTGCTACAGTGTGAGAGTGTGGGTTTCATTCTGTATCTGTCAGTCTCTACAGTGTAGAGTGTGGGTTTCATTCTGTATCTGTCAGAGAGAGTGGGTTTCATTCTCTGTCAGTCTCTGTTACAGTGTGAGAGTGTGGGTTTTATTCTGTATCTGTCAGTCTGTTACAGTGTTACAGTGAGAGAGTGTGGGTTTCATTCTGTATCTGTCAGTCTGTTACAGTGTGAGAGTGTGGGTTTCATTCTGTATCTGTCAGTCTCTGTTACAGTGTGAGAGTGTGGGTTTCATTCTGTATCTGTCAGTCTCTGTTACAGTGTGAGAGTGTGGGTTTCATTCTGTATCTGTCAGTCTCTGTTACAGTGTGAGAGTGTGGGTTTCATTCTGTATCTGTCAGTCTCTGATACAGTGTGAGAGTGTGGGTTTCATTCTGTATCTGTCAGTCTCTGTTACAGTGTGAGAGTGGGTGGGTTTCATTCTCTATCTGTCAGTCTCTGCTACAGTGTGAGAGTGTGGGTTTCATTCTGTATCTGTCAGTCTCTGCTACAGTGTGAGAGTGTGGGTTTCATTCTGTATCTGTCAGTCTCTGTTACAGTGTGAGAGTGTGGGTTTCATTCTGTATCTGTCAGTCTGTTACAGTGTGAGAGTGTGGGTTTCATTCTGTATCTGTCAGTCTGTTACAGTGTGAGAGTGTGGGTTTCATTCTGTATCTGTCCGTCTCTGCTACAGTGTGAGAGTGTGGGTTTCATTCTGTATCTGTCAGTCTCTGCTGCAGTGCGAGAGTGTGGGGTTCATTCTCTATCTGTCAGTCTCTGCTACAGTGTGAGTGTGTGGGTTTCATTCTATATGTGTCAGTCTCTGTTACAGTGTGAGAGTGTGGGTTTCATTCTGTATCTGTCAGTCTCTGTTACAGTGTGAGAGTGTGGGTTTCATTCTGTATCTGTCAGTCTCTGTACAGTGTGAGGGAGTGTGGGCTTCCTTTTATATTTGTATCTGAGTCCTGTTACAGTGTGAGAGTCCACCGTTAAGTGCGTCGAGTCTCAATGCGGGAGTGTGGGCTTCCTTTTATATTTGTCGACCTCGGCTCCACCGTTAAGTGCGTCGACTCTGTCTGTACCTCTGAGACCTGAGTCGGTATGAGCGAGTGTATATTTTCTCGTCCTTTTCCGCTGTTTCTCAAACCTTGTAAATAATCCTAAAATAGATTCTGTATTCCCTGCGCTATTTTTAGAACAAGAGTCTCCTGCAGTCGGTTTATGTTATAATTGTGAGATGGACAGTGCACCGATGAATGACGATGGCTGGATCGAGCAGGGCATTCAGCGTCTTAGAGTCCTATGGCAAACAGACCATTCGGCCCGGCATCACTCTACACGCTATTCGTTACTCTACTACATGGAGCCAATTGAACAGCACGTGATCTGTAACTTCTAGTGATTTGAAAAAACCACCTCTTAAATGTTGAATGAAGATAATCAAATTAAATAAATTCATTAATTAATATAAATAAGTAATTAAATTTATAATTTGATCGAAGTAAAACCAACCGAGGCAGAGCGTTTCCTGTTCCAGCATCGTTGATATGAATACATTTCATCTCAGCCATTCTAAATTGCTACATTCACCGTGTACCTGCTCTCTTATGTTTGCCGATTCTGTCATATATTTCTTAATGTGTACTACACCATGAATCTATTCGAGTTATGTCCCACTCATAAATAATATAATATTCATTTCGAGTTCCTTATGATAACTTCAGTCTTGTGTCTATGTTGTTCTGTGCAGCACTAAGCGAGTTTGTGAATAGGAATGCGAGGGAAGGTCAAGGTTCACATTTGGAATAATCCAAATTCCACATTGCAGCATCCGGGTGATTGATGACTTCCCGAGAATTTGGCGTCACTGGTTACGTCACAGCTCAGCCGGGAATGTTCCGCTCGTCAGGGACAGGGTGGGCGGAAGAGTTTGCCTCAGTGTTGCAAGACACCGTGTCCTATATTGCACTCGTCAGTGCTGAAGACAAAGATGAATGGAGGAGAATGGGCAGCTGATGGTTAATAGATTGATATTACACTCTGAGCACATCAATTGGAGATGTTGGAATCCTGGGAACAGTAGAGTACAGTAACAAGCCCTTTGACTCACTACTTCTGCGCTGAACAAGATACCGAATGAGATTAAACTCTGATGACTGTACATGACCCATCTCCCCTCATTCACCGCATACGCGTGTGCTTTGATTCAATATTAACCGTTATGGGAGGCTAGAGGTTATATCTCAAAAGAGGCAAACCAGTACCATCAGCTCCCATGTTGAAGTAAATATTTGAGAAGGGAAGTGGAAACACTTACGGATTAAACAAAAAGGTGAAGGTTCAGTTACAGATTCTCCCGGAAGGGAGCAGGAAGGCTAGCGATTTAGCCAAGCCAGAATCAGGCTGGGTGGTGAAAAAGAATCCAGGTGTAGGGGTAGGGATGACAAGAAACCAGCAAACTCTGTACATATAGACTTAGTCATGACACAGCAAAAGGATCAGGATTTGGCAAAGGTAAAAGGAAGAGAGGAATCTGAAGAGTTTTAGAAATATCGAGGGATACAGGTACGGAATCGGATTGTACTTAATAATGCTAAATTTGTGGTGCCAGAATGGGAAATAAACCAGGTGATGTATTGGCACCATCACAAAGATGGGCATCAAATCAGATAGAGCTATGGAACAGTTGTAGAACCTGTGTTGGTGGCCGAAACTGCGAGGAGATGTACCACATTATCGTAAGAATTGCTTCATTTGTGCCCACTAATAACCCAGATAAATCGGCTGGAGAAGCAGTTTCAAGGCCCGCCCAGTAGAAGCACCATGTGTTAATTTGCAGGTTTATTTTGTTGGATCTTCATCTCCATCCCCTGGAGGACAGAAATATATCCTCGAGGTAGTGGATGCGTTCAGCAAGTGGATAGATGCTTTCTCAACTAGACAATGAAAACGCTGGCGTTACAGCCAGGATTTTGTCCGAAAGAGTCTTTACCCGTTGGGGATTGCCAAGGACTCTAGAATCAGATCAGGGTCCCCGCTACACCGCACAGATGACAGAGAATCTAATGAAACTGTTTGGGGTAAAGCAGAGGATCTTTTTCCCCAATCGACCACAACAGTGCGATTGTTGAACGGATGAACTGGACTTTAAAGACAATGTTGTCTAAAATGACTAAACGGCTCATGGGTCACTGTCTTACCCTATGCTCTTATGATAGTCCTCAGCACAGAAGCATCCTCTCCTGCACTTACACGTTTTAAGTTGACGATCGGGAGAATAAATAAAAGGGTTAGTTTTCCTGCTTGGCTAGATTTATCACAGACCGAGTACGATAGCATTGGAAAGGACAAATGTAAGCAAAAATTAATTGTCTCTATTAAGGAGGCCCATTATGATGCCGCCCATAACATGTGACGGAAGAAAAGGCAGAGCGAAGCTTGTTTCGAGGTGCGAACAAAACCGCGGGCGTTTGAAATAGGACAGAAGGTTATGATATCACTACATCAGCCGAGCCCCTTCACACCTTCGCGATTTGTCCGGACAGAGCCAGTCCATCAGTATATCCAATCCAGACTTCTCCGTATAAGTTGGGTTGATATCATATTAACCAACTTAAACCCCTTGGAGATAGTCAATTCCTCTCGTAGCTGAGTCCAGAAAACATGTTGTCGCTGGGATGTTGTGGACCGAGATGAGATGATCCTCTTAGATTTATGTTTCAGGCAATCGACGGTGATGGGGATGAAGGAGCAGTTGTCCTCTCAGTGAGTTGGAGAACCACTTCCAGTTTGTACCCGGAGGATAAGGACAGTTCACATATTTGCACTCGCCCAAGCCAAGGCGGAGACAGTGGGGGCGAGAAACAGATGTGACAGCGCGTTTATTATGTGGTCTTCTGCAAATAAAGTGGGGAATAATTGTTCTGTTATAAATGGATTTTAATAAGGCCTTATTGTTAGCCATGGTAGGACCATTTATAACGTCAGAAGGTTTGGTATCCAGGGAAAGTTGGCTGGTTGATTCAGAACTGACGCTCACAGAAGACAGAGGATAGTTGTGGATGGAGCGTTTTCTCTCTGGATGTCGGTGACCAGTGGAGTCCTGCAGAAATCTGTTCTGAGAACCCCGGCTTTTTGTGTATCTATGAATGATTTGGATGAGGAGGTGGAAGGGTGGTTTATTGTATTTGCAATGATGTGGAGGGAGGTTGGTGGAATTATGGAGAGTACAGAAGTTTATCACAGATTACAACAGGACAGTGACAGGACGCAGAGCAGGGAGAGAAGTTACAGATGGAGTTCAAACCGGAACATTGCGAAGTGATTCACTTTGGAAGGATGGATTTGAAGGCAGAGGTGATACTTTCTCGAGACGCCGAGGGTCGCACAATAGTACGAGTTCCACAATGGACACAGAGTGACGAGACTCTCTCCAGTAAGGGGAGGGCCGCTCATCGGTACGCATTCGGTACAATAGGCACGGAGCGGTGCACTGCGAGAGCAGAAGGAAGTGTGATTGACAGGTGAGCTTGAACACATCCGCTGTTCTGCACATACTTATAGTGACGCTCGAAAGGGAATATACCTGACAGTAAATCAGGAGAAAAAAAAAATAAAACTTAATGGTAAATAGTAGAACAGCCTGGGAACCTGCGGATTGTTCAGAGATTTTACTTGCTATATTTGTTCAAACAGAGAATGGATAGAGAAACAGTGGTAGAATTGTGGCAGGTTTGAGAATATGTTTAAAGTTAAATAGACTGCATCGCACATCAGGGGTGTGGCAGGGTCAAGTCATTGACTGGCAGAGATCAGGTTCCTGCCGAACGGCCCATGTGTGCGCTGGAAAACATTGCTCTTCAAACTGTCCACAGCCCTCACTAACTTCCCGAAGACACACTCCCTTTTTGATCGCAGGTCTCTGGAATATCGCTGCGGATCTTTTAAATTGTTTGGAGGAGTATAAGTGCAGTGTATTTTATTGTAACACATATCAGCTGTCACTGCGATTTCCATCATTCAAACCGCAGAAATGACTGGAACGAACGAAAGAAAAGAATGAGCGAATGTTCCCCTTTAATAAAGATGCGTTTTCCATTTCACCTGCCGGAACAAACACCTTCCCTCAATTTCAGAAGCGAATGTGCTTTGTCAAATGTTACAAAATAAATGACTTCATGATAAATGCCTACCTTCAAAGCAACACAGATGTAAAAATACCCTATGTAAATAGCTGAAGCCAGGTCTCATGGAAAATAACTTTGTAAACTCGCATCATATTTTGTTTTGAAGTAAAGAGTTTGCAATATCCCTTAAAGAATTGAATTCATGACACGGGGACAGAGTGAGTAAAAATAGTTTTGCGTAAGTGTTTGTGCAGTTGGTTGTCACTAATGTCCCTGACGTGATAACCACGCTAATTGCCTCAGTGGAATTGCTCTCACCTCAATAAAAGTCTGCTAAACCGATGCCCAGTCCATCTGAGCAGCTGAAACGTTCCGTACAACTGAACGCTGCTTCTGACGGAATATGGGATATCCGGCGATTTACAACATCGCGGCCATTTTCTATCCCACACTCGTAGCGGTTGGTGTCCCCGGTAAGATGCCGGAGCTGGTTACTTTATGTACGGTGCCGTCGTCTTGCTGTTACTCTGCTGCGGGATCCGCACTGTTACTGAGCACAGATGCTGCCGTCGGCTGAAACGTGTTTCCGGAATGGAGGGTCCCAGCATCTGATTGTTTTATTTTCATTTTCCATACTTCGATCGCAATGTCTTCTTCCTTTGTCAATTAAGTTGGAGCCGATATTGTCAGTGTTTCACAATTTCACCTCGCTAGGCTTTCTGAAGTGATGCTGGTCTCTGGTTTTCTAGGTCCGAGTCTCTATCGGTGCAGACACTTCGACCTTATAACAACATGGCAGCTTATTTAAATGACGGTCCAGTCTATGTTCAACACATAGGTCTGTTCTTCTGTAAGTCAGTAAATGAGAACTCGTGCTGACGAAGGGTCTCGGCCTGAAACGTCGACTGCACCTCTTCCTATAGATGCTGCTTGGCCTGCTGCGTTCACCAGCAACTTTGATGTGTGTTGCTTGAATTTCCAGCATCTGCAGAATTCCTGTTGTTTACTCGTGCTTCATATCTCCTTGACTCCACTTTGTTACCTCTACAAACAATCCCTTCAGCTATTTCACCTCTAATAATGGAAATGGTGTTGTTTACAGGAGCGATCGACTGCTCACCAGTACGTGAGCCGTGGAACTCGGATGCCTCGCTCTAAACTGTGGGAAGGTCGCCAATCCACCGACACTCACACCCGTCATTGTCCGCCAGCCGGCGTGTAGCGTCCGAGACCGCACACACTGGATTTCCGGTTTCCACTTCCAAACAGACCAGACCCTGCGTCGCATCGGTAGAATGGGGGGATTCAGGGAGCTGAGCATATTTCTATTTTGTTTCCAAATTTCTTGCAGTTAACTTAACGGCGATTGTGATCCTCTCTCGGGGAAAATGCGGACTCTCCAAATGCATCACCCGTTACCTGGTTGGAATGGCCACAGCGGATCTGATGGTGGTTATCGTTGTTGCTTTAGTGGATCAGACCAACAATATCTACATTCATTCCAGATCCCTGCTCATCACTCCTGTATGCGCTCTGACACTTGTATTTCGGGCTGTAACAACGGACTGTTCTGTTTGGTTTACGGTCAGTTTTACCTTCGATCGCTTCATCGCAATATGTTGCCGAAAGCTGCGGGAACGATACTGCACCGAGAGAACAGCAACGGTGGTTATCGTGACCGTGGTTATAGTGAGCTGCGGGAGATGTGCCCCGGCTTACTTTGTCGTTCAACCTTACGTCATCATTGACAACACGCCGTGGCGGTGCACCGGCTCATATGAATTCGCTGCTTCACCCGTGTGGAGAGCATACGAATTACTAGACAGTATTTTAAAACCTTTGCTACCAATCGGCTTAATCCTGGTGTTTAACGGGTTAACCGTAAGACATATCGTTGCTGCAATTAGAGCCCGCAGAAGGCTTCGGCACAGCAGCGACAATCAGAAAGATGCCGAGGTGGAAAAACGCAGAAAGTCGATTATTTTACTGTTTTCTATATCAGCTAATTTCATATTATTTTGGATGCCCTATGTAGCCCATTCCCTGAAATGGCAACAGCAAAACTATTTTTACGAGGACAGATATTTGAGTTCCCCGGTGTACATCCTACAACAATTTGGGTTAATGTTGGTAATGCTCAGCGTGTGCACTAATACCTGTATCTATACACTGACACAGAGGAAATTCAGAGAAGAGCTGACGAATGGAATGACGTATGTGTTTACATTAAATGGCCATCTGTGTAGATAACGCCCGCCTCCAATGACAATTCAGCGGAGTTTTCAAATAAAGCCGTTTCACAATGAACAGGGTTGGCAAATATGTCATAAACTCAAAAAATCATATGCCTAGTCATCGGAAAATTACAGAATTGGCGGAAGATTGCTGACTTCATACAATTCAAGTAGGTAGCAATACAAACGTTCAATGCTACTGGCGTGATTGTTACAATGGTTGAAATAGTTTGCAAACTATCCCAGATACTCAACTGTCACAAGGGCAGGGATGGCTGCAGGACTTTCCGCGTTTTAGATGTTGAATGACGGACAGGGTC